>NW_022436980.1:12277549-12410419 GCF_009761245.1 Sapajus apella
AACTTATGCAATTTTTTTCTTTTTGTCACCCAAAATGCATGCCTTTCCAAAGGTACCTTATAATCTCAGTGGTTGGCTTGAAAAGAACAAAGATCTCCTTAATGAAACAGTGGTAGCTGCATTTCAGAAGTCTTCCAACAGTTTCCTGGCGAGGCTTTTTGAAAATTACATGAGTACTGACAGTGGTGAGTCATACAAACTTCCTTGATTTTTCAGCCTCAGAATGGAACCCATGGCTGTTTCAGCTTTTTCAAAAATTCTTGCTTCTTTCCTGTGATATGTTTCTGTTCCCTGCAGTCTGGGTCATCCCCTCTTATTAGCCTTTTTGTCCTTGGGCCAGGGGTTCTTCAGGGAGATAATACTAGTGCTCTAAGATAGATTCAAGAAATCTGTTCCTGGCCTGCTTTTGTTTTCTACTTCACCTAGCTGCAAAGGGAAAACAAAAAACATATTTTCATGAATAATTTGGGGGCAATTATCTAGCTAGCTAGCTAGCTGTGTGTATATATATGTATATATATATATATATATATATATAGAGAGAGAGAGAGAGAGAGAGAGAGAGAAAGAGAGAGAGAGGGACTGAAGTATCTTGGAATCTTCTCTTTCATAGCACTCTGTGCACTTAGGGTTATTGTAAGTGTCATGAGGGCAGGGATTATTTCTGACTTGTTCAACTGTAGCCTCTAGAATGCAGCAAATACCTGTTTAGCAGGCATTCTTTTCTGACAGCTAATCTTGTTTAGTAGTTTGTAATTTACAAAGTACTGTTAGATACATTATCTTAGTCAATTCTTACTATGACACTTTTAGATATATACAGAATGTTTCTATGTTTACCAGTGTTCCTATTTTACCGCTCAACATGACACTTTAAGATATATGCAGAGTGTCCCATCTTTCTACCTAGCCTTTGCCATGTAGTAGATTTGTGAAATCTATACAGGAACAAGGATAGAGAAGTTAAGTAGCATCCCTGATTTTACAAATCTACTATATGGCAAAGGCTAGGTAGAAAGAAGGACTTCTGTTTTCTGGTTTAGTGCCTATCCCACTCACTGTCTCCCAGGAATAAATAAAATAGAAACTTCTGCACCATCGTATGATGGATTTGAAGATACTGGGCCAAAGCTGCTAACACCAGCTTCATTGAACTAAATGCTAACTACATACAGAGGGAAGCTCTCCATTATGTACAGCAAAAGTCACAGATTGACAGCCTTTGAGCAGAAACTGGCCTTCAAACACGTTTTGTTTGGTCCACACAAGTTAAAAAATCAGATTTCGCATGCACATTTGAGTTTCCATTTTCTTTTGAGAAAATGGAAATTCTGGGGAAATAGATAATCTAGCCAGCCTGGGTTCTGATTTCCCCATGGCAACAGTGTGGCAGAGTACACCAACTGTTCTTTAAATGGGGTGTGTACTCTCACTGTCGATCATACTTACCCTGCTGTTATCTTACACCCAGCTGCATGTTAACTCCCGGCCCTTATCAGGCTGATTGGTTCTTCCGACTGACATAGGGAATGGAGAGAGAATTTAGCACTTCCTGGCTTCATCAGCACATGATGACATAATTCTGGAAGGTGCCTGAAATCCTCTGGGCCTGCCTCAAGAAGAGATGGAAGCTATTGTGTCTGGACCCGGCTAATCTTCAGGCGGTACATTTGCCCGATTCTAATAGCTGCTAATGTACCTCTGAGAAGTCTGTTTGATAGTAGCCACATAAGCTTATGACTCCCAGTTGAGTCATTGTCTGATCATAAGAGATCAGAGAATGGTTTGGGCAGAGAATTAGAGGAGAAATCGTCTTCTAACTCTTCAGGGTGTGTTCTGTGTTCTTCGGAACTACAAGACAAGGATTGTCCAGACAGGCCTTTTTTTTTTTTTTTTTTTTGGTAATTCTTTAAGCATTCTTTGAAAATACTTGCCTCCACATTTCTGACGGATCCAAACATTAAATTGCTTGTAATAACTATACTTTCTCCTGGGGAATCCAAATGATTTAAACCAGGGTTAAATTCTTTATAAAAAAATAATGAAAGATAATGTTATTCCCTTTTCATGGACGGAGAAACTGAAGTACGAAGAAGTCAAGTGTTTCACTTAGAGACTTGGGGTGTTTCAAAAGAACATTAGTGATTAAACTTCATGACATCTGCCACCGCACAGTTGCTACTCAGGCACAGAGAATATTTTATTAGTTTCCCATGTTGACAGCTCGCCCATTCTCTCCAGCTTGCCTATGGATTTTGTTGCTGCTGTGTTGCACATCTTAGTGAGTTAACCTATTCAGATGTTTGTGAAGCTGGTTGGCTTAGAACAGGTTTTTTTGCTTTAAGAAAATGGAAAGGCCGGGCGCGGTGGCTCAAGCCTGTAATCCCAGCACTTTGGGAGGCCGAGGCGGGTGGATCACAAGGTCAAGAGATCGAGACCATCCTGGTCAACACGGTGAAACCCCGTCTCTACTAAAAATACAAAAAATTAGCTGGGCATGGTGGCGCGTGCCTGTAATCCCAGCTACTCAGGAGGCTGAGGCAGGAGAATTGCCTGAACCCAGGAGGCGGAGGTTGCGGTGAGCCGAGATCGCGCCATTGCACTCCAGCCTGGGAAAAAAGAGCGAAACTCCGTCTCAAAAAAAAAAAAAAAAAAAAAAAAAAAGAAAATGGAAATAGATTTTTTTAAATAAGTCATGGAAATAAATACATGAATGTTGCTAAAAAACACAGACAACATAGAAAAACTGAAAAAATAACATAAAAATGATCTGTAATCCCATATAGACTAACAAGCAGTTAACATTTTGGTATTTATGCCTCACAACATTTTTCATGTTTATAGTCACCCATAACACAACTGCACTTAAAAACATGTATACACACTCAGGATCATCACATATAAAATTTAGGCTTTGTAAAGTAACTTTTTCTTTACAAATATCCTAGAAATCCTTCCATAGAAGTTATATGGATCCATGTCATCATTTTAAAAGCTATTTCATTGTATGCATATTCTCTCATAAATTAATCTCCTATAATGTGCATTTGTTGATTAATTTTATTTTTGCTTAATTTTTTTGCAATGACTAAATAATACTTCAATGAGTATGCATAATCGCCTGATTATATCCTTAAGGAAAAGCAGTAAAAATACACATTTTGTGATAAAAGGCATAAATATTTTGAAGATTTTGGTAGATATTGCCATATTGTTCTAGAATGCTGATAAATTTATGCTTCCATCAGTGGGGTATGATAATGTGAAAAAAATGAGCTTTTTACATGTTTTCATCTTTGTTTTTTGTTTGTTTTTTTGCTAGCTATACCATTTGGGGAGAAGAAACGAAAGAAAGGAGCTTCATTCCAAACGATTGCATCTCTGCACAAAGTAATTTTTAATTGCATCTATTCATATATTAATTGCTTCACAATCCGCATATGTTATTATTGATGTGACATTTCACATCTTCAAATAAGGATAAAATATCGGGGGTTAGCACGTTGGAAAAGTTGACGTTTATGTTGTTATTATCGAGGGCTTTAGAGGACACTGTTGGTTCCCACCTACATCCCCTTTACGTCGCTGCACCCATCTTCCAGCTGATGTGCATATTGGCTCATAACAACTCTGAGTTGTCAGAGTTGGACTTTGCCAAAGGAGAAGCTATGCTGCCTCTCTGCCCTCCTCTCCAGACTTTAGCCTCTCCCTTGCTTCAAGGGGGCACCATCGATGGTGAAATTGGTGCATTTGTGTTTTCAGCTCTCGCTTATAAGGATCAGATTAAAGCTGAGTCTGATTAAATGCTTTTTTCTTCCCCTGCTTTTCCCAGCTTTCTTCACTCCCTAAATAAATCTCTTGAACCAGAATTCCCATCTCAGGTTTGGCTTCTAGAGAATCTGACCTAAGACAAACGTTTCCCATAGAGAGAGAACTTGAGAAACAATTTCTTTTTTCAAGTCATTTTATTGCCCTGCCATAAGTTATTGCTATCAAATTCAAAATAGGTAGAGATGATTCACGATGGAGCTATATCTGTCAGGTAAATACTGACTTGCCATAGGAAAGAAATGATGTGCATTTGGTAGGCAGGAAAGAATGTTGGATTCATTATTTTACTGTTAGAATACATCTTGGCTGTGAGATTAAGTTGATAGATTTGGAGACATTTGTGAAGTGGATTAGTGTTTTTAGTGATTTGCAAAGTGATTTTGTGTTTATTATGGTCTCCATTTTAGGAAAACCTGAATAAATTGATGACTAATCTGAAATCGACAACACCTCATTTTGTGAGATGCATAAATCCCAATGTGAACAAAATGCCAGGTAAGAACTAGATTTCTTTGTAATTAACGCTAGGAAATAGATTTGATTTTAGCTATATTGAATATCTTTTTAAGAAATATTTATTGGTGCCTTTTATATAGGGCTAGAATTTAGTATAGAAAAATGAAACTATGTTAAAATGAGGTCTTTGGAACCTCCTCAAGATTGCCTTGTAAATGAACGTATAGAAGAATCTCACAAAGCGGGCTCAATTGGACATTAGAATGTTTGCTATTACTATTTAAATTCCTCCTTGAATTTATGCTGAACATGGATGAGCTCCCATGCCATTGTCTACAAGGGCAAACTATAAAAAAAAGGAATCAAATAATCAATTAGGGAATTAAGGTAAATATTTCAGCATAAAGGAAGTTATTTGGTCTGAGTTATCTAAATTGACCATAAAGACAGTTCCTAAATCCATTTCTAATTGTGATAACACCCTCTAGTCCTCCTTGCCAATGCCAGCATCTTCTTCCCTCTGTCTAATAGCATCCAATTTTTTTAGTTATGGAATTCTGGGCAGTGGATATCTTTTGATCAGTGAATGGTGGTAGAGGGATGATGTGATAGGTAAATGGTGGTGATTTTTTTTTTAATGTTTTCAATTCCCTGAACAAAGGTTTTACCGAAATTAACTACATAGATTATTTTCCTTACTTCATGAGCTTGAAGATTCCCAGCCATCTCTTTGGAGTTATAGGCCTCTCTGGAGCTTTGTTTGGAGGCTGTCAGCCTCCAAGGAGTGCATATGACAAGCCCTGTGTCTTCAGAGCACTAACCACCCTTGTAATATGTAGCCAAATGTTGCTGGTTCTGATTTCTGAAGCTCTGTAGTATCTTGCATTTTTATTAACCTCCTGTAATTAGGACTCCAATCCTGACAGTCGATGGCCTATTTTGAGAAAGTGTGTTACAAAACAATGATGCTGCACTTTGATTTTCTGCAATACAAACACTTCATGTTCATTCGTGGCTGTATGTTTTTGCCTCATTGTTTCTTATCAGCTGGGTTTCTGGATGTGTCTAGGGACACTGCTTCCATCTAGCAAGGAATCTAATTAGCTGCGTTCTCTTTTGGAGCAATTCTGTTACCTATTAGAGTTGCTTCCTATCGAGTCAACTTGGATTTCAGCGGGTTTGGTTTTTTTCTTAAAGTCATAAGACAAAGTCATAAGAAAAGCTTCAAGATCTAATCAAAATAGTTATCCATATGTGCTTAAAGAGAATGAGTTTGATGTTAAGGTGACATAGGATTCTACTACTTGTACCCCCCTTTTTTAAAAAACAATAACACTTTTAGACAGAGTCTTGCTTTCTCACTGAGGCTAGAGTGCAGTGGTTGGAGTACAGTGGTATGATCTTGGCTCACCACAGCCTCTGCCTCCTGGGTTCAAGCAATTCTTGTGCCTCAGCCTCCTGAGTATCTGGGACTACAGGCATGTACCACCATGCCTGGCTAAGTTTTGTATTTTTAGTAGAGACAGTGTTTTGCCAAGTTGGTCAGTCTGGTCTCAAACTCCTGGCCTCGAGTGACCTGCCCACTTCAACTTCCCAAAGTCCTGTGATTACTGTAATGAGCCACTGTGCCTGGACAGCTTGTCACTTCTTATAGATCATGTGTTTCTGTCTGTGAATGGAATTGGAGTATAGAAATATGGGTATATGGTTTAAGTTTATTTCTGTGACCTTGGGCATAAAGTCCTTTTTGTTATTCATTTTTCATGTAATACCATAGTAGGAATTTGTGTTAGGAGATGTGGTCCTTGGCTTCTTTCAGAAGACTCACTGAGGGCAGGGACAGTGGCTTCTTGGATGATTTTTCAAAGGCTTCTATTGGAGATTGCAGCTGACATCTGCAGTAGAGCTTCTTTTGATGAATGAGAAGGTGACAGAAGGATGCTTTATACTACAGAATAGAACTTAGACCCTCTCATGAAAATAAGGGGAGAATGAAGTCTGGGATGTGTACAAGTCCTTCCTAAGCAAAATTGTAAACAGAATGTGTGGTTATGTCCGTCTTTGCCTTTCTTTCTTATCCCATCCCCCTCCTGCACAGAGATGACAGTCCTCTTTTGTGTTCTTATCACCCTTTCTAGCCGGTTTTGGTTGGAAAGTGAATATGAGACCAGCCATTTACATTCTAGCAAAAAAATGTAATCTTTTTTCCTTGCAAAAATATTTGCTTATAAACATCTCATCTAACTGTGAATTAAGGAGCTTGTTCCGTGTTAAAGGAATTTCAGGCGAATCATTTTTGGAGATGCCTGCATAATAGGATGATTACCATGAGTATTAGCAGGCCGTAAGTGAGTAAACTCCTATGACCTATCATGTAGAAAATATCCAGTTCAGACTACTTCTTTTTAACCCAAGATGCAGCAATTGGTACGAAATCGGGGCTAATAATTTTTTTAGGCACAGACCCACCATGACTCATTCTTTTCAGGTGTACTGGACCCTTACTTGGTTCTACAGCAGTTGCGCTGTAATGGTGTCTTGGAAGGGATTAGGATATGCCGTGAAGGTTTTCCAAACCGACTGCTGTATGCTGATTTTAAACAAAGGTAAACATATATTCCAGGATCCAAGAAGCCAGAGGCCGTTCATTCTGTTTTCCTCCCTTTCCGCATGTTTAGGCATGCGTTATTTGTGTGGTTGATGTCCTCCAGACTAGAAATCGATGTGTTTTGGTGGTGGTAAGATATATGATGACAGAGTTCCATTATTTTTTCCCTTAAATCCAACATCCATGTAACTGTAATATCCTTAAATCTCTATTAACAGATAATAGACCCACATATAGAAGAAATATATACAGAAGAAACATATGGAAGCTGAATTGAGTCTGTGAAATGTTGTGTATACTTAATCGTAGCTGCCATCCAAACGGCTGTGGCTTTACTAGCAAGCCCCTGAAAGGATGGGAGCCAGCAGGGTATATGGCAGGAGGCAGGAGCGGCATCTTTTCTATTTCCTGGATTCTAGAAGTTTAAATTATAGGTCATCAAGTCAATTTGAGCAAAGTCTGGTGAAGTAAAAAGGGACATATTTCTTGCTTTAGAATTAAGAGGCATATTTCTTGTTTTCCAGCAACTCACCAACAGGGTGAAAGAAAGAATCCTGGAAAGGACATTTAATGTCTCTGCTTTTCCGTTTCCTTATCCGTACAGTGGAGATACTTATGCTTTCCCCCCTCCCTCTCTTTCCTCTTCCAATTCCCCTACTCCTGCCACCGCCTAAATTGAGCAATCAATCAAATGAGGTCGCCTTTTAAACAGTATGAAAAGTACAAACTATTATACCAATGCAAGAGATTATTGCTTGTACCCTCATTATTGTTACTAAGAATCTTGTGAAAATTGAACATATTAGGAACAGATAAAAATCTATATCTCCTTTCACCTCATTTGTCTAGATTAGTCTTTACTTGAATAATAGGATTTTCCAACCCCAGGATTTTTTCTTTATTTTAAATTAGGTACTGCATCCTGAATCCGAGGACCTTTCCAAAGCGCAAGTTTATGAGCAGCAGAAAAGCAGCTGAAGAGTTACTTGGCTCCTTGGAGATAGACCATACTCAGTACCAATTTGGAATCACTAAGGTAACCAGAAAACTGCAAAGAATGCATTTAGAGATGAATGGGGGGCGGTCCTAGTGTGTATCTTAAAATACCTGTGAACACTCAATTATAAAGCATTCTTCGGCACTCATGACCACAAATATCACAAATAGATCTCAGCTGAAGGTGAAAACTTCAGTGCTGTTTGAGAAAAAAATTCAATGTTTTCTAAACCTCAGTTTTGACTACATTTACATTTTTATAATTAGTCATCTAAGCAAACTTCTGCCAAGATATAAAATACTGAATCAACCTGATGGTATGAGAAGACATATATATTAGAGCTAGAAAAAGGTGAATCAGCTTCCTGGAGCTAATGGCTTGTCTGTGTGTGAACTGATTCACCTACAGTATCCTTTTAGGGACTAATTTCTAGAAGACTATTTGAGTAATTTAAAATTTCAAAGTTAACCCACTATCAAACAATTAATCTGAAACCAACTTCCTTAAATGTAATACCTTAAATTCTACTTCATCGTAGATGAACTTGGCATGCCCCACATATTTTGGGAAACTTCTAATTAATTAATAGATTTGGTCTTATCTGGCAGTCAACATCAGTTTGTTCCTAATGACATCCATATAAGCAACAAATTATTTGAAAGAGAGTTGGAAAATTTAGGATAAAGAGCTCATAGAATTAGAACTTTGTAGGATATGGTTATAAAATGGTGACTCCCACAATTGAGTAACTGAGAGTCAGTTTCTGTTGTTTATTTTTTCTGCTGATTTTCACTGACAGTGTCTTTCTTGTGTGTTTATTTATTTTTGCTGTATACTACTGTATTCATCTGGGCCAAGATTGACATGAGGCAAGTGAAGCTTCTAAGGCACAAATTTCAAGGAGGCTCTTATTCTCGGGGTTGAGCAAGTGAGGCTGAGAGGCACACGCTCTCAGGACACTCTCTCACTGAGTGCCTTCATAAAACGTGTGCCTTAGGCACCTCACTCATTTCACCTTGTTTCTTAGTAATTATTCTTGAAAAAATACTTTTGTGGATTATTTGATGCCTAGACAAAAGTGCCTTACTCTAGAACAAAGGTCAGCAAACTACAGCCCAAGAGCCATATCCATGGACTATTTTTTTTTTAATGGCCTATTAGCCAAAAATGGCTTTAGATGGTTCATGTTTGTTTAAAAAACAAGAATATCCTACAGAGATTGTATGTAGCCCATGAAGCCTAAAAATATTTGCTATCTGATCCTTTACAGAAAATGTTTGCAGAGCCCTGCCTGGTACTTTGGAGCGCTGCATGCCTGAGCACATCTTAAAACTTAAGCCAGGCCTCCTGAGCAATCAAGACGAAAGGGGAAGAAACAAGGGGGAGAATAGTTTAAGTTCTTAAGCAAACAGTAGAACCACAATTTAATAAAAAGTCTTTTGCACGTTTTAGACTTGTAAAATCAAACTTTCTAGGAAGTAGATTTTACACATTAAATAAATTTAACAAGAAATGGAATTGATATAGCTATCCCTAGGAACACAACAGTTGCTCACAGGATCAACAGACCTTTGCTGAATACCCATTATGAGTGGAGCTAACATCTGACTTTTCTTTTAGGTATTTTTTAAAGCTGGGTTTCTGGGCCAACTGGAAGCAATGAGAGATGAAAGACTAGCTAAAGTCTTCACATTGCTCCAAGCCAGAGCACAGGGCAAACTGATGCGAATCAAATTCCAGAAGATTCTAGAAGAAAGGTATTATATGCCCACCCTGCACCCCCACTGCTAGCGTAATAGTGTGGCTCAACCAGTGCAACCTAATCTCATTGCTATATAGCAGGCAAGAGCTGCCTCCTCTGCTTAGGCTGGGTCTTAAACATATTGATTGATTGATTGATTGATTGATTGAGACAGAGTTTCGCTCTGTTGCCCAGGCTGGAGTGCAGTGACGTACTCTTGGCTCACTGCAACCTCCGGCTCCCAGGTTCAAGCAATTCTCTGCCTCAGCCTCCCGAGTAGAGTAGCTGAGATTATAGGTACCCATCACGATACCTGACTAATTTTTTGTATTTTTAGTAGAGATGAGGTTTAGCCATGTTGGCCAGGCTGGTCTTGAACTCCTGACCTCGTGATCCACCCACGTCAGCCCCCCAAAGTGCTGGGATTACAGGTGTGAGCCACCAGCCTGGCCAAACATTTTAAAATCATGATATAACAAAAAGACAGGGTGCAAAGGGCTTTTATTGCCCTATTTAACCAAGTATAAGCATAATTCAGATATTTCTTGCCATGTTTTCAGGCTTCCCTTTGCGAGAATCTTTGTATTTTGAGAAGTCTGGATCTCTGACAGTGGTGTGACTCACAATTTATATCAGAAGCTGACCTGGAAAGGTTTGCATATATCCCATAGCCAACTTTGAGAGGAAGTATGCTTCAAAGACCAAGGTGTTCTGACCCCTTTATTATCTCCCCTGGGACAGAAACTGTGGCTCTTGTTGACATGTAATCATAACTTTCTTACTTTACTTCAGGCAGGTTCACTAGGGGCGTTTATCACCATGCTTGGACATTCTTAGGCATTGGTTTTGTCTATTCTTTATTTTTTAATTGCATTTTAGGTTTTGGGGTACATGTGAAGAACATGCAAGATTGTTGCATAGGTACACACATGGCAGTGTGATTTGCTGCCTTCCTCCCCATCACCTATATCTGGCATTTCTCCCCATGCTATCTCTCCCCAACTCCCTACCCCCCGCTGTCCCTCCCCTATTTCCCCCCAACAGACTCCAGTGTGTGATGCTTCCCTCCCTGTGTCCATGCGCTCTCATTGTTCAACACCCGCCTATGAGTGAGAACATGTGGTGTTTGATTTTCTGTTCTTGTGTCAGTTTGCTGAGAATGATGGTTTCCAGGTTCATCCATGTCCCTACAAAGGACACGAACTCATTGTTTTTGATGGCTGCATAATATTCCATGGTGTATATGTGCCACATTTTCCCTGTCCAGTCTATCATCGATGGGCATTTGGGTTGGTTCCAGGTCTTTGCTATTGTAAACTGTGCTGCAGTGAACATTTGTGTGCATGTGTCCTTATAGCAGAATGATTTATAATCCTTTGGATATATATGCAGTAATGGGATTGCTGGGTCAAATGGAATTTTTATTTCTAGGTCCTCGAGGAATCGCCACACTGTCTTCCACAATGGTTGAACTAATTTATACTCCCACCAACGGTGTAAAAGTGTTCCTATTTCTCCACATCCTCTCCAGCATCTGTTGTCTCCAGATTTTTTAATGATAGCCATTCTAACTGGCATGAGATGGTATCTCAATGTAGTTTTGATTTGCATTTCTCTAATGACCAGTGATGATGAGCATTTTTTAATATGTTTGTCTATAGTAGAATCATGGAAAGCAAGCTAGGAAAATCTCTAAACAATGGGCGATGAAGATGCTGAAGTGAACCAAGAGATGCTGAAGTTGTATTTACTTTTTCCTTAGCATATATTATCTTCTGAAGAGAGGTCTGCTGATCTTGGTATAACTTGTTTAATTGACAGTTTGTTAATACTGTTTCTTCCCAAGAGAAAATCCTTATTTCATGGTGATGTTAAAGATATTAGAGAGATGACTCTTAGGGGTCTTCTCTGACTCTCATATAGTGGTCAATGTGGTATGGGGGTCTGGAGATCAGGGAACATGGTTTCTAGGACTAGTTGTGTAAGCTTGGGTAAGTTTCTTAATTTCTCCATAGCTTACTTTCTTCTTGTCTAAAGTGAAGCCTTTATGATCCGTTATGTCTAAATTGTGACTTCAAAGATTATTGTGAAAGATCTCCAGCAAATAAAGAATACAGAAAATATTATAATGCATACTCTTGGAGCCATCATGAAAGCATATCAATTATTAACAATATTAGTATTAATTTTTTTTTTTTTGTAGAAACGGTCTCCCTATGTTGTCCAGGCTGGTCTCAAACTCCTGGGCTCAAGCAAACCTCTTGCCTCAGCCTCCCAAAATTCTGAGATTACAGGCATGGGCCATGGTACCCAGCCAACTCTTAACAATTTTTTTTTTCTGTAATTGCTAACAACATTTAAAAAACTAACATACATAGTTGAAGCCCCCATATAGTTCCGCTGTAATCCAAGTCTTACCTTTGTCTTCTCTGATCCTAAGTTTGTGTTTCTCATTCCATGTTTTATATATAAATCATATAAAAGTATGTTTTTATACCTTTACTTACTTGATATGCAGATATCCTTAAAATGTGACATGATTTTACATGTGCTTAGTCTTCATGTAAATAATATTCTGTATATATTGTCCTGAAGTTTGTCTTTTACATTCAGTATTATTCTTTGGACTGTATCATTGTTAATAAATCTAGGGCTAGATTATTGATTTTAACTACTCTATAGTATTCTATTAAATGAATATATCATAATTTATCCATTTTCCAGCTTAAGTAAATTTGTTATTTCCTTTTTTTTTTACTACCAACTTCTGCAGTGACATTTTTATAAATGTCTCCCCATACATATTTGTTAAGAGTTTCTTGAGGCCGTCATTACTCGAAATACTCCATTTTCTGGTAACAGTTTGTGGACAGCAGTTGGTCTGAGGCACACACTTTGAGAGGCATTTCTCTAGAGGATGAATTAATAATGGGTTTTAGGTCACACACAACTTCAGCTTTGTAAGATGTTGCCAAGTTGATTTCCAATTTACCATACTCTCCACCAGTAATGTATGAGAGTCCCCTTGTCCTATGTTCTCACCACTTGAGGTATGTCAGCATTTAAAAACATTCCCCAAATGTCTTCATATTTCTGACTTTGGGGAAAGTTATTTCTCTTTAAAGAATGATGTTTTCTGTAGATTTTTTTTGTAGATGTGACTTATTGTATGAAGGGCATTGCTTCTATTTTGTTTTGGTAAGTATTTTTATCAGAAAATGATTTAATCATTTATCTACATCTATTGAAATAATCACCTAGTTTTTCTTAATTAATCTATAAATGTGTGGAAATATATTAACAGATTTTTAAAAATGTTAAACTTACTTTGGTTAAGAAGTATTTTCATACATTGATGGGTTTGATTGTAATATTACCATGAGATTTTTACATCAATATTCATGAATAAGATTGGCCTGTAATTTTCTTTTCATCTGCTATGTTATCTGAACTTGAATCAAGGTTATCCTAACCTCATAAAACAGTTGAAGAATGTTTACTCTCTTTAAAACATGAACCAATTTGTAACTGTATATTTGAATCTTTAGTGGGCATTGCCTATAAAATCATCTGGATCTGGTGGTTCTTTTGTGATAGGTTTTATAATTTTGATTCCATTTATTTATTGGTTACATGTCTAATGAGATATTTTCTTCTTGAATTAGTACAGGAAAGCTTTCTTTTATTAAAAAAGAAAATTTATATTTCTTTTGAGTTTTTCGATTTGATAGAGTTTTAATTTAATTTAATCTAATTCAATTTAATTTAATTTAATTTTTGAGACAGAGTCTCTCTCTATCACCTAGGCTAGAGAGCAGGGGTGTGGTACTGGGTCACTGCAACCTCCATCTCTCTGGTTCAAATGATTCTTGTGTCTCAGCCTCTTGAGTAGCCGGGATTACAGGCATGTGCCTCCATGCCCAGCTAATTGTTGTATTTTTAGTAGAGATAATGCTTCACCATTCCGGCCAGGCTGCTTTGGAACTCTTGTCCTCAAGTGATCTGCCTGCCTTGGCCTCCTAAAGTGTTGGGATTATAGATGTGAGCCACCACACCTGGCCTTATTATTTTTAAATCTCTACTGTATCTATCATTCTATTCCTAGTGCATAATCCTGAATTATTTATATTTCTAGAGTGTTATCATTCCTAGTATTGTTTTCTTGTGCCTTCTCTCCTTTTTCTTGACCATTCATGCCACATGTTTATTTAGTGTATTTAATAAACCACTTAAAATTTTTTTCTAGATCATTAATTTCTGATCTTATATTTATTCTTTCCTTTCTTCTACTTTCTTTGTGTTTATTCTTCTTCCTTTTTCAACTTTATTCAGTTATAATTGACAAAAGTTGTATGTATTTATGGTGTATAATCTGATGTTTTGATAGATGTACGTATTGTGAAATGATTACCACAATCAAGCTAATTATCACCTCACAAAATTATCTGTTGTGTGTGTGTGTGTGTGTGTGTGCGCGCGTGCGTGTGGTGAGAACACTTAAGAGCTACTCTCTTAGCAAATTTCCAGTATATAATACAGTATTAGTGGGCCGGGCGCGGTGGCTCAAGCCTGTAATCCCAGCACTTTGGGAGGCCGAGGCGGGTGGATCACAAGGTCAAGAGATCGAGACCATCCTGGTCAACATGGTGAAACCTCGTCTCTACTAAAAATACAAAAAAATCAGCTGGGCATGGTGGCGCATGCCTGTAGTCCCAGCTACTCAGGAGGCTGAGGCAGGAGAATTGCCTGAACCCAGGAGGCGGAGGTTGTGGTGAGCCGAGATCGCGCCATTGCACTCCAGCCTGGGTAACATGAGTGAAACTCCGTCTCAAAAAAAAAAAAATAAAAAAAATACAGTATTAGTAACATACTGTATATTAGATCCTCAGAACTTACTCATCCTGCATAACTGAAATGTGTCCTTTGAGCAACAGCTCCTCATTTTCCCCATGCCTTGGCTTCTGGTAACCACCATTCTACTCTCTATCTCTGTGAGTCTGACTTTTTTAATATTCCACATATGAGTGAGATCATGCTGTATTTGTCTTTCTGTGCCTGGCTTTTTATACTTAGCATAACGTCCTCGAGGTTCACCCATATTGTCGCAAATGACAATGTTTTCTTTTTTAAGGTCGAATAATATTCCATTGTATACAGATGCCACATTTTATTTATTTATTTGTCAATAAATACTAAAGTTGATTCCATATCTTGGCTATTGTGAATAATAGTACAATGAGCATGGTAGTGCAGATATCTCTTCAAAATAATAATTTCATTAACATTTTGTTTTGTTAAGCATTTTTCTTCATACTGTTTTCCACAATGGCTGTACCAATTTACATTTTCATCAACAGTGTACAAGGGCCCCATTTTTTCCACATACTTGCCAACAGTTATCTTTTGTCTTTATTAGTAGCCATTCTAACAGGTGTAAGGTGATAGCTCATTATGGTTTTGATTGGTATTTTCCTGATAATTAGTGATGTTGAACATTTTTTCATACATCATTGGCCATTTGTAGTCTTTCAAGAAATGTCTATCAGGTTCATTGCTGATTTTTAATGGGGTTATTTGTTTTCATGCTACAGAGTTGAATTCCTTATATATTTTGAATATTACCCCTTTATTGCATGTATAGTTTGCAAATATTTTCTCCCATTCCACAGGTTGTCTTCTCCTTGTTCATTGTTTCCTTTGCTGTGCAGACATGTTTAGTTTGATGTAATCCCATTGTCTATTTTCGCTTGTGTTGCCTTTGATTTTGGGGTCACATTTAAAAAAAATTGCCAAAACCAATGTCAAGAAGCTTTTTCTCCGAGTTTTTTTCTGCTAATTTTAGTTTCAGATCTTATATTTAAGTCTTTAGTTCGTTTTGAGCTTATATTTGTATATGGTATGAGATGAAGATTCACTTATTCTTCTGCATGTGGATATCTAATTTACTAACACCATTTATTGAAGAGACTGCCCTTTCCATAATGTGTGTTTAGCAACTTTATTGAAGATCAATTGACCATAAATGCATAGATTAATTTCTGGGTTCTCTGTACTGTTCCATTGATCTGTATGTTTGTTTTTATGCTAATACCATGCTGTTTTGATTGCTATAACTTTGTAGCATATTTTGAAATTAGGTAATGTGGTTCTTCCAGCTTTGTTTCTTCTGTTTAGGCTATTTGTGGTTCCATATAAATTTTAGGAATATTTTCCTAGTTCTGTAAAAAATGCCACTGTACTTTTGAAAGGGGTTGCTTTGAATCTGTAGATCACTTTGCGGACTATGAACTTTTAACCAAAAATATCCTGTGTTCTTCCAATTCATGAACACAGGATATTTTTGTGTTTGTTTGTGTCTTCAATTTCTGTCATCAATGTTTTATAGTTTTCAACATGCAGATCTTTTACCTCCTATTTAAGGTTTATTCCCATGTATTTTATTTTATTTTATTTTTTGATGCTATTATAAATTGACTTCTTTTTTGGCTAGTCCGTTGTTAGTATGTAGAAATGTTACTAACTTTTTATGTTGATTTTTTTGTCCTGTAACCTTACAAATGTATGAATTCTATTTTTTGGGTAGTCTTTAGGGTTTTCTGTATGAGATAGTTTAAATTATTTGTTTCTAATTTGAATGGCTTTTGTTTCCTCTTTTTCTAATTACTCTGACTAGGACTTTTAGTACTATATTGAAAAAAAGTATTGAGCGTGGTCATTCTTGTCTTGTTCCTGACCGTGGAGGAAAAGCTTTCAGTTTTTCACCATTAAGTATGCTATTAGCTGTGGGCTTGTCATATACGGCCTTTATTATGTTGAGGTGCCTCTTTTCTATACCTACATTGCTGAATATTTTTATAATGGATGGATGTTAAATCTTGTCAAATATAAAGATATTTATATCATCTTGAGGAACTGACCCATTTGTCATTATGTAATAACTTTCTTTATCTCTTGATACAGTTTTTGACTTATATATATTTTGTCTGATATAACTATAGCTATCCCTGATCTTTTTCAGTTTCCATTTGCCTGGAATACCTTTTTCCATTTCTTCACTTTTAATCTATGTATGCTCTCAAAGCTAAAGTATGACTCTCGTTGGCAGTGTATTCATTCAGCCACTCTGTCTTTTGATTGGTGAACTTATTTCATTTATATTTAAAGTAAATATTAATAGATAAGGACTTACTATTGCTGTTTTGTAAATTGTTTTCTGACTTTTTCAAGTTGTTTGTTTCTTTCTGATTTCCTTTGTGATGTGATAATGGTTTGTAATGCTAGATATTTCTTTCTTTCTCTTAATCTTTTGTGTATTTACTAGAAGATTTTTCTTTGTGGTTACCATGCGGCTTACATAAAGTATCTTGTAGTTACATGTTTATCTTAAGCTGACATCTTATTTTAAGCTGGAAATAGTTTAACTTCAACTACATATAAAAACTCTCAACTTGAACTTCTCTTGTCCCCATGTTTTATGTTATTTATGTCGCTCTTTAATATTTTTAATATTGTGTCTATTAATCAGTTATTGTACTTAAAGCAATTTTAAATAATTTTGTATATTAGCTTTTATTTTAGAGTTAAAGGTGGTTTATGCCCCATTATTACAGTATCATTCTGAATTTGACTATATTCTTTTCAGTGAGTTCTACACTTTTATATATTTTCATGTGGTTAGTTAGCCTCCTTTTGTTTCAACTTGAAGAACCCCCTTTAACATTCCTTGTAAGGCAGGTAGTAATGATAAACTCCCACAGCTTATGTTTGTGTGGCAGTCTTTATCTCTCCATTTCTGAAGGATAGCCTTACTGGATACAGTGTTTCTGGTTAGTGGTTCTTAGTTTTATTTTCTTTTAGCACTTTGATTATATCATACCACTGTCTCCTGGTCTGCAAGGTTTTTGGCTAAGAAATCTGTTCATGGTCTCATGAGGGTTTCATTATATGTGAGAAGTTGCTTTTGTTTTGCTTCATTCAAAATTCTGTCTTTGACTTTTGAGAGTTTCATTACAATGTGCACTGGTGAAGCTCTCTTTATATTTGATCTACTTGGGTTTTTTGGACATGATGAATCTAGATGTTTGTTTTCCTCTCCATATTTAAAAGTTCTTTCTCTGCTCCTTCTGTGACTCCTATAACGTGTATACCAGTAAGCTTCATGGTATCCTATAAATGCTGCAAGCATTCTTCACTCTTTTCATTTGTTTTTCCTTTTTGTTCCTCTAAATGAGTAATTTCAAAGACCTGTCCTTGAGCTCACTGATTCTTCCCCTTGATTGCATTTATACTTTCCATGGAACTTTTCAATCCAGTTATTGTTTTCTTAAATTTAAGAATTTCTATGTCGTTCTTTTTAATGGTTTTTATTTCCTTGTTGAACTTTTCCTTTTGTTCGTATAATTATTTTTCTGACTTTGTCTAGTTTTTTTCTTGTAGCTCACTAAGTTTTTTTTTTTTAAGTTCATTGTTTTGAATTCTTTGTCAGCAATTCATAGACCTCCACTTAGGATTGGTTATTAGAGATTTATTTCATTCTTTTTATTCTATTCTGTGTTCCTGATTTTTCATGTTTATTGTAGCTTTGCATGCATGTTTGTACATTTGAAGAAACAGCAGCCACCCTCCTCCATATTTATGAACTGGCTTTGACTGGAAAAGACCTTCTCCAGACATCTTGGCTAGAGATTGTAGGCCTTTGTCCCTAACTACTCCAGATGTCCATTTTGATTGTGTATTTGTTTCAGAAACCTGTAATTTATTACTTCTCCAGTGCCTGATTTTGTTACCTTGTAGAGCTCCATTTTTTAAGGAGTGTGTCATATTTTTTTTCCTTGGTGGTGTCATTTTTTTTAAAAATTATTATTCATGATCCTTGTGGCCTTACATTAGTGTTTGTGCATTTGAAGCACTATGTCTTTTAGTTTTTATAGGCTGGCTTCCACAGGAAAAGCTCTTCTTCAGTAAGCTTGGTCAGAGATACTTGGCAGTTCAGCTGGTAGGGTCCACTGGTGAGTCTTGGGGCATGATGGCCTGGTTGTGTGACTGGATTGTGGACAATGGGCTTAGTTTGCTCCCCAGTGGGCTGTGTTCTTCCAGGCCCTTGGTCCGTCACTCAAGAATGGGGGAGAGGACCCCACCAGGCATGGTGAGTGATTAAGTAAATATAGAACTCCAGAGAGTTTTACAGAAAGTGATTTATTTAGGCAGAGAGAGAGAGAGAAAAAAGGAGAAAGAAAAGAGAGAGAGCGAGTTTCCATGCTGTCATGGGAGGGGATCCAGAAATGGAGTCTGCCCAGATGATAGAGAAGGGGACTTTTAGCCTGGGAGAGATTCCCGCCCTATTCAAGTTTTCCGTCCTATGAAAGGAGTTCCTTTAAACTTCTGCTGGAGTGACTGATCTTTGATTATCACCCTGCACAAGCGAAAGTTAAACAAAGACCTCTAAGCTCCCAGATGGAGACATGGGTGGAGGTATGGTGCTGGGAAGTTCTTGCCTTTGAAACTATGCTCCCTTGTGGACACGGGGAAAGGATACATTCCTTCAGTGGCAGTTTCAGTGCACATCCAGGCCCAGTTCCTGGGTCCATGAAGATTATCCTGGAAGCTGTATACACCAGAGCTTGGATCCACGTGGGCAGGCCTTGGTGTCTAAGTCCGTGGTAGTGGACCTAGTGAGAGTATGTCTGGATCCTAGGGCCATGAGATTTGTGTTTTTGGTTAGGATCTACTGGAACACCCGTATTAACTGGGTCCATGGGGACAAGTCTGAAGCCTGGTCTGCGGGGACTGGACTGATTAATGGGATGGTCCTGGAGCCTGGGTCATTGGGGGTAGGCTTGCAGTCTGAGGCTGCATGTCTGGACTGGCACTGGGGCAGGCCTGGAGCCTGAGGTTGTAAGGGCCATCCTGGAGTCTGGAGCTGTGGGGGTTTATTCTTTTCTTAATTCACTAGTTTGTTTTTTTTCCAGTGTGTCTAATAACCTGCTTAATTTTTCCACTGAGTATTTGATTTCAATTGCTATTTTTTTAGTTTTAGACATTTTATTTGGTCTTCTTTCAAGTCTGTGTGTCCTTTTATCTTATGGTTCATTGTTTCTAAAGTTCTTTCCTTTATGCTTTAATAATTTTTAACATAATTATTTGATAGTCTCCATCACATAATTCAATTATCTGAAAATCTTGAGGGTTTCATCAAACTTTTTATTATATGTGCTCAACTTCATTGATGATCAATTTTTTCTGTATGTGTTTTGTAACTTTGGATTGTAAGCCCTCTTCAGGGGTCCTTATCTAGGAGAATTTCTGGTGCTTGCTTTTAAGATATATTTTTTTCAATTTAATTTTGCATTTTCCTACCCCAAGGGTCTAAAAGGTATTTATTATTAGTGTAAAAAAAATCACTGTGCTCATTTCTTATATATTTCTGTACCATTCAGGCAGTATAATTTAAACCTTAAATACTTCAGTGGTACTGGACCATTAAAAAATCTGAAGTAGGATTTGTCTTCACTCATACTGAATCAGATGTACTTTAATTTGATATCTCTCTTTGCTGGTGGAGTTGATTTTTCATTCCTTCTTTTTATTACGGGCAAGATTCTTTGAAGGTTTCTGCCGTACCTTTTTATCCATGTGAATATGAAAATACAACTCTTACAATACCAAAACTGGTTCCCTCCTTCCATTAAGATGGCCAAACTATGCATGTATTCACTTATTGTTCAAGTTTGTGTTGCTTTCTATATGTCTTACTCTCTTTAGGCTCAGCTTTCATTCAAAGAATGTTTGTGGTGGAAACATTTTTAAGATATCTAGTCCATAATACTGGTAACCCCAGATATCCCTTGGAAGGTTTTGTCGGAATCAAATGACAATCTAGATATAAAAGTGCTTTGAAGACTAATAGGAATGTTTTATGACCCCTAAAAAAGATGTGTTTATTGAGAATCTTAATTTGGGAACGAATTCTCCTATAGTCTAGGCTAACTTGCTTTTCTTCTTTCTCTCTTGATTTAGGGATGCACTTATTTTGATCCAGTGGAACATAAGAGCTTTCATGGCTGTGAAGAACTGGCCCTGGATGAGGCTCTTCTTCAAGATCAAGCCTCTTGTTAAATCTTCAGAAGTAGGAGAAGAAATAGCTAGACTGAAGGAAGAGTGTGCGCAATTGCAGAAAGCCTTGGAGAAATCAGAGTTTCAGAGGGAGGAACTGAAAGCAAAGCAAGTCTCCCTCACTCAGGAAAAAAATGACCTGATTCTTCAGCTTCAGGCTGTGAGTAGCCCCGCCATTTGTTCTTTAAATCAAGTTTTTAATTAGACTCCCTTGTTAAGCAGGCCGTGTTGATGTGGAAAAAAAAAATAGATGTGCGTGCTTTACAAATACCAAAGGATTTTATAAAACCAAAGACAATGAAAACAAAGAGACACCCTGTTTCACAGTGAAGTGATTTCACTGGCAAGATGTCTTTTAAAAAGGGACAAGTTATCAGATGGATATTTACAATATAATAGCACATCATGGGGGCCAGGAAGCTCTGGGTCTTAATTTAGAGTTTGTATGTAGCCCATGATCCATTAGCAAATCAGCAGACAGGATTTTGGTAGGTCCCAAGAAAAGTTTGATTGAGATCTTCAGAAATGTTGCATGTGCTTCTAGTGGGATATCCTGATTTTCCTCTCCCTACTTTCCCTTCCTGTGTCCAGATCAACAAGACCAATGAGACGAGTTCTTAAAACAGTTCTTAACCTTGGCTTTGTATCAAATTCATTTGTGAAACGTTAAAAATAAAAATAAATATGCCTAGACCCCACTCTCAGATATTTTGATTAAGTAGACTCTGTGTGAGTCCAAATAATCTGTATAGGTGACTCTGATATCCAGTCTGGATTAAGAACCATTGTCTTTAAAAAAGCATCATGTTGCTTCCCTGGTGAGCAGCCCTCAGATTATATAATGTGTACATTTTAGACTCCAAACCCCTGGTTTAGGCATTCAAGCTTCTGTCTACACTCTGATACTACTATGTCATTACTCACTCTCTTTCATGTTACCCCTCCCTAGCCACCTGGACCCCTGTGATCCCAAAACAGCCCAAAGGGCCAGGAAGAAATTTGAACCACCTTTGTAATGCTTTCCTCTCTACTTAGCACAGTGTTAAGTTGAAAGAATGCTGGGTTCAAATATAATTTTTCTTGTTTTTTTTTTTAAACAAGAAACAACCGTTTTTCTTATTTTTAAATTTTATCAAAAACAGAGAAAATTTAGTACTTTCAGACTGATGCAAGTTATTCTTTTATTATTACTCTTTAATATTTTGGAGCTGTATTATCTGCCAGCATGTCAACAGGCTGTATTTTACGTAAGACTTTACATCTGAACCTGCATTTCTGATCATATTTAACATAGCCGTGGTTCTAGAACTTCAGTGTATACCAGTCTTACCTGGTATGCTTATTAAAAATACAAATTCCTGGACCCCATTTCAAAGTTGCTGTAAGAACTGTAAGAATCACAATTTGTAAAATATTTTGGCTCAGGGAAGAGGTAACTTTGGTTGAGACCCGGCCTCCCAGTTTCCATCATTCTTCCTACTGTTGGAAAATAGCCAGTGTTACCTGGGGTGATGCAGGAGCTAGAAATGGACCCAGCTTGTGTAGGGCATGGTAAGCAAAAGCTTGGGATGCATGTGAAAGATTATTGTGGGGAGCATGGGAGTCACATGGACGCAAACAACAGAGCAAGCCTGAGAAGGCTAAAATGAGTCCAGATTGTAACTGTGATGAAGAAGTTGACAGAACTATCATTATATATTATTATATATATGATGTAATATATAATGTATACATTATATCTATTTTATTATTTAAGAGACAAAGCTAAACACGAAAGAATCCCAAAAAAAGAAATATTTGAAATCCTTCTTTGCTTAGTCAAAATTCCACCAGAACTGAGTGACCCCATTCCAATTAATATGGTGAGTACGTTAGAGAGCAGCTGCCATTGGGGAAAGACTCTTGCTACAGCTAAACTGCCACACCATTGCTCAGCCAGCCCCCAAATCCTGCTGTCATGTTTAATGAAGAGATCAATGATGGTCGATTGGACTGTCCTCTTTGTTCAGTGATGGTGACAGGTCTTGTATACAGGCTGAATGGAATACAGCGAATAACTGTTCTGCTTGTCATGCTCGGGTGAACTAAGGTAAAATGTCCCCATTATTTTCCATGCATTGAAAGCTTCTCTCATTTGCATTGACCCTTCCTAAATATCCTGATACTTCTTTTTATTTCGCCCCTGTTTTGGGGTCCTCAGTGAAGTTGTAGATTTGCTATTCTATACCTCTCTCCATCTGTGCCTCTTAGAGCCCGGTTTGCTGGGTAGGCAGCCATTCTCCAGCCAGGAGCTACTCAGAGGCCAATAGCCTGGATTTTACCTCCCCCCAGTCCCTGGCTCTTGATCTAATTAGCAGACACAAGTTAAGTGAGGGAAACGGATCGTTACTACATTGTCCGACTGGCATATTGTGAAGGATGGATGAGGTCTAGAGATGGAAGATGAAAATGTGTGTGAAGTTATAACAAGATCTCCAACAATTAAGAACTTGCTTATGAAGAAGAGGTTTTTTAGCCTCTAAAAAAGATAAATTAGAGGGGTTTAAATTTATGAAAGGTGCTCTGTAGCAAAAAGCCCCTTTATTTTTTACTGGACCCATAACACAGGAACAATGGGTCACCCAATAAGAGCTGGAGGCAGTGTCTGTGAAAGGATAAAGAGTACTATATGCTCTTCGTGTGACTTCGTGCTGGCTGAATCATTGAGGCAAAAATTTTAGTTGGAAATAACAGTGAAATCTAGTTAATGACTTGCAAATAACCTTATGAATTCTAAATTTAGCCAACAAATTTAAAAAACATGTAACTCGGCTCAATTTATTAGAAGAGATGTATATTAAACAACTACATCCATGCACTTAGAATAGCTATAGTGCAATATTCTGAGGGAACTCTGCTTTCTTAAAAGATGATTTTCTAAGCAGTTATCAACCTCAAACTCTGTGCCCATATGGATGTTTCCAGAAGCTGTGATTTAAGCAGCACACCACTGATTTTTGGAGGCGTACTAGCTCCTTTAGGCCACCAGGATTCTATTAAGTGCTTTAGAAGAGGTAATCTAATCTACTGAATTGGCCCGAGAGATTGAAAGCACCTCCAAACAGAAGCAACTTCTCCACTTCTTAGTGATCGGATCAGGGACCTGGGAATATTATTGCAGCTGTTTAGGAAAGGTAGGTGAAAGAGCTGGACAGAGGGCAGGCAATTATCTCTTTGCTACGTGTTAGCAGCATTTTCGCCCAGCTGATAAATTACTTCCAGCTGTTGGCAACAATTTTCTCCTCATCATGGCAGGAGCAGGAGACACGGGCAAATGTTGAAGAGCAGTGCGAGTGGCTGATTAAATCCAAGATCCAGCTGGAGGCCAGAGTAAAGGAGCTGTCGGAGAGGGTGGAGGAAGAAGAGGAGATAAATTCTGAGCTGACTGCCAGGGGGCGGAAACTTGAAGATGAATGCTCTGAGTTGAAGAAAGAAATCGATGACCTGGAAACAATATTGGCGAAGTCAGAGAAGGAGAAGCGTGCTACAGAGCACAAGGTACTTTTTCCATAATGTTAGTTAGGAAGGCCTAGCAGCCAGAATTCCACTCTCAGATCAGGTTTTGGTATCCGACTTGCTGTATTTGAGTTAATTAAAACAGTAGCCTGCGATTTTATAGCATTGAGAGTCAGAACTGGCACAAAATATAGGGTCTGGTAAACTGTGCTGTCCTGATTCAAATTTCCAATTTGAACTTATGGAACCTTATTTAATCTCCCAAATGAAACATTTTCATTTGTTCCAATCCTATTGCATCTGAACTCTATAATAGAATAAAATGGTTTCATCGGGCCTGTAAGAAACCTTTTTTTTTGGAAGGAGAGTGAGCATGATATGGTTTGCTAAAAGATAATTTGGGGTGAGCCTGAGTCCCCTGCTGTATCATTGATTTAGAGCTTGTCCTTGAAGATGTCAGTTAATTCTAGTTAAGGACTTTCGTGTTTTGTTTGTTTGGGCTGAGGGTTTGGTTGAGGGTTAACTTGTGCATCTATGTGTGGATTGAGGACAGTGAGGAGTCCGCATCAAGCCTCAGATAAACACAGTCTCCACAGTGACATCGTAATTTTGGCAGACTATTAAATAGCACTTTTATTTTTATGTTCTCTTCCATAAAAAGCACATGGGGCTGATATAGTCGATGTCCGTGTTTGCATGTTTTAACAGCTGGAGCCTTTCTTTAACTGCCACTTTCTTGGGATACTGAGGCACAACACAATACCATGACACCTCAAAAGAAGGTGTAATTGCCTTTAGTGTTGTTACTGTTATATAATAATGTGAATTAAATTGGCCCTCCAATTTATTTCATATTGATAATGTTAATGAATAAATAATGTTAATTATTTATCCATATTAATGTTTAAACAATACTTCATTTCCTGACCATGACAGCTAACAGATAACTTTTGTAGGAGAAAAGCTAAATTTAGTTTTAGACTGTTTCAGGAATTTGGCTAAATGCAGTTCCTGATGACACTGGATACCTCATGGGTTGTTCTGGACTACAAAAGAGGGATGACCCTCAGTGTTATGCCCAGCGTTCCAGCAGAGGCTTTAAGGAAGCTGTCATCTTCTTCCCACAGGTCAAGAACCTGACTGAGGAAGTAGAGTTTCTAAATGAGGATATCGGCAAACTTAACAGAGCAGCCAAGGGTGTGCAGGAGGCGCATCAGCAGACTCTGGACGACCTGCACGTGGAGGAGGAGAAGCTCAGCAGCCTGAGCAAAGCAAATCTGAAGCTGGAACAGCAAGTTGATGAGGTCAGTAGCGGTGTATCTGGTTAGTTAGTGATCTGTCTATGTATACACGTAACTCCAGTTTTTACTTCATTAATTTATCTTGACAGTTTCCGGAAAACCTAGTGGCAGAATTTGTTTTCCTGATGATTGAGAATAAATGTGTTCTTTTTCTTATACACAAAACCACAGCAGTATAAGAGAGGTCTCCACACATAATCTGTCGGCTTTTAAATGCAACTTTCATTCAATCCTGGGCAATGGGGAATGAACATTAAGATGAATGGTAAAGGGTTGTCACTTTAGGTGACTGGCTTTTCCTCATGTCTCCCACGGAACCTGGTGTTGTGCCCCACAGATATGCTGTACTCTATTTGACACTGGTGTTGAAGAATTAGTTTTAAAGGCCATGTGTGTTTCCAGTGGTGTACTGAGATTTATTTATTGTTGAAAGATATGAGAACACAAGCCGTGTTCTACCTACACTACTGGAAAATACTTTTAAGATTCTAGAGATGATGCCCGTTTAACCCACCAGTCTCAATGTGTGGGTTCATAATTCTTCCCTTTTCCCACCCTGGCTGACACAGTGTATGCATTCATGCTCTCAGTAGTCACCAAAGTGTAGCCTTTAAAAATTGTTGACAAGGGTGTTAGGATTTTTTTTTCCTTATCTACTGCTTTTTCTTCCTGCCTCTATATAAATTTCTTCTACTACCTATTAGTTGTATTACATTTCTTCCTACTTCCACTAATTACATATCTCAAAAAGCCTCAGCAGAAGGATTTTTTGGCATTTATATGTGTGCATGTGTATGCACATCACACACATCCACACTGATGTCTTAGTCCGTTCAGGCTGCTGTAATAAAATTCCATAAACTGGGTGGCAAATAAATAGCACTTTGTTTCCTATAGTTCTGGAGGCTGGAAAGTCCATGAGCAGAGTGCCAGCAGATTTGGTGTCTAGTGAGAACACATTTCCTCGTTTACAGAGGGTGACTTCTCTGTGTGTCCTCACATGGCAGAAGGAACAAGGGAGCTCTACAGTGTCTCTTTTATAAGGACTAATACCATTCATGGGGGCTCCACCCTCAGGACCTCATCACTTCCTAAAGGCCCCACCTCCCAACACCATCACATTGGGGATTAGGATTTTAAAGCATGAATTTGACCGGGACACAGACTCCAGTCCACAGCACTCGCTGTTCATCTACTTTCAGATTTTTACATATGTCCTTTCTAGAATTTCTCCCTCCCTCCCAATTTGAATTTCATCTCTTTGGTTGGTTACAAAGCATATCTTCCATTGTTATAAAGTAAACATATCAATAAACAAAAAGCTGTATTGTGGCTGTTACCTAGTTTCCTGGAAAACTAACCTCTATTTCATCCTTGGCAATATTAATCCATGCAAAACTGGAATGTTCTGATGGGGAACATTTAGTGAGGAACCAGAATATGGCATGATGTTATGAACTAGAAGAGGGTACCAAGGTGGTGACAAGGCTTGGAAATCATGCCATGTGAGAATGAGTTTGAATGGGCCAGTGATGTCTAGGGGTTCTTCCAAATTATTAAGGATGATCATGCGGAAACTGATTTGCTTGGTGTTGCTCCAGGAAGCAGAGCTTGTACTTGTGGATAGAATTTACAGGGAGTATTTTGGCTTCTTAAGAAGAAGCACTCCCCAGTAAATGGACTCATCCACCCGTGAAATGAGCTGCCATGTGAAGAAGTGAGCTTCCTATCATTGGAAAGCAATCAATCTTAAGGGCTCACTGGCCATTTCTTGTTGGTTCCTTCCCTAAGACAGAGCTTCTTGTCTGTAATTTCTCAAGTTTTCTTTTATCCATGTGATTTCTGGATTCTTTTGTTAACCTATCGACATATGCAGTATTTATTTGGAAATCTCTATGTTACTGGGCATCATTTATAGAATTGGTGCTTGTGTCTTTCTTTTTCCTGATGGTAAGTGGTTAATGAACACATCTAGTGAAGTATAAACTCTACCTATTTATTTGGCTAAATAATATCTCCTTTTTCAGCTTGAGGGTGCCCTTGAGCAGGAGAGAAAAGCGAGAATGAACTGTGAAAGGGAGCTGCATAAACTGGAGGGCGATTTAAAGCTGAACCAGGAAAGTCTGGAGAAACTGGAGAGCAGCCAGCGACACCTGGCAGAAGAGCTGAGGAAGTAAGCCACCTTTCTGTTGACATGAGATTCTTGGACACCTTGTATTAGAAGGAACAGCTTTCTCATTTCATTTATTCTTACCACTGCAGGGCCAGATAGCTCAAGACCCAAGGCAAGGATAACAGGCCTAGGAAATGATTTTTCTTTCTTTGCTGTGCTTTATTTTATAGTTGTAAAAGGAGAGTAAGTGCAATATCTAGAAGGATGTAACTGAGAAAGCATCTGACTAGCAGATGAGAAAGAATAATACAAGGTATATGAGATATAAATTATTGGGAACCTTCAGCTGTAAGTCAAAAAAATAAAAATGTCTCTCTCTCTTTACTTATGATGAAACCAATGTCATGATATGTAAAAAAAAAAATTAATCCTGATGTGAAGACTGATATACTCTCTGGTTACTTAAATAATATATGTTTGCCAGACATAATTAATATTTATATAGGAATTTTGATCAAATAATTTACTATATAAATATTAAACCTTCAAATCTAAAACAACCCATGAAGGAGGTTAAAATTGGGGAAACTTTTTATTCATATGGATTCCTTATACCCCAAGGAACTCAGAGAAAGATGGCTTTCTCAGTTTAGTTCTCCTAATCAGTGACGTGGATTTTCTCACCTTCCCCCTTTTCTCATTTTCCTCTGTTTAACTAGACTTTTTTTTTCTTTTAACCGTTGGGGATTTTCCATTTATTTAGATTATACCAAGTAAGAGGGGAAAACAGTGAGGATGAAGAGTAAGATAGGCCAGGAGTGGTTGAGGCCCACAGTAAAAGAGGGAAGAGAGTCCAGTGACCACCCATGAGCGTCTGACTTTCTTGTTGGTATATACATATGCTATTATATATGCTCTTGGTGAGGCTTGACTCATATTCTGCTAACGAGTTACAGGGCTTAATAGGTGTTTAGAAATGATGAAACAAATGACCTTATGAATGGAATGGAATAATGTAAAGCAAAAGGATTATAGAGTTCCCTTAGTATTCAATTTTGAAGATCGTGTTTCAGTGCAAATGATAAGCAGCAAAGTGTAAATGATACTCTATGTTGTATAGGCCACAGGTCAAGAGTTTTAGCATTTTAGAAATCCATAGTTTTAAAAACTTGTAACTTAATCATAAAACTTTTTCCCTAGGTAGACCTATGTATATTTGAAACAATACATGATAAAGGTGGCATTTCAAATTAGTGATGACAAGATACTTAGTAAATGGTACTGGAATTATTAGCTATTCATTTCCTGAGGTTAGAGAAATTCCTACCTCATACAATTTGTACACACAAAATTCAGTTGCACTGATGAACTTAATGTCAAAACAAAGCCATAAAACCATTAGAAGATGGAACATTATTCACAATACCCAATACACAGAAACAATCTAAATATCCTTTGATATGTGAATGGATAAAGAAAATGTAGGGTGTGTGTGCGTGTGTGTATATATGTATATACACATATACACGAAAACCTATTGAAATAAATGAATTAAAATTAAAAAAAATGAAAAAAACCCCAAACACACATACATATATACATACGTATATCTGTATGCATGCATATATAGAATATAAATACACACACAATGGACTGTTATTCAGCCTTGAAACGAAACCCCTGCCATGTGCAACAACTTGGATGAATTTGGAAGACTTTATACGAAGTGAAATAAGCCAGTCACAAAAAGGATAAAGACTACATAATTCCACTGATAGAAGTATCTAAAATAATCAAATTCATAGAAACAAATTCATAGAAAAGTGGTTGTCAAGGGCTGGGAGGAGAGAGAAATGGTGGAAAGTTGCTGTTCAATGAGTATAAAGTTGGTTATGCAAGATGATTAAGTTCTAGAGATCTGCTTTACAACATTGTACCTATAGTTAACAATACTATATTTTGTTATTAAAAATTTAAGAGGATAGAGCTCATATTAAGTGTTCTTACCACAATTTAAAAAAAAATTTAAAAATAGAATCAATAAGTCTTAGGAGATTAAATCTTCTTGAACAAGTCACAAAAAGCCAAAGACAAAAGGAAGATATTGATATATTTGACATCAAAATTTTAAACATGTGACAAATGGCAACATAAGTAGAATAGAAACAAGATATAAAGTGAGAGAAAAATTTGTAACAAATATAAAAAATATCAAGAATCAAAGGAAAATCTATAATTAGATGAACAACCTAATAGAAAAATGGGCAAAGGACACAAACAGTTCTTTTGATTTATTGGTAATTTAAAAATACTAATAGCTGACAGGATGTAGTCATTACTAGTAATTGAGAGCATTCAAAAAGAAAAATGAAATACTATTCTATTGTCTAAGAAAATTTTGGGAGTATGTTATTAAGAATAAATGTAGAGAAACAGTGATCTCGCAGTGTTAGTGGAGATTAAAAGAGAGGGCTATCATGTTTTTTAGCACTTACATAACCCAACAATTTCCTGCTCAGTATCCACTCTAGAGAAACGTGTATACAAGGGGCATGATTATGAACAGTGTGATTTGTAAAAACAAAATATTAAGGAAGCCTAAGTGCTTATTAATTGGGAAATTCACAAACTAAGGAATGTCTAAATCTTAAAATGCCATGTCATAGTTAATTTTTAAATGCAGTACTCTGTGTAGGCCTGTGTAGGAAAAATAATGGATTAATAATATGTTATTAATATAATTAGCTTAAAATATAATAGCTTAAGATTTTTAAGCTTAATATATTGTTAAGAATAATATTCTCAATTCAATAATATATTGAATTAAGTTCAATATATTATTGAACTTTATAACATTTAAAATATTAAAGATATCAATGTTTAATATTAAATATATTATTATAAATGTTATTCTTAATATCTTAATGTAATAATGTATTAATATGGATCAAGTTATTAATCTATAAATGCAAATGTACACAATATTCTATCATTGTAAAGAAAATGAAACTCTACAGCTACATATGCACATGTAAGCACAAACATATGTCAGTAGTTAAATTTCTGGAAGGTTTTATACTAAATGGATAATGGTGGTTCCCTCTAGTGGGAAAGTAGGGATTGGGTATTATATTAATTCGTTTCCATGTTGCTGATAAAGACATACCTGAGACTGGCTAATTTCTAAAGGAAAAAGGGTTTAATGGACTTAACAGTTCTACCTTGCTTGGGAGGCCTCACAATCATGGCAGAAGACAAGGATGAGCAAGTCAGATCTCATAGGGATGGCAGCAGGCAAAAAGAGAGAGAGAATTTGTGCAGGGGAAAGCCTCTTTATCAAACCATCAGATCTCATGAGACTAATTCACTATCATGAGAACAGAACAGCAAAGACTAGCCCCCATGATTCAGTTATCTCCCACAGAGTCCCTCTCACAACACATGGAAATTCAAGATGAGATTTGGGTGGGGACACAGCCAAACCATATCATTCTGCCCTTGGCCCCTCCCAAATCTCATGTCCTCACATTTCAAAACCAATCATGCCTTCCCAACAGTCCCCCAAAGTCTTAACTCATTTCAGCTTTAATTTAAGTCCACAGTCCCAAGTCTCATCTGAGACAAGGCAAGTCCCGTCTGCCTATAAGCCTGTAAATTCAAAAGCAAGTTAATTATTTCCTAGTCACAATGTGGGTACAGGCATTGGGTAAATACAGCCATTCCAAATGGGAGGAATTGGCCAAAACAAAGGGGCTACAGGCCCCATGCAAGTCTGAAATGCAGCGGAGTAATCAAATCCTAAAGCTCCAAAATGATCCCCATGTCTCACATCCAGGGTACACTGATACAAGAGATAAGTTCCCAGCTTGGGAAGCTCCTCCCCTGTGGCTTTGCAGGGTACAGCCTCCCTCCTGGCTGCCATCATGGGCTGGTGGTATGTCTGTGGCTTTTCCAGGTATGTGGTGCAAGCTGTCAGTGGATATACCATTCTGGTGTCTGGAGGACAGTGGCCCTCTTCTCACAGTTCCACTTGGAACTGCCCCAGTAGGGACTCTGTGTGGGGGCCCTGACCCCACTTTTCTCTTCTGCACTGCTCTAGCAGAGGTTCTCCATGAGGGCCCCACAGCAAACTTCTGCTTGGGCATCCAGGCTTTTCCATACATCTTCTGAAATCTAGGTGGAGGTTCCCAAACTCCAATTCTTGACTTCTGTGTATTTGCAGGCTCCATACCAGGTGGAAGTTGCCAGGGATTAGGGCTTGCGGCTTGTACCCTCTGAAGCTATGACCCAAGCTCTATGTTAACCCCTTTTGGCCATAGCTGGAGCAGCTGAGATGCAGGGCACCAAGTCCCTAGACAGCACACAACACAGGGACCCTTGGCCCTGCCCAGGAAACACTTTTTCCTCCTAGGCCTCTATGCCTGTGTTGGGAGGGGCTGCAGTGAAGACCTCTGACATGCCCTGTTGTCTTGGGGATTAACTTTCAGCTCCTTGTTACTTATGTAAATTTCTGCAGCTGGCTTGAATTTTTTTCTCAGAAAAAGGGATTTTCTTTTCTATCGCATTGTCAGGCTGCAAATTTTCTGAACTTTTATGTTCTGCTTTCCTTATAAAATGAATGCAGGACAGGCACAGTGGCTCACGCCTGTAATCCTAGCAATTTGGGAGGCCAAGGCAGTCAGATTACCTTTGCTCAGGAGTTCAAGACCAGCCTGGGCAATCTGGTGAAACCCTATCTCTGCTAAATACAAAAAAATTGGCTGGCCATGATGGCATGTGCCTATGGTCTCAGCTACTCAGGAGGCTGAGGCAGGAGAATTACTTGAACCCGAGAGGTGGGGGTTGCAGTGAGCCAAGATCATGCCACTGCAATCCAGCCTGGGTGACAGAGCAAGACTCAGTCTCCAAAACAACAATAACAACAAACAAATAAAAAACTGAATGCATTTAACAGCACCCAAGTCACCTCTTGAATGCTTTGCTGCTTAGAAATTCCACCAGATACCCTAAGTCATCTCTCTTAAATTCAAAGTTCCACAAATCTCAAGGGCAGGGGCAAAATGCCACCAATCTCTTTGCTAAAACATAACAAGAGTCACCTTTGCTTCAGTTCCCAGCAAGTTCCTTACCTCCATCTGAGACCACCTTATCCAGGATTTCATTGTCCATTTCATTATCAGCATTTTGGTCAAAGCTATTCACAAATCTCTAGGGTATTCCAAACTTTCCCCCATTTTTCTTTCTCCTTCTGAGCCCTCCAAACTGTTCCAAGCTCTGCCTGTTACCCAGTTCCAAAGTTGCTTCCACATTTTCAGGTAGCTTTTCATCAGCGCCCCACTATACTAGTTCCAATTTACTATACTATTCCATTTTCACACTGCTGATAAAGATTTACCCAAGACTGGGTAATTTATACAGGAGAAAGGGTTTAACGGACTTATAGTTCCATATGGCTGGGAGGCCTCATAATCATGGCAGAAGGTAAGGAGGAGGAAGTCACATCTAACATGGATGGTGGCAGGCAAAAAGAACTTGTGCAGGAGAGCTCCTCTTTATAAAATCATTAGATCTTGTGAGACTTATTCACTACCATGAGAATAACACAGGAAAGACTTGCCCCAATGAGTCAGTTACCTCCCATTGGTCCCTCCCACAACATGTGGAAATTCAAGATGAGATTCAGGTGGGGACACAGCCAAGCCATATCAGGTATCATAGCTAAGAAAACTTCAGATGTAGGTATAATCATTGAAGTTTTAAAATGAGAATAAATTATTGTATTATATCTATAATTTTAAAAATATTTAAACAATGGTATTTTCATTTTTTGGTTGAAGCCTGTTTTTTTATTGATATATAATAATTGTACATATTTTTGGAGTACATGTGCTCTTTTGATACCTGTATACAATGTGCAAAGTTTCAATTGGGGTAATTGGGATATCTATCACATCAAATATTTATCTTTTCTTTGTGTTAGGAATATTACAATTCTAACTACTTTAAACAAAATGTTATTATTCTGAACAATTGTATTTGTTATATTTTTCTAAACAGTAAAGAATTAGAAATGAGTCAGATGAATTCAAAAGCGGAGAATGAGAAAGGCCTGGTAGCTCAGCTTCAGAAGATGGTTAAAGAGCTTCAGGTAATCAATTATCAAATATGCCTGTATACTTATATTTAGATCCATGGGTGATGACTGGCAGTTCGATGACAAATTTTCTGCCAAGATATTCATACCCTTAGCCAACCACAGGCAGAGGCAGAAAAGAACAGTGGTTAAGAAGAGAAATGGCGGCATTCCACAGACAGAGTTAAGCTTAAATTTCCTTATGAGAGTAGTAAAAGAGAATAGCTAATTTGTTGAGTGTTTGCCGTGAACGAGGCATTGTAAAATCCAAAACTTGTTTTTTCACTCAGGAATCCTTCTGGCAACCATTGAGCTAATATTATTAAACACAATATATTTAAGTAATAAGCACAATGCCTGACCCGTGGTATGCATTCAGTGTTAGCAATTTAATTTTTATAATGATTATTCTTTGTGATTAGAACGTGACTGACTGAAAATCAGTAAGTTCTATAGGTACTTGTAGCCTCAAAACATTATGTGATAATAAATAGCTATTTATGAGTTTTAGACTGTGTGAGTTTCATAGCATATGACCATGTTATAAAGTAATTTTACACACAAATGCACACATACATTCAGATGGATAATTTCCCTTTGGTGCCAAATAAATATCTTAGTAATATAACTATGGCTCAAAATACTTTTGGAACCTCTTTCTGATATTTATCTTCTGAAATATTTTGAGCCAAATAAGAAAACCAGTCTCAATGTTTTGTAAACATATTTTAGTTTCAGACATGCCATTAACCTCCAAGTGGTTATGATATTCATTGGGCTTGACTTCAAATGACTCTTGACTTAATCCGAAATTAAAAAAAAAATTCAATGTATCCAAAAGACAAATTTCCTTACCTTAATGACTTCAAACAGTTCTACAAAGATTATTTCTGACAAAACATTTCAGAAATGGTTGGTTCAATGGTGGTATGATTTGGGATAAATGTTGTTTTGGATCCCATGATAACCAGTTGGAAGAGGATCATGGTTACTTGAATGCGAAAATCATACTTCTTTTTAACCACCTTTTCTGTCATACCTCAGCTATAGAACTGATAGACTACTTATTTGGTGTAATCTGGAAATTAGGTTTTTCTAAGCCACAGTACTCTTATTTAATGGAAAGGAAAACATATTCTAAAACAGTTTCTATCTTGTTTTCTCCCCTATCCTGACCTATACCTAATTATTTAAAGTGATGATAATAACATCAGTGGCTTCATTGTACTGTAATACAGTGATGCTGTCAGTATTTATAGACCTATTTGACCTATACTAAAGGGCTTGGGGCTCCGCGAGTTGTTAGCACTTCTTTTTCCAATAAACTTGCCTCTGATGATATCGTATCACTTCTCACTTTATTAGTCCACATTCCTTCACCAACTCCCCTTTGTTATTTTGGATCTTTTACTTGAAATCTCCTGCAGCCTAGAAAACCAAGTAACCAACTTTTTTAGAATTATTTGTAAAATTAAACTGATATTGTTTAAGTAAATTGCTTGAACTTGAAGATGTTCATTTTATTGATCAGAATTTTGCCCAAGTCCCAGATAGTTGAGATCAGATCAATGAATTTCAGATGAGGAAGGTTTTTGTATATAAAATTTATTATTTCAATTTTCATAAATGCTCTTAAATACTCTTTCGTCATATGAAAGATATTTTCCTATTTCTTTGGGAAATACTCTTTACTAAGCTTTCTCCTCCATGTATATAATTTAATGAGCTTGCTCATCATCAGGGCTGAGTGATTTGGAAGAAAGGCAAATTCTAATTCTGGTTTTGGTACTGAATTGGGGCAAATCACTTCGCTTCTGTCTATTCTGTTTTCTTTAGTTATACATTGAGAACCAAAGTTTCATGTTAGCTTTGTGATTTAAAAAATAGAGTAAAGCCCTTAAATATAGAATATGCTACAAGTGCTTAGTAAAAGTCAAAATTATTTATTGGTACAGACTCAAATAAAGGATTTGAAAGAGAAACTAGAAGCTGAAAGGACCACTCGAGCCAAGATGGAAAGGGAGAGAGCTGACCTCACCCAAGACCTGGCCGACTTGAATGAGAGGCTGGAGGAGGTAGGAGGAGCCAGTTTGGCTCAGCTGGAAATAACTAAGAAACAGGAAACAAAATTCCAGAGGCTTCGCCGAGACATGGAAGAGGCCACGCTGCACTTTGAGGCAACTTCTGCGTCTTTGAAGAAGAGACATGCAGACAACCTGGCTGAGCTCGAGGGCCAGGTAGAAAATCTACAGCAGGCGAAGCAGAAACTGGAAAAAGACAAGAGTGACTTGCAGCTAGAAGTAGATGACCTCCTGACCCGTGTTGAACAGATGACAAGAGCTAAGGTAGATACTCCCATGCTATCCTTGTACGCTTCTGAACATGTAAGTAGGGAGGGGAAGAAATGAGAGGGGAGGGGAAAGAAAAATAAGCCAGCTTAGTGATTCGATGTATTTTCTAATGAAGACTATAGTTCTTCATACTGAATAGATCAGGCCTAACCTTAGTGGTCATTGTTAAGGTCACACATCCATCACCTGAATGTGACCTGACAGTGGCTTCTGGTTTTACCAGAATTCCAATCCATGTTTCTTACGGATCTTTTTAGTGATGGCATAAGTAAGTGAGCTGGAAATCTGAGGCCACTATCTATATTTTTCTTGAAGAATGACTTTTGTTGTGAGCGCTCCTTGGTGTGGCATGGATACTTCTAGAGCCCACCTGAATGAATGGTGTACACAAATAGCTTTGCTGAGAGGAGGAAACTTTTTCTCCCTCATGTCCTCTGGCATCTCTTTAATCAGCCAGTACTATAAGAAAGGCTCATCCCATGTTCTTTCTTTACTGAGCCCATTAACCTATATGCTGTAAGCTCTCATGTCAAATGGTTACTACCAGATCATGGATAACAGTGACCCTGTCTGGTTGAGGGGAGCTTTGCTTTAGAGTGAGCAGAGCAAATGGCTAGTTGCTGCAACCTCTTCTCCTTGTGAGCAGATTTTATAAAGCCATCTGGGAAAGATATGACCTGACAAGAAAGCTTGATCTTCATGGACTAGGGCCAGAAAAATGTAGAATATCTTCAGTGATATAAAGTGATTTCTGAAATATTTAAAATTAATTCCGTTTAAATACCTTACTAAGTAGAAAGAAACAATCTGTGCCTGTCCCCCCCCCCCCCCCCTTATCTCTCTCCACTATCTTAGTTCATTCCTTGGTGTCTTAGTTCAGTCCTTGGTGTCTTAGTTCATTTCTGCTTCTCTAACAAAATACCGCACGCTGAGTAATTTACAAGTAATAGAAATTTATTTCTCACAGTTCTGGAGGCTGAGAAGTCCAGGATCAAAGTAGCAGCAGGTTTATTGTCTGGTGAGGTCTCTCTGCTTTAAAGGTGGTGCCTCTTGCTGCATCCTCACATTGCAGAAGAGCAAAAGCAGGAAAGGGACAGATGCTCCCTTGCACCTTTAAGATCACTAATCTCATTCATGAAGGCTCATGTCCTCATGACTTCATCACCTCCTAAGGGCCCCACCTAAGACTATCACATTGGCAGTTGTTTCAACATATGAATTTTGGGGGGACATGTTTAGTCCATAGCATTCTACCTCTGGCCCCTCAAATTTACGTCCTTCACATAAGCAAAATACGTTCATTCTACCCGAAGAGGCTCCAAAGACTTAAGTCATTTCAGTGTCAACTCAAACGTCTAAAGTCTCATCTAAATCATATAGGAGGGAAACTCAAGGCATGATTCATCTTGAGGCAAATTCTTCCTCCAGCTGTGAGCTTGTGAAATCAAACAAGTTATGTGTTTCCACAATAAAATAGTGGAACAGGCCTAGCATAGACATTCCCATTCCAAAAAAAGAGGAACCAGAAAGAAAAAAGAGGTAACAAGGGAAAATCCCAACACAAACAAAAGCGAACAACATTAAATCTTGTAAGTTGGGAATAATCATTTTTGACTCCATGTCTCCATGATCTTCTGGACATACTGAGATGGAGTTTGGGTCCCCAGGACCCCATGTAGCACTGCTCCCCTGGCAGCACCTCTCAGGAGTTGAAGTTGGTTGCTTGTGGCTCTCCCAGGTTAGTGTTGCCTGCTGGTGGCTTTATAAGTCTGGGGTGTTGGGGGCAACTCTGCCCCCACAGTTCCACTAAGCGCTGCCATAGTGGGGGCTCCCTGCAGTGGCTCTAGCTCCCATGGCAATTCTCTGCCTGGACCCCAAGGCTCTCCAAAATATCCTTTGAAATCTAGGTGGAGGAGCTATGCTTCCATATCTCCTGCAGAGCTCGCACTGTGTGGATGCTGCTATGTTTTACAGCATGTGCCTTCCAGAGTGGTGACCGGAGCTGAACCTGAGCCTGCCTGAGTGACAGAGGAGCGCTGCACTGGCATGCGGGGAGCAAAGACTAGAGGCAGCCCTGGGCAGCAAGCTCTGAGGTCTCATGGGAATTCTCTCTTGAAATCATGTTTCCTTCAAGGCCCTGGCCTTCTGGGCCTTTGTGGGTAGGGCAGCCACAAAGGTCTCAGAAATATCTTTAGGGCCATCCTTCCATTGACCTGATGAATAGCACCTGGCTTCTTTCTGTCCCTATTAATTTCCTTATCAAATGTTTGCTTGTCTACATCCTTAGTGTTTCGTTTTTCTTTCTGAAACTACTTTTTTATTCTTCACAATCTGGCCAGGCTGAGAATTTTCTAAAATCTTTAAATTCTGCTTCTCTTTGATTATACATTTCATCTTTATTTCTGTCTCTTCGTATTTTGTTTTAAGCAATCAAGAGAAGCCATGGATCCCTGAACACTTTAAGGATTTCTTCCACCAAATATCCTAGTTCATCACTCTTATAGTCTACCTTCCACAAGGGACTGGGGCCTAGTTCAGCCAAGTTCTTTGGCACTTTGTAATAAGGATGGTCTGTCTTCCAGTTTCCAGTAAAATATCCCCAGCTTCCATTTTAAGACCTCAGTAGAATTGCCTTTACTGTCTGTATTTCTACCAGCGTTGTAATCATAGCCATCCAACTAATCTCTAAGAAGATTAATTCTCTCTCTACAGTTCTCCTCTTCTTGTCAGCCCTCATCCAGAAGGATTCTTAGTGCTCCATTCATGGGAATACAGGCTTTTCCTAACAGTAGGTGTGTACTTCACTACCTCTTTACTCCTTTCATCCCTGCCATCTGTCTTTATTTCTCCTGAAGCTGGCACTTCCTCTGAACATTTCTGTCACTGGCACGTGGTTCTTTTTATACCTCAGGTTCTAAGCCTGAACCACTTCTTTCTTCCCTATTTGCTTTTCAGTCAATTATTGCTACAGGTCAGTCTTTACCATCTCACAGTTTTCTATTCCCATTCCCATGTAGGTCTCTCTCTACCTTTCAACTAGATTACTGCAGTGGTTTCCTCAATTATCTTTTTTTGCTTCTAGGCTTTCATTTTTTAAAACCATTTTATATTTATATATCCAAATTAATATTTATAAAGTGTTCAGAATATTTACAAAGCATGGATTTATTGAATTATGTCCCCGCTCAAAAATGAACTCCAAACTTCTGCTTTCAAAGTACCTTGTAACCTGTGATCAGAGCCAGCCTGTCTTGCCCGTTTTAGATCCCATTGCTTTGTTTCATGGATCTTCCATTTCAGCTTGCTTTTCACCAAATATTCATTTTGACACCAATGTGTCTTTTCCAAACTAATTATTCTCTTTGGAATGCTCAAGTTCAACCTCCTGCATTAAGAACTTGCCTGTTTTTGAGCTCCTGTAGTACTTTGGGGGTCCCTCTTTATACTGATGCATTATATAGTTTTTTAGGTTTGCTTAAACTGAAAGCAGAAACTAGGTTTCATTTTCATGTTTACTCTGTGCTTTGTAGGGTCTGTGCAGTCAATTACTAGCATCAGCTTTTACATATGCCTCTTGGAGCTCATGGATTCAGTGACTTGTCCAAGACCACACAGTTCTATGGACAAGATGAACTTCAATTCCAAGTCCTGTGTATATCTGTTGGGGAGCATGTCCTGCTGCTACTTGAAATATTTGTTGGCACGATAAATTGATTCTGTTCACTCTCATAGGCATATATATTAGGCTAAACTGCTCCTTGAGTTGTTTACTTTATCATTTTCTGAATTATAATGCCAAGAAAGCCAATGCTCAGTGGTACAATGAAGACTGAAACATTTTTAAAAGTATATTATGCTGACAGAGAGGCTCAGGGCAATTTAGAAGTTATAGGAAATCTCACAATTATCTTGATTATTTTGAATTCCCATTGGTCCCTGCATTTCTGGGAGGCAGCATTTTTATGCATCATTTTAAGAATCAGCTATAAGATAAGTGTTTCTTATTCAATTAACCTTCTCATCCCTGGTATCAGAACATACCACTTATCTTTATGCTTAAATTAAAAATTCTTTTGAGGGCACGAGTCTTTTGCATGCTATATCCCTATACAGGCGTCTTTTAGATAAACAATCTAATTGTCTTTTGCTGATCCTGTTTATGAAAATACGTTTTACATGGAAACACTATACTAGTGGTTAGCATTGCCTGTGTGGATACCTCCCATGTGATGCTATGCCTAAGGGCAAGTGCCTTTTCTGTCTGTTCAAGAGAGCTGCCTCCTCTACAGATATGCAGAACCCAGCTGGCCTTCACCACATGGACCTCTCTTGAGGAACTGGGAAATTTTTGGCTCCTTTTCTTGCCATTTTCACACACCATTGACTAAGTTGTCTTGTAGAGATCTGTGCTTTTTCACCCTAAGCAAACAGGTGCATAGCACAGCATATTCAGGGCCACAAACAGGTGACATTTCTCACACCTGGATATGTTCCTCCTGGCTCAGTTAACAGGTCATTTACTATTGGAGACATCATAAAGTAAAAATGGTTTTCAGAATCATCCTATTTTTATCCATTTTCCTCTGGAGCCCAGGATTCATGACAATGCAGGCCACCAAGGACATGAAGTCAATTAGTCCTTAACATTTCCTTTATCACTGCTTCATACTTCAGATGCTTAGAAATCTAATATTTGACATTTTCTGGGTGTGTGTGCATCTGCACAGGCAGTTTCAGTTCAAATTCCGATTCTGACATTTAACAGCTCTGTGAATTTGGGGTGGTTATTTAGCCTCTCTGATGCTCAATTTTCTCATTTATAAAACAGGCAATCTGAACTTTTGAGAGATATTGTGAGGAAAAAAATAAGCATGCCAACTTTGACTGTCAAAGTCATTTTCAAAAGTGAGAGCAAACAAAATTCAACATATAATTAGAAACTGTACAGACAACCTAAAATCTGTCACGTTGATCATTACTCTAGCTTTCTTCTACTTATGAGTGGAGAGTGGGGATGATTGAGCATGCCGGGCATTTAACATTAATGCTCTAACCTATGTGGGGCTGATGGCATTGTATGAGAAGCTGGCCACTGAATCTCTGTGAAGCCTGTTTTCCCCAGGCCTGGGTGTGCTGTAGGACATCTGTGAACTGGAACTATATAACACTGCATTGGAGATGTAAGAAGACATAATTTAGTAGTCTTTCAGAGAATAACCATTAGTAAGTGAGACAGCCAGGTGGGAGGGGGTCCCTGGAGAAACTCCAACCAGTCTGCCCACTGGAGTGGAGGCTGGGAAAGTTCACGCCATTTGCAGTGGGGTGGAGCCTGGCCCCTTCTCTTCCCGTGTGGAACCTGGGATTCAAGCTGCGGGCAGGAAGCACTCTAGCAGGGCCTCAAGCCTTGTGAGAATCTCTGTTTCCCCCTTTTCTTCCTTTTCACTCAGTAAAACCCTGTCTTGCTCACCATTCAAATAGTCTGTGATCCTGAATTTTCCTGGCCAAAGACAAAGAACCCCATCTGTAGCTGACCTAAGGAAAAGTCCTGCAACATAGCATGAAGAAAACAATCTTCAGCAAAGCATAGGCTCCAGCTAGAGATGGTCAAGGTTTTGGCTGATACAGAAGTTTTCCAGAGGACTAAACCTGGCATCACCTTTGAAACATTGCTGGTCCTTTGGCCGTTGCTCTATCATAACAATTAGGTTAACACTGAAACTATTAGGCTCACCATCAGCTTTCCCCATCTCACCAGACCTCACTGTTTTCTCAAAATTTCATTGGTGAAATCTTTTCTTTGTCTCCCAATTCTTCCATTTCCATAGCATACTTTGTGCAGACAAAGGCCTCATGGGCTGCTGTATGAATTGAGATTTAACACATAGAACTTAGAAGAGGGCTGGGTATGTAACAAGCACCCAATACATGTTAACTGCTGCTGCTATTACCATTAATAGTGCCATCATCACCATCACCAATGATGGGGCAGATGGAAGGCATTCCAAGATAATTTGTACATGAGTTTCATGAAAACAGCTATGTAAGATCTGTAGAATCATAGAAGGCCACCGCCAATGTAATAATGTAATTTTACTCTTTCTGACCATATAGATAATAAGAATGCAAACTGCAGCTAATTTGTATGCTAAAGGGAATACCTCATCCTACATTTGGCAGCCCTTAGTCCTTTCTGAGGATCTTGGGCCTCAAAACCACTAGCATGAGTTCTCGGAGTCTGGCAAGAATCTGGTGATTAGATTGGGTACCTAAATTGGGTATATCAGGCAAAGGCCAATGTCATATCTTTTTCTCCAAGCACAAAAAGCCCATTCTGAGGAGTTGAGTTTGGGGATTGAAGTATTCACCCAACAAGGTCATCTTGAGCTTGTAGCCATAGTGATCAGTGGGGTACAGTTGCTTTGACAGCTCACATTTCTGTTATTAGGCTGTTGCAGCTCAGAACCACCCACTTCTATCCTGCTTGGGTAGCCTTCCAGATTTGCTTCCTCTTTTTTTCCTTCTCCTCCCTCTTTTCCTTCCCCTTCCTCTGCCCCTTCCCCCTTGGATATTGCTCTCCTATGTGCCAGGCACTATTCTAGACAATGGGGTTACATATGTAAACTGGATCTCTTCCCTCATGAAAGTTATATTCTAGTGGAAAAGATAGTTAAATATGTAGTCAGAAAATGATCATGTACCTTATTAGTGTTTGACATGTTGCCTTCTCCAGAAAAGTAAATAATTCTGGAAAGAATCCTAATAATCAGGACTTTGGGTGTCTCCCAAGACACCTATACTCTGCAAAGCTTAGGCCTCTTGTGGTCCAGACCCTAGAGCTGATTGTACTTGTTTAAATCAGAAGACGTGGTCTCCCAATGCTGGCTAAGCGCTTCACTACAGAAGAGAGCATGTGGGCCCCTGGAGCCACTCCTCCCCTACTCCTTTGTGCAGATGATTCAGAGTATCCTCTGTGAGCCATGACCAGCCCTTCTTTCTCAACTCATAGGCAAATGCTGAGAAACTCTGTACTGTGTATGAAGAGCGCTTGAATGAAGCAAATGCAAAACTAGATAAGGTGACTCAGTTGGCAAATGACCTGACAGCACAAAAGACAAAGCTGTGGAGTGAGAGTGGTAAGTAAGTGTGCTGCTTGACTCATAGGCAGTTCTCCATCCCGGCAGACTCATGAAGGCACAACTGAGATAATGAACTACCCACTGGGGCTGGGTGGGCACCTGAAGATCATATGGGAGGAATGCTGCCTCTGAGACAGCCTTGCCACACACAGGCCTCTTATCTAGGAAGTGTTACCTCTGTGCCACTTGCCAACTCCTGCCTAGTTCCCTTCCCGGAAATAGAAAAGTATAGTAATATGCCATCGGCCGCAGCAACTCTCAAGATCAAAGCATGGGAGGGGCAATCTACAGTCTACTATTAGACTTTTTTTTACAATTTCTACCTTGTTGAATATTTTTAAATTTAAAAAAATTTTTATATTTTTTTGGATAACAAATCTACATCTCTTTTCACTACTGGTAAAGCAGTGTTCTGTATGGTTGGCTACCTGATCCTGCGTGATTGGACCCCATTCTCTCTGACCTCTTTTCCTACATGCTCTTTCTCTCATTCTGCATTGGCCACCTCTTTCGGTGCGTTGAACACCCCAGGCACACTCCCACCCTAGAGTCTTGCCCTAGCCATTCACCCTGCCTGGAACACCTTATTAATGCTGCAAAGGTTTGAGGACAAGGGTTATTCAAGTGGATATCTGCGGCAAGTCAGGATAGGCCCGGTTGAGAAGGTGACATTTGAATACTGTCAACCCATTTCCTCAAGTGCTTCTCTTTCCATAGTATTTATTAAGTTTAAACAAACTACTTATTTGACACAATAAATATATTTGTCTCCATCTGTCAGAATATAAGTTCCATGAGGTCAAGGGTCTTTGTTCATTGATGTATGTCAATCATCTAGAACACTGCCTGGCACTTATCGATCCTCCATGAACATTTGATAAATGAAAATAAAAAATGTCCTATATTTTATTCGTTACTATCAACCACTATGAATTTTTTTTTCTGTTTTTCCAATCTATTAAATTGTAGCAATCTATTAGGGGCTTTTATCAATTTATATAAGCTTTTGTATTTTGCATACTCAGTCCTTATAATGACTGCTTCATTCATCAAGATTGACTATACCTACCTTGCCCTGCACCTTGACTTGTCTCTCTGCTATGAACAGCATGTGGCTAGGTGTTTATCTATATCTAAAATCAGTTTTACACCGCATGTTCTCACTCATAGGCGGGTGTTGAACAATGAGAACACATGGACACAGGGAGGGGAGCACTACACACGGGGGTCAGTTGGGGGGAAATAGGGGAGGGATGGTGGGGGATGGGGAGCTGGGGAGAGATAGCAGGGGGAGAGATGCCAGATGTAGGTGATGGAGAGGAAGGCAGCAAATCACACTGCCACGTGTGTACCTATGCAACAACCTTGCATGTTCTTCACATGTACCCCAAAACCTAAAATGCAATAAAATAAATAAATGGGAAAAAAATCAGTTTTAGTAATACATTCCAAGAGATAGAATTCCTAGGCCAATGAAAATAAGCAATGTATTCTTGATGCTCAAGAGGCACACACTTTTAAAAAGAGAATGAACACATTTGGTCTATATAACATGATTCCTCCGGTAGACACCTCTATTTGCAGATGCTAAATCTAGGATAGAGCTAAATTAAAATTAGTTGATAAAACTGAAAACCTGGAAATCTAGAAGAAGAAAGCATCTTGGTTCTGTTAAGGACACTGAATGGGACTATTCCTATAGCGCCCACAGGGTGTGTGACACCTGGGCTTGCTACCAAGCCCCCGTTTTGATCTGTGCTATTGAGGATTTAGTTGGCATGTAGCCTCCACAGTTCAGAGACAAAACTGGAGAATATCTGGATATCTGGCCCTGAAGGAAGTGCTGTGTAAAATCTGTTTGATGGGCATTGCTGTCTCCCCCTAGTTATTGTCATTAATTTTCTACTCACTTTTTTGATGAGGAAATTGGTGGGTAGTGCGTAAAATGAAAGCGGGTCTGAGATGATAATTCTGCTTAGGCTGCAGGATTTTTTGCTTCCTTCTTTTAACTTTACCATTTGATTGGCTTTTGTGTAAATTAAATTCGGAGTACAAATTTATCCAAGCCTATCCTCCCCTTACTGGGCCCATGCTCCAGATTGTTTGTTTTTGCTTTCGTTTTTTTTTTATTTTTGGTGGCTACCACCAAAATTTCTTTCTCATGCTCTGTCCTGTCAGGTTACCATACTCTGCTTTCAGAGGAAAACCAATAGTAAATTAGGTCAATTAAGCCACATTAACCGGGTAGTGGCTCTGTAATATACATGATATATTAGTCTCAGCCAGGTAGTGGATTTATATTTCTTCAGAATCCTTTTAAATAAGATGTTTTTGGGCCAGGCATGGTAGCTTATGCCTGTCATCCCAGAACTTTGGGAGGCTGAGGTAGGTAGATCACTTGAGGCAAGGAGTTTGAGACTAGCTTAGTTAACATGGCAAAACTGTGTCTCTACCAAAAAATACAAAAATTAGCCGGCCATGGTGGTGGATGCCTGTAGTCCCAGCTACTCAGGAGGCTGAGGCAGGAGAATCACTTGAACCTGGGAGGTTGCAGATAGCCGAGGTTATACCACTGTATCCCAGCCTAGGCAACAGAGTGAGACTCTGCCTCAAAAGAAACACAAAAACAGGAGGCTGAGGCAGGAGAATCCTTGAACCCAGGAGGTAGAGGCTGCGGTGAGCCGAGATCGCACCATTGCACTCCAGCCTGTGCAGCAAGAGTGAAACTCCATCTCAAAAGAACAAAACAAAACAAAAAAGCAAACAAAAACTCTCAAGATATTTTCATTCAGATACTCTTAAAGTTTGGTTCACATATCCCAAGCGATTCTCAAGACCCTGTAGGGGATATATGAGGTTGAAGCTATTTTATTATAATACAGAGAAGCTATTTGCTCCTTCAATCTTTTGCCATTTGTATTGATGAGGCAAAAACAACAATGATTAAAATTGCTGGAGCCTGATCACAAGTCAACATAGTAGCACTAAAACATGCTAGCAAAAATTGTATTCACTAATAGGCACTCACAATTTTTTAAAAAGTCAGTTTCACTTAAAGATGTCCTTAAAGAAGCAGGAAAAATGAATTTTATTACATCTCAACTCTTGAGTATATATCTTTTAATATTCTGTGTGACGACACAAGAAGTATGCATAAAAAATTCCATTCCTGTTTCATACTGGAGTGAGATGTGTGATTAAGTTCTGAGCTGAGCTAGCAGTTTTTTCAGGGAGTATCACTTTTACTTGAAAGAACGACTGACAAACAAATGAGGCTTATTTAGACTTACATGTTTGGCAGATGATTTCTCAAAAATGAGCAAAGGAAACTTGTCACTTCAAGGAAAACAACTGACAACGTTTGTTGCCAATAACAATATAGGAGGTTTTAGGTAAAAATTATATTTTAGAAAACATGTATTTGCCATCATTAGGTTGATGGCTCTAAATTCTTAGACTTTTCTGTTGAGTTCAGCAGTGATGTTAACAAATATGATTTTTGAATACTGTATGTGATATTGTGATTTATAATAAGATATATACATGTACCTATAGGTGTGTATATATGTGTGTATGCATATATATGTGTGTGTGTATATGTGTATATATACACACATATATCCCTATACGTACATATGTACATGTTTGTGTATATTGGACACTGTCTCTAAGTAGATAGTGTCAGAATTGAGTTAAATTGTAGGACCTTGGTTGGTTGAATCCACAAAGCAGAACCTACAGATATGGAAGGCTGGACAAGTTAAGCAGGGACAATAGACTGTGATAGAATTTCTCCCTCTCGTGTTCACATTGCCTACCATTTAGTGACTACTGCTAATATTTATTTAGCAGTTCAGTCTATAAAATATATTCACATTAATTTAGTTTTAATTAAGAATCATTTATTGTTATCTTCATTTAACAAAAGAGGCAAAAGTTATAATTATCTAAAAATTATATAGACAGAAGTATACAAAGGCATATATAATAAACAAGGGAGTATGGTATAGGAGATTTTAGCCTTCAAGAACTTCATTTGGATCTACCTTCACCAATTACAAACTGTGTATGTTTCTGTGTCAGTCATATTTAAGTAAGTTGCTCTGTTTCCTCCTCTGGAAAATAGTGCAATACCTACATTATCAAGGAGTTATGAAAATTAAACTAATATACAGGAAGTACCTATGGCATAGAAGTTTCTCAGTAAATAGTAGCTAATATTTGTTATCTATTCATACTTATTACTAAAAATCAGTTCAGTTTTAGGACTCTCTTTGGAGTCCTGAAAAGGATAATTACCATGGTTTTGCTGAATAATAGGACTCTCAGACCCTTCCTAAATATCAAAAATATGTGGGTTGGAGTCGTTCTGGCTAATCTTAAAGTCAGTAAGTCAAGTGGAGGAGGCAATAGATAGGAAAACTGTAATTATGTACTTTTGTGAAATCTTTCTGTAGGCGAGTTTCTACGGAGGCTTGAAGAGAAAGAGGCTCTGGTAAACCAACTTTCCAGGGAAAAGAGCAACTTCACTCGGCAGATTGAAGAACTGAGAGGGCAGCTGGAAAAGGAAACCAAAGTAATGCATCTATTGTTTCTCACTAGTAACTTGACTGTGTGTGTGTGTGTGTTGTTTTTTTTTTTTAAATAGTGCTTGATGAATCAGCCTGAAGACTTTTTTCTAAAAGAAGGGAAAATGCCCTAGAAGTTATGGGGGGGAATCCATGCCAGGAAGAACCCCGATGACTGAAGGATCTTCCTTGGTGATTCGGATTGCTTCTTTGCAGATTTAGAGCAACCAAAGTGTGTGTTTCCATCTTGTGTGAGTGCTTGAACAGAAGGGCAGCAAGGCTCTTTCTGGATTTTGATTCTGAACTGCTCATGAAAAAGTGAAATTAAATAAAAGCTTAGAATAAAACAAGTGGGACTGGGTTAGCTCAGTATTACTTTTAAATTGTCAATAAATTATAGAAATTAGTCATTTCTTCCTATGAATACCTAATATTGCTGGAAGATGACTCCAATGAAAGTGATTCTGAAAGGTGAAAGCGTATGACTAACATGAGATATGAATTCTTTGAGCTTTGATATTTAAATGAATTCTTAGTTCATATTCAAGGCATCTTGTTACTAAGACCCCAAAGTACCTTACTTGTAGATGATCACATTATGAAGGCAGATACTCTGAAGATGCATGCAGTTGAGTCTGTTTTAAAAAATTGTACCATTCTATTCCCTTAACTCTCCATATTTTCTATGTTATACACAAATTTAAAACTTTATCATTGTTTGTGCATCAGACGTTGTACCAGATACTTCTATTATGTTATCTCAATCTCCATATCAGTCAAATGAAGCAGATAGAATTGCATCCTTATAAATGAAAAAACCAAGGCTCCGAGAAGAAAACTAACATGTCCAAGGTCATATACCTAGTGATATACTGTGAAGGAACTTAAGCACATAGCGAAATGAGTTATATTTTAGAAGATCTCTCTGGCTGCGTTCCCAGTGACTTCCAGTTGGCCTACAAGCCCCCTGATCTGGCTCCAGCCTCCTTCTGTGACCTACTTCCTACATCTGCTTCCCTCATTTACTCCCCCTCAGCTGCCCTGGCTTCCCTTCTGCCTCTTAAACCAGCCACCATCATTCCTGCCTTAGGACTTTTATAACTGCCCTTCCCACTGCTTAAAGACCCTTCTCCAAGGTCTTAGAGGGATGATGAAAAGGAGCCAAGCATCCTAGACTACTTATCTTCTTTATTCATTTTACTACTATTAGAAATTTTATTTATTATTTACTTGTTTACTTTGTGTATCCCCTTATTCCTTTTGGGCTCCTTAGGGCAGGGACTTTGTCTCCTTTATTTCTACAATACTAGTGCCTGGATCAGGCTCTCAATAAATATGTGCCATATAAATGTCATGTAAAGGTTTTAAATGTTTTTCCTTTAAAGTAAAATAAAATTAAACAAGAGGAGAGGTCACAATTTGAAGCCAAGTTCATCTGATTCCAAAGCCTGCATCCTTTTCAGAGTCACCATGTATCTGTGACTCCTCATTAGCCACCCAAAGGGGCTGGCTGAGGCTGCCATTAACTAAACCTTGTGCCTTGAGAGCTGTATCTTCCTGAAAATGTGCTTTTTTTCTAATTTGCATAAAAGACTCACGAGGACCCGTCAGGACCCTGGTTCTTTCCATACTAGATTATCTCAGGGGAATGATGCTGCTAGGTTAGCCAGATCACCACTTAAATGATAAAAATGTTTATTAAACCAGTAGAGCTGTTCAATATATATGTAGGAGCCACTAGTACCCTACAGGTAGCAATTTAAATTTATATTGAAGTTAAATAAAATTAAGAATTCAGTGTTAATCACACATTGTACTGGGCACATTTTGAATGTTCAGTAGCCACATGTGGCTAGGTGTTTACCATATTGGGCAGTGTACATGTAGAACATTTTCATCATTACAGAAAGTTCTATTGGGCAGTACTATTTTGAAGTAATAGGAGCTGAGGTTTTTAGAGATTTCAGTGTGAAATAAAAGATTTTATTTTCCTCATCAGCAAGATGAAAAGACTAAATTTCAGTGGTTCTTTCTGGTTCAAACAAGCTCTGAGTCTAATATATTGCTAAATATAAATCTTATTGCCTAAATGATAGTGAATGTTCTCTTTGCTACCCTTGCATTCTCCACTATTTCTAGAATTCCGGGCCTGTCTAAGTCCACAGAGTCAAGCTGGCATTTCCCTAAATAGAATTCCCTTCCCTGTTTTAATGGCAGCAATTAGATACTATCTATCCTTTCTCTCGTTCCAAATTCTCTCCCTAGTATTACTTTACTAGGTTCAGGTTCAGCTTGAATTTGTGGCAGGTTGTTATTAACCTTACCTAAACAAAAAATTATCTTACTTTCAAGACTTGTGTTGTTCATGATGGTCGTGCCTTTTTTGTGAATGTGTGCCTCCTACAGTCCCAGAGTGCCCTGGCTCAAACCCTGCAGAAGGCCCAGCGTGACTGTGACCTTCTACGAGAGCAGTATGAGGAAGAACAAGAGGTCAAGTCTGAGCTGCACCGGACCTTATCCAAAGTCAATGCTGAAATGGTGCAATGGAGAATGAAATATGAAAGCAATGTCATCCAGAGAACAGAAGACTTGGAGGATGCCAAGTGAGTAGGGCAAGACTACCCTTAACCTGGAGTTAGTCACATGGAGGAGTATGAGAATGACTCTGTCTCTAAGGCTTTGTGGTATGCACTTAACAGATCCTTGCTGAGTGCAGGAACAAGCCCAAAACTGAAGCTGAAACATTCACTGCTGGTAAGAAGCACACTCTCCAGAGGGGCTAAAAATACAAAAAGTATAATACAAAGTGACAGAGACTGTAAAGAGGTCCTGGGGAGAGAATGGAGGCTCTTTCTAGGTGCACAAGGGAAGTTTTCATAAAAGATGTGACTTTGAGCCATGGTTTGAAAATAGGCTATCACTTTAAACGCTATATTTCATTTGTAACACCAAAATAATTGAGTCCATGTGTGTACGTGTCTCCATCAAAGTCATTGTGTCCCTGGTCTACAACTTACAGACTACAAAGTAGTCTGTGAAGATGGACAGGGAAGCTGGAAAAACATTAGGATCTGTCATGGCATCTTCTAGGACAAAGTTTGCTTTGAAAAGAAATCATCCCCAGGCCACCCCTAAGGTTAGAATATCAGTTTTATAGCCATTTATATGTAAAGGTTTTAAAAGTTCTTAGGAGTTACAGATGTTTGGGGCACAGCTGAATTGAGACTCAGTACCGGGGTGTAGAACAAGCATTTTGTTTAGAGGCCAAGACACTGTGTCTTTAAGAAAAATTGTCAAACCCTAGCTTATAATTATTAAAGGTTTACTCAAAAGAATGTGTGCCTCGCTTGGTAGCTTGGCAAAAATCCAGGGAAGATCAATACATTTCTCTTTAGCTTCAACCAGAAATAATGTTTTTCAGTTCTTCACCTAAATCTTTGAGAGGCATTGCTGTGCAATTGCTGAACAGCTGCTGTGTTTTGTCCCAGAAGGGGAACCAAGTGATCCATCTCTGTCCCCACAGTAACTTAAAAAGGGCTTTAGAATGACAGATACTAAAAATACCTGCAGTGGGTGTTTTATCAAAACTCTGGACCACAGGAAGTTATGGCTTTGAACTGAGATGCCTCCTTATATCCAAATATGGCCTTTACTTCTGAAGTAAGATTTTTCCCACCCTTCTAATGATTGAAGAATTCAGATAAAATTGCCTATCTATTGTTCTGTTTGATGGTTTCTTTTGGGGGTGGATAGGAAAGAGCAAAAGAATATAGACTACTTTGCGACCCATGGGTTTGTTGAAACTAGTTCTTTAGTATGTGGTAACTAAAGAAAATAATGGGCAAACATGGCACTCTCTGAAGACACTTTTTTGGCTTTCAAATTGGTGGATCATCAAATAATTAAAACTTTGTCTGTATTATGCTTTTCCTCTAAATCACCTCAGGGAGGTAGACAGCTATAAAACAATCTAGGGTCCTGGTTTCTTATTATTGAAGTTAAAGATTTGCCTGCTTTGATTTACAGGCTGTGGTTCAAATGATGAGTTAGTTTAGCAGACTCAAGCTCTCCTGAGACCCAATTTACTGCCTCTGAATCCTACATTCCCCAAGGATAAGGATTTAGTTTCTTAATTTCCAATATTCCTTTACATATTTGAGACAACTAAGTAGGTGCTTATGGTTGGCAAGTTAAGGAGCAAAATAGTAGTTGATACTAAACGTAAAACAAAGTTACTAGTAAAGCAAGGGTAACCAATTTGTCCAGCTTGCCCTGAACGTTTTGGCTTTGAAAGTCTCATGTCCTGGTGTATCAGTCCGTTCTCACACTGCTAATAAAGGCATATCTGAGACTGGGTAATTTATAAAGGAAAGAGATGTAATTGACTCACCATTCAACATAGCTGGGAAGGCCTCAGGAAACTTACAATGGTATTGGAAGGGAAGCAAAACACGTCCTTCTTTACATGGTGGCAGGAAGAGAAGTGAGTGAGTAAAAGGGGGAAAACCCCTTTTAGAACCACCTGCTCTCATGAGAACTTACTGTCACGAGAACAGCATGAGGGTTACAGCCCCCATGATTAAATTACCCCCCACCCAGTCCCTCCCACATCGTGTGGGGATTATGGGAACTACAAGAGATTTTGGTGGGGACACAGCCATACCATATCACCTAGTGAAGCCTCTCAGTCCCAAACAATCCAGTATGATTGGTCACCCAAAGTAAAACTCCTATTTTCTTTGATCAACAAGCATTTCTGAAGTAGTTTTAAAAACACTTATGTGTAATTATTTCACTCAACTCCTCCTGCCTTAGGTCAGGTAAAGTATCAGAATCTCCTCTTAACACTTAAGAAACGTGAAGCAAAGAAGTGACGTGACCGTGGTTAGAAAGCCAGGCGCAGAGTGTTGTTAGAACCGAGATCCTCCCTTGATCCTGAGCACATAGGGGTTTTTGCAGGATTCCACCAAAAGGGGGCTTTATTACCACATTGCTCTGTTGGGCTAGTCATGCGGTCCTGTTAATTCCCGAGAACATTTTTCTGTTGAATAGCAGTGGATGAGAAAAAGCTTTGGTACGTACAGTACTTTTCGTCTAAGAAGTATAATGAATGAGTAAGAATGGGACTGCCAGCAACCCTGCAGGAGATGTAAGCAGCAGAACACATTTCAGCCATTAGAATTCCTAATAGCAGCATATTATGGGGGTGGTGGAGAAAGAAGCACTGTAATAGACCCTCCATCTCAGAGATGCCAAAGAACAGCAGATGGGGGCTAAAGTACCCCCTAAGAACAGTAGGACCTGTTAACTGAGCATAATGAGATGGGTTTGGGAATATAAACTTGGAGAGAGGAGCTGAGGTGGAGAACAAACTTGGAGAATAGAAAGAATTGCGTCATGTTTAGGAGCCACATGATAAGACAGAATAAGCAGGAAAAAGCAAGAGTGTGCTTTAGAAGCAACACCGCTGGAGCTCAGTAGTGACTACCATGGCTGCCGATTTGTCAGGTGCTTACTGTTGGGAGGACGCTCAGTGTAATCTTCCCTTTTCCCCCCCTTCTTAGGAAATAGTCAAATCAGTATTACTTATTAGAGCTTTAGGAGAAGCAAATATTTGTAGGAATTCAAGAGATTCTGAGTTCCAAGTGCAGGTTGGCAAAGGGGGAAAATACAAACCCTGTGCACACAGGAGGCAGAGGATGGTGGTCACAGACAATGAGGTCACTTTCAGATAGGAGCTGCTGTTGCTTTTTACCACTAAGCCTACCGCAGAGGCCATCCTGCTTTATACCCAAGCTCTATCTTTAATCCAGGGCAGACTTGATGAGCTCTCTGAGAGTTGTTGCCTCACTCACTCTTTGGGTGTCCTCCTTTCTCAGGAAGAAACTGGCAATTAGGTTGCAGGAGGCAGCCGAAGCCATGGCGGTGGCCAGTGCCCGAAATGCCTCCTTGGAGAGAACCAGGCACCGGCTGCAGCTGGAGCTCGGGGATGCCCTGTCTGACCTCGGGAAGGTCCGCTCTGCAGCAGCCAGGCTGGACCAGAAGCAGCTGCAGTCTGGCAAGGCCCTTGCCGACTGGAAGCAGAAGCACGAGGAGTTGCAGGCGTTGCTGGATGCCTCTCAGAAGGAGATCCAGGCTCTCAGCATGGAGCTCCTCAAGCTGAAGCACGCCTACGATGAGAGCATTGTGGGCCAGGAGACACTCAGGAGGGAGAACAAGAACCTCCAAGGTACACTGAGCTGGGCTTGGAGCCAAAGCCAGAGTGGGTAGCTCAGGGAGAGCCCTGGCTACAGGCAAGGCTGTCTTCAGCATTTTCACATTGCCAACATGTTTTAACTTTTCAATTTTTATACTTCTGCTTGACATTTTTTTTTTTTACTTTAGATGCCATTTGTATTAAATTAATTCTAAATGTAAGACTAGTTTCCTGCCTTTAACTTCAGACCCCCTCTGTAAAGGAAGCCACTGCTGAGAATGTCTTGATATTCACAACCTTAGCAAGATTTTCCATGAGTGCTATACTCGTGTGTATTTTTTGCCCAATTTATACATTGTTCTACACCTTTTACTTTTTCCATATATGAATATATTTCCTCATTTAATGACTATTTCTATAGCCCATACTATGTACCAGGCATTGTTTATTTATTGTTAAATTTTCAGAACAGTCTAGTGTTAGTTTCCTCATCTGTAAAATGGAGGCGATATGGGTCGTAAGTTGCGTAACTTGTCCAAATTCACATTTGATAAATTGCAGATCTGGGATTTGAGCCTAGCTAGCACGGCTCCAGCATATACACACGTAACTACTGAGCTGTGCAAGCTTCCCACGTACCTTGTGGCTCTTTGCATGCCTGTACATGGAGACCTACCACAAGCTTTTTAATAGCTAGTGTTTTTTAATAATGATGGCTATCATTTATCTAGACTTTATTCATTTTAGATCCAATTATTCACAAATACAAATAATCCTACATTATACATGCTTGTACATGTATTTATGCACATGTAAAAATATTTCAGTAGGATGGATCCCTGGAAATGAAATTGCTGGGTTAATGAAATGAATTTTTAAATTTTGATTTACTGCCAAACAGCCCTTCAAAGAGGCTGCCAATTTATCCCAGCACCAACAGCAATGTGCATGAAAACCCTGAGATGCCCTGGAAGCAAGTTCATTACTCTTGGAGGCGTAAATGAAACTTACTTTCTCTGTTGACCTACATAATCTATGATCAAGGCACTGGCTGGGCACGTGAGGGGTGCTAAAACAGTGGTTAGAAAACTTTAGCTACATCCAAACCAACTGGAGGACTTGTTAAAGCACAGATGGCTGGGGCCCACCCCCAGAGTTTCTGACTCAGTAGGTATGAAGAATTTGTATTTCTGACAGTTTTCCAGGTGAGGCTGGTGCTGCTGATCAGGGTACCACCTTTGGACTGGGGTGGGGTTTGAATATCGAGTGAACTTTTTCCAAAGCTCTCCAGGTGATTGTAGGTTGTGGTCAGAGTTGAGGACCTCTTCCCTGATTTTTTTCTTGATAACCCTCTTCAGGAGAGCACTTATCAGAGAAGAATTTATTATGCAATGAAAATTTCCATCTAGCAAATTTGTCTTTGTAACTTCTAAAAATTCTCATCATATTGTATCACAGTCCAGGATCTCAGAACCAGAGGAGCAGGTGACCTGTCGAGCTCCTTCTACCACCTTTGATGAACTGGGTAATTCCCTGAGCTGCTTGGCCCTATACTACACCTTTTAGGTACTAAAGGCAGAACTGACAATAACAATATCAGGTGGAAGAGGTTTTGTGACTTCTGGATGTCCTGTTTTGTTTGTCAAAGGCTTATGTTCATGAGAGCCTAGGAAAAAACACTCAAGTGCTTGAGCTAAAGCCACTGTCTTCCTTGGGCCCCTTCTGATTCTCTGGCCTATCTGGGGCCACGCCTTAGATGCTGACAGATACTGATCTAGCTTCTACTTTAAGTTCCTGTCTCAGTGTTGAGTGGTGCCTGAAACAATGGCCGCCACTAGTGTTGATGGCTAAGCACTTACACTGGAAGGGCAGGGACTCCAGGTCTGCATTCCTCCAGGTGGAACCTGGAATGCCTCTAATGAGCAGGACTGCCATGTAAAGTTGCAAAGGTTGTCCAGTGTACAAATACTATGTGAAGCACCATCCTCACCATTTCTTGTAGATAATTTTTGGATGGCAAAAGACTATATGAAAAAAATGGAAGCCCTTTTACAATTTCTACATCCCATGTGGGATAGGTCATCAAGTTACCAAGTGTGACGTGAGGCCACTATCGTGCCTGGTACCATTGGTCTGAAACTGAGCACATTCACTAACTTTGTTTTCCTTCCCTCTCTCCAGAAGAGATTTCTAATCTGACAAACCAGGTTAGAGAAAGGACCAAGAACTTAACTGAAATGGAAAAGATCAAGAAACTAATTGAACAAGAGAAGACGGAAGTCCAGGTGACACTGGAAGAAACAGAGGTATCATCACCAGGGAGAAAAGAAAGTTTCACTGTGACAAGGCAGAAAACCTGCATTCTGGCAACAACAACAGCAGCAACAGAATGACATGCATTCAAGTGCTTATTTACTATATGCTAGGCACTATGCCAAATGCATAATTTTAATGTAATCACCATAGCAAACTACTGTCCCCATTTTATAAAAGAGGAAATTGAGACTCAGAGAGTAAGATACACAGCAGTGAATGCAAATCTCCTGACTGTAGTAAAAACAGGCACTGTGTCTATCTTGTTCACCGGTTTATCCCCAGAGCCCAGACCCTCACTACTCAACATGTGGCCCATGGACATCACTTGGGAGGTTATTAGAAATTCAGAATCTCAGCCCTCTGCCCATCTCTGTTGAATCAGGATCTGCATTTTAACAAGATCCTTTGGTGGTTCATATGCACGTTAATATTTGAGAAGTGCTGGCCTAGAACATTGTCTGGCATGTAGTAGAGGCTCAGTAAATATTTGTCAAATGTTGAATGAATAAATATTCTCATAGCTGCCCCTCCTTAGTCAGTCAAAAAAACTTCACAATTTTTTTCTCCCCCAAACTTGCTGTAGTTTCAGAAATAAGATTCAAAGTGATGTTGTCAAACATTTGTTTCTGAAAGCTCATCTTTGTGCAGATTGACAGGAGGGTTTTTGGTGTTATGGATTAACCATTCAGGAAAAGTCTCTGGCTTTATCTCTGAGTGTGCATTAGCCATTGAAGACGTTTTGCCTAAGAAGGTAAACTAACAAGGAAGTCATCCCATCATGGTTCTTAGTTGAGTAAGAAACCCTGATTAGCCTCTTTTCTTAGAGCTGAATTTCATCTTCCTGACTCAACCTTTGAGTAAGTACTCAGACACATTAAAATACAGCCCTGATCCTCCCACCAGGAGAAAAAAAAAATGATTTTTGAAAGGTGTGGCAGTCAGTGTCAGGCAGGGGTCTCTTGGAAGATATGGTAGTGGAAAAGCGAGACCCCAAACTGCTCTGTGCCAAGCATTGTCTGTGAAATCTGCCTTGCCATTATGATTCCAGAAGAAACCTGAAAGCAAATGTGTCCATGTTACCCTGTGTATGGAGTTGTCAGGCAGCAGCTCTCGCCCTGTTGTGCATACATGTTTCCTGAGGCTAACTTTATACAGATGCCTTGCGGTCGGCAGTGTGGCGTCCTCTAGCACAGCTGGTCCTTATACAGTTGGTGAACTTCCTTTTGTTTACTTGTTCCCTTGGGTTCTCTGGCCCTCCTGGCAAGGGACTTTTTGAAGCCACCACCTTAATTAAAAGAAACACATTTTATGATAGAAATTTCAAACACTATGACAAGCCAATGAAAAATAAAACTGGCATGGGCAATTTTTGTCCTGTATAACGTAGCCGCATCTTTGTATATTCAGTCCATCAGCACTTGCGTCAAGGGTGAGAATGACAGGAAGGCATCACCCAAACCATTTAGTACCACTAGGTGGCAATACATTCTATTCACATTTTCTCAGCTTCTCTCTTCAGCCACATCCGTAAATGCTTCATTAACTTGGACATGTATTTGTAACGTTGTGTTATTTATTTCCCTGGGTGAGCCTTTATGAGAAACTTTATCAGATTTTTTTAAAGCCATAAAACTCAAATTATCCTAGGTCATCTTCCCTAAAGATTCACTTTCTCAGTGCATTTTAGAGGGTTAAAGGTGACAGTTTCCCTTTGAAGGAACTGCCCCATCCCTTCGGAGGAAATTGTTATCCAAGCATTTGTTTTTGAGTGTGTGTTAGCGATTTTATTTCCTTTCATATTGAAGCAATTTTATTTTCTTTTATATCAAGAGAACATCAAGGGAGGTCTTATTAAAATTTCCATCATCTTTTATATTTTTATTTTAAAACTGCAACTCAGTTTTCCTTTTTTACTTTTGGTGGTATCGGCTAAGCACTCCTCAAAAGAGGCTATAAAAAATTATTTCTGCCCTTAGGACTGCCTGTAGCTAACTGACCACAAAATTGCATCACCTTTGATGCCCTTATATCATTGGTATTCTGCAAGTGTTTTTTGGGAGTTTCTTCTTTTATATACATTTTTGTCTTCAGGGCAGGCTTTAAAGGTTTAGCCAAACCTATGCTTTTAGAATTGAATTATAACATCCCTGCCAATAATTGCCTTTACTATATTTGAATACACAAAGGGGCAGGAAATCTTCCTGCCTGTGAAAGCAATTCATTGGCAGTAGTGGTACCAATTATGTTGTTAATGGCTCATGCTGGGTGTTACCTGTCAGGTACATCCTAAATTCCTTTATTTGTTCTTCATATGACAAAATTTGGACACTACCCTATTGTTTGTTTTCTGAATGCAATCCAGCCATCCAACTTTTCCTCTATCCCCTCGTGATGTCCAGAATTTAACAGAAGATTCCAGGTAGGGGTTATCACCTTCCTTGTTCTAGCTCTGATACTTTTTAAAATTTATCCCAAAGATGGAATATGTTACAAAAAGTCAAGAATAATAAAAAGTTTAAATATAGTCACAGACAAGACTGAAAATTTCTATTTTAAAATAGGCTTTAAAATTCTAGTTCTAGAGCTACAGCTGAAAGACTTAAGAATGTCAAATCTATAAGTGAAATGACAAAGGAAAGCAGTTGGTTGTCTCACCCTGTTGCAATCTCTAGGAACCTGACTTGAACCTGTATCTCTTCCAGTTACCCTAAGAGAGCCACATTAGCCACGTAGGCTTTGGGAAAAAATTAAAATTTTGTCTAAAAGTGGACTTCATTTTATGCTTTTTATTTATGTATTCCAGGGAGCCCTGGAACGGAATGAAAGCAAGATTCTTCGTTTCCAGCTTGAACTATTGGAAGCTAAAGCAGAACTTGAAAGAAAGCTTTCAGAGAAAGATGAAGAAATAGAAAATTTTAGGTATTTAAGATGATTTTGATGTGTAACAAGTATGTATTTCGGAATCCTTGACTAAACAGAGCTCATTATGTCCAGCTGCTTTTATGGCCCCTGTTGGAGTATTACCAGAGGCTCTTAGTGTAACTCTATATTAGATTCTTCTATACACAATATCTATAATTGTGCATAGATATTCCTTTATACACAATTGTGTATGGATATTCCTTTATGTTAATAGTGGTGCACTTACTAGCTTACTAGCTCACGACTATTAATATAAAGGAATATCTATACACAATTATTGCCAGATTTTATAATTTTCTTATGTTTGAGGAGCTTCTACTCTCATGGGAGACTCGAAATATTACCAAATAAATGATTATATGTATAAGGACTGTGTATACTGTCTGAGTGTCCCTATAATGCCACATTCTTTGGCATTAAGAAATTGACTAAAAATGCTGAGGCATGGAGAAAAAGCCAAAAAATTCAATGCTGTACTTTCAGATGAGAGTGAAGCTTTCACATAACCCCTGCCTGTACCTGTAGGGTACAGTTTGTCTGAAGATGAGCAGAGGCCAAAAGCTAAGCTGCTTATTGAATCCTTGTTAAAGCAGCTGAGTCTTCATAGTCAGGAAACTGAATTAGACAGGACTCATGGATTGCAGAATTTTTTCTTAGCTTTTTATAACAAGCTGATGACTTCAGACATTCCACTTCTTAGCTTCTCAGTGAAGTGAGGGGATAAAAGCAGCCCCTACATGTCACAGGAGGTGGTGAGGAAGATCAGTAGGCTGATGTTGGCAAAGCACTTCACATGCTATAGATCAAAGGCACAATTATAAACACTCGGAATTAACGATGATTATATTATCTAATCTGTTCCCTTAAGTCAATGCCATATGTCAGAAAGAAAAATCATTTGAGCCTGAGGTTCAACTGGCAACTTACTTTCAATGTATTTGTTAAACAGTTAAAAAAAAAAAAAAAAACAAACCCTGTTAACATGTTCAATTGAACTGACCTCTTTCCCATAGCCCATTTTTAGACAAAACTCTCAAGGGGGTCAATTTTTTAATGAGGATGTCAAGCCAAATTTGGCCCTCTGTGTGCTTTGTGTTATCCTTGCTCTCACTCACTGGCATTTTCTTCTATAGGACTGACTGTGGTGAGCAATTCTGATCTACTTAAGAGGCTCTGAGTCAGTGTCTGAAAGAATTTTTTTGATGAAGGGCAAAAACCTTGGGCCTTGATATTTGCCCTACTTATTTCCACAAGGAATCAAAATGAATGTCTCCTTGTGCAGATTTTAAAAAAGCAACAAATAACACTGATTTCAAGTAATATCAGACCTGTACCTATAAATAAACCCAGCTGAGGAGAAATGAATCCTCAGAGAGCCTGTGTCTCGTCAGGTACATCTGAATGTCATAGAGCAGTTTGCCAATTATAATAATATTAGTGTGAAAAAAAGCCAGGGATCCAAAGAGCTAGGGCTGGAAGAAGAAAGAACTGAAGAACAGGCGTGAGCCATGAAGGGGCTGAGGAAAGGAGGGGCGGGCTGGAGGCAGGGGACCAGCTATTCATAAAATTTAATGATTCATAATAACTATAATAGGCACATCCAGAAAGAAAAGATGAGCTTATCTTACAAGATATCACAAATACTAGCCCAGGCCCTTTCTACTCTGAGCACAGATTGTATCAAAATGCCTTGGTTTAGTCTGATAGTTTAATTTGACTTTGGGGCTAGCAGGGCATCTTAAGGAAACTGAGTAGAATACCAGGAAGAAAAAAATATATATATAAGCCAAGCACAAGATTCTGAACAATCAAGGATAAGCCAGGGAAGTTATAGAACAAGGAAAATATTGCCCAAGGGCAAGATCAGGTTCAAGGTCAATGCCCATATAACCCATCATTAACTCCACAGAAACTGAAGGATCCTGGTAAGACAGGACCTGGTAAGTAAGTCAAAGGGACCAAGAAAGCAAGAGAAAGAGACCCAAAGGCAAAGGCAAAAATCTCGATACTACCGCAAACCAGGTAACTCATTCAACTCATTCTCTGCTGCCAGGCCCTCTCTTCCACTCTGGTGAGGACTGATTCTGAATGAGCCCAGCCTGGAGGCCTGTTGGTGGTGAAAAGTACAAGCAGATGTGTGTGATATGTTTCTCTTGGTCAACAGATATTGGAATGCTTAATGTTCACCAGACACTACCTCATATTCTAGTCAGAGCTTCATAGACATTTTTGGATAGAGTATCCTATTTATTTCTATAATAAATAAATAATGTTATAGTTGGCGTAGGTAGAGGTAGGGAGATGACAATGCAGCCACTGATGGAAGGAGAAGAAGAGCTGGTAGCTGGACTTGATCTTCCCATCTTATTAGACACAGAGGACAAGGCCAGCTTGAAGGCCAACTCATTGCCATAATTGCCATGTTAGTCAAGCCCTGCTGCATGGCCCAAGACTAGGCTGACAAAATGTTGGTCAGATGCATCCTGCATCTTCAGGGAATTCTCTGATTGGAGGAAATGTTGAAATGTGAGAGTCCTCACTCTGGTTCACAGCTGTGGTCTTTCTGAGCTATATCCTGCTCTCCCAGACAAACACAGAGAGGGGTTTTTGGGAATGAGGCACTGAAATTCCTTATTCTATCGTACTGCATTTGTTTGTTTTGGCTTGATCACCCACAGAAAGGCAAGGCAACCCTTTTCTCTAAAGGGTCAGATGTTAAATATTTTCTGCTTTGCTAGATACATGTTTTGTTTGCCATAGATGCAGCCACTATTTAACACTGTAGTTGTAGGTTGAAAACAGCCATAGAGAATAGGAAATAAATGGGTATGGTGGAATTTGGCCCACAGCCCATAGGTTTCCCACCCCTGGCCTAGAGCCTCAAGTATACAATAATGTTCCATTGTATTTTCCTTCTGTAAAGTCCACTTCTCTGAACTCAGTCATGTCAAACTTTGTTATGTGGTCTTAATTTATATACACCATCTGACTTGGTTTCTTTTATTGTCTGAGGGTATCTCTGCCAGAATATGCTCACAAGTTTTTCCCACTTTTAAGTCAAATATTTTTGAGTGTCTTTGAAAATTAGAATCTCATACTCACATGGTAGCAAAATAACTTGTTAATTATTTTAAAGCTAGCTCATGCGTTTTTGGGTTAAGAAAAAAAAATCTCCTATTTCTCCGACATAGATGAACAATATTGGAGGGAAATAAATGACCTATTGGATTGTCAGTGATTTAAATGATGAGCTAATGATTTAAAATCATTAGCTCTTCAAAGTTCTGTCATCTTGATTTTTCTTTGCATTTGGTTTCTTAAATTATATTTTACATTTTAGGAAAGAGAAGGCACTTCTTCCTATATTGCCCTTGGTCCTGAATACATCATTTTTCTTAAAGAATGTACTTGAGGGAGCTTTCATTTTAAAGATTTCTTGACTCTGCATGAAATGTGTTGATTGTTTAGCAGCCGTTCTCCAGGACTATATTATACCCATGCCTCTTAAACCATCACACTTTTTACTTGTCTGCAGGTGCTCGTGAAGTTTCATAAACAACTGTGGGAAAAGTGTAGTTTGAAACATGCAGTTCGTCTGCTTAAGTAGAACGTATTTCTGTTCAAAGGATTTTGACATCAGGCTGGGGATGCTTTAGTGTTTCTGTGTAAGGAGAGTCTGCTGTGGCAAAAATGAGAGTTTCCCAGTGTAGGACAGATAAGTGTCTGACAGCTTCTGGTGATGTGGAATGTGGGCATCCCTGTATTGGTTTACTATGGCTGTCATAACAAAATGCACAGATGTGTGACTTCAACAGTGGAAATGTATTTCCTTACAGCTCTGGAGACTAAAGGTTCAAGATCAAAGTGTTGGTAGGCTTGGTTTCTCCCGAGGCCGCTCCTTGGCTTGCAGATGGTCACCTTTTCACTGTGTTCTCATCTGTTCTTTCCTCTGTTCACATGCATCCCTATGTCTCTTCCTCTTCTTATAAGGACATGAACTGGTCCCATTGGATTAGGGCCTCATTCTAACAGTCTCATTTAATCTTAATTACAACTTTAAAGGCCCTATCTCCAAATATCACATTCTGAAGTCTTGGGGGTTAGGACAAGAACATATGAATTTTGGGAGGGACACATAATACAGTCCCTAAAAGTCCATATGAACTTATGTACTAGGATCCCTATGGAATTCTGATCTGGAAGCCAAACAAAAGCCCAGAGCCTAAGGATAGGCATGAGATACCAACCTCAGCTTGTGAGGACCAGGAAGAGAGGGCTGGCAGAGGACAGGTGCTCACACTGGGCCCTGGAGCCAGACAGAGTTAATTTCTATACATTTCCGTAATTGCTTTGAGGCCTTCCTCACCGACGGGCAGAATGGGGGTCATGAAAAGTAGCACCTCCACCTGTCAATCAACTTCAAACTCTGACCCCTCTCCTCCCCCTGTAGGCCATATGCCTTCTTATTTATTTATTTATTTATTTAGAGACAGAGTCCCACTCTGTCGCCCAGGCTGGAGTGCAATGGTGCGAACTCAGCTTACTGCAACCTCTGCCTCCTGGGTTCACGTGATTCTCCTGACTCAGCCTCTCAAGTAGTTAGACTACAGGCACCCGCCACCACACCCAACTAACTTTTGTATTTTTAGTAGAGATAGGATTTCACCCTGTTGGCCAGGCTGGTCTCAAACTCCTGACCTTAAGTGATCTGTCTGCCTTGGCCTCCCAACGTGCTGGGATTATAGGTGTGGGCCACCGTGTCCAGCCTGTATGCCTTCTTGATTGACCTTGCAGAGCTCAGGACTGGTTTGATGACAATTCAACTTGGAATGTAATTCTGATCTAATCTAATTTGTGCAGATAGGCTCTATGAGAAAGAAGAATAGAAAGGCTTTTGCCTCCTCTATTCTCTATTATCTGTCCAGCACCAGCTCCCTGTTTCATGATTTGGGCTTAACAGGGCATGTGTTAATTACAGCAGTTAAACTGTCCTAACCACCAAATCCTGATGACTTAAGCAGAAGTTGATTTTTGCCTATGTCTGAGTCCAATGTGAGGTAGGATGAAGAGTGGGCCAATAACATTCAAAGTCATTAAAAGACCCAGGTTCTTTCCATTTTGTGATTTCATGACCTTCTGCATGTGGCCATCAAGTTTGGTAAAAATGGGGAAGGGTGAGTGCAGGATCTCACAAGTGAACATGTCTTATGGGCCAGCCCTGGCATGGTGAACTGCATTACTGCCCACAGTGCACTTACCAGAATCCAGTCACGTGGTCTCAAACTACAAACAGTTTGGGAAATAAAAATTCCTATGGTTTCCCCAAATTTGTTGTTTTTTATTGCCATCCTAAACACATAGCTATTGTTCTTCTGTCACTTTGCAAATATGTTTTTAGTTCTAGTTTTAATATAAAGTGTTAAAGTAATTCAATATCACACAATTGGTTTTCTCAGCCAATCCTTGGGTATACTCTGAAACTCCTAGAGAAAGATAATCATTTTATTCTAGGAGAGTTGTGTCTCCAGGCTATTATAGCAGTATTGCTGCATCTCAGGAATTGTTCTAACCTGAGTGACTTTTTCCTGCTTTATTCAGATATTTTTCACCATTGAAAGTAGTTTAAATATTATGGCTGCCTGAAAGAGCTTCCTTCCTTCATCCTTAGCCGTCCAAGGAAACCCAGGTGCTTGCCCTAGACCATCCTTTAGGGAATCTCAGATAAAACTAAAGCTTCCCCACAGGAACCTTGAAAAGCTTCTGGTATTTTCCTGGATTCTTCAAGGAATTTGGTCTGAAAACCTTACTTAGTCCATTATGGTGGACATACACTCACTAACGTAACTTTGCATTCTCTCTGTTTTAAAATGAAAACCCGCCGGGCGCGGTGGCTCAAGCCTGTAATCCCAGCACTTTGGGAGGCCGAGGCGGGTGGATCACGAGGTCAAGAGATCGAGACCATCCTGGTCAACATGGTGAAACCCCGTCTCTACTAAAAATACAAAAAATTAGCTGGGCATGGTGGTGCGTGCCGGTAATCCCAGCTACTCAGGAGGCTGAGGCAGGAGAATTGCCTGAACCCAGGAGGCAGAGGTTGTGGTCAGCCGAGATAGCGCCATTGCACTCCAGCCTGGGTAACATGTGTGAAACTCCGTCTCAAAAAAAAAAAAAAAAAGAAAAGAAAAAAAAGAAAACCCTTACATTCATTTTTTTAGTTACTTAAAATTTTTCTTGGATTTGAATTTTTTGTCTGTTTCTTGTACTGTTTTAAACCTAGCAGGTAAATTTCATTAATTTGGGCGTGTCATTTCCCCCACTCCAAATGTTATTTCAAATTAGGAGGAAACAGCAGTGTACCATTGACCACCTGCAGTCTAGTCTGGATTCTGAAGCTAAGAGCAGAGTTGAGGCAACCCGGATCAAGAAGAAGATGGAAGACGACCTCAATGAGATGGAACTCCAGCTTTGCTGTGCCAACCGGCAGGTGTTAGAGGCAACCAAATCCCTCGGCCAGCTTCAGATTCAAATCAAGGTATTTTAAAGCTGTAAGATGGGGTAGAGAGGGGTGGAAAATGTTTCTGATTGTGTTCAGCAATACAGATGAGGACAACAAATCTAATCTTGCCAGAGAGAAGGAGCATGCTTGTGTCCAAATACGTGAAACTATGGTCAGAGCATAAATGCGTAGGTGCATAGTCCATGTTGAACTTAGAGGGATCTGTGCTCCACACCCATTTTTTCTCTCCCAGGACCTTCAAATGCAGCTGGATGACAGCACACAACTGAACAGTGATCTGAAGGAGCAGGTGGCTATGGCTGAGCGGCGCAACTCTCTTCTTCAGTCTGAACTAGAGGAACTAAGGTCCTTGCAAGAGCAGACAGAGCGTGGCTGCAGGCTGTCAGAACGAGAGCTCCTGGAAGCAACAGAAAAAATCAGTCTTTTCTACACCCAGGTGGGGCCCACGTACTCTCCCTATTACCTGGGCCAGTTGGCTTTCTCAGTCAATCCTTGCATGTACTCTGAAACTGCTAAAGAAAGATAACCATTTTATTCTAGCAGAGTTGTGTCTCCAGGCCATGGTCCCCACGCTTGGGGCAGCCTTGGACCATGTACAGCTGCCTTGTGAAGTCTTGGATGTGCCTGTGAAGCACAGGGACAGCCTGCGCAGCAGAGCCTTGGTCATACTCTTCGTTTGCTCTCAAGTGTATTCGTTCCCTCAGGCTGCCATAACAAAGTACCACAAACAGGGTGGCATAAAACAACACAAGTTTATTTTCTCACATTCCTGGAGGTTGGAAGCCTGCAGTCAAAGCGTCAGCAGGGCCATGCTCCCTCTGAAACCTGTAAGGAAATCCTCCCTTGCCCCTTCCTAGCTTCTGGTGGTTTCCTGGCTATCTTTGGCATTACTTGGCTTGTGGATGCATCCGTCCACTTCTTCACCTTCACGTGGTGTTCTCCCTGTGTCTTCACAGCATCTTCGCTCTGGGAGGGTCTGTCACTGTCCAAATCACCACTTTTTATAGGGATACCAGTCATTTGATTAAGGTCCAACCTAGTGGCCTCATTTTAACTAATTTACCCCCCGCCTCCTTTTTTCCCAGCTTCCTTTTAAACAAAGTAAGACCCTATTTCCAAATAAGGTCACATTCTGAGAAATTGGGGGTTAGGACTTCAACATACCTTTTTTGTGTGTGAGAGACAAAATTCAACCCATAACGATAAGCCTTGTGCCAGAAGAGTGGATTTTCAGGGCATTCATCACCAGGATGCTGGATGTCCTTAATGTTCCAGAACCAGCCAGTCCTGCTCCTGGTTCTCCTGCTCCCACTAAGCCACGTGCTTCCCCAGCATCCCAGGATAAAAAGAATGTTGCTGCCTTGGAGCCAGGAGGGCTCTAACAATTCTGAGTGGCAGCTGACATATGACAAGCTGTCCAGACTCTGGCTTCTAATGGAAGATTATGTAAGTGACATGAAGTAAGAATCCTTAGATCCTTCTTCTCCTGGAATCAGAAGAAGCCATAGTTACTAGGACAAGCATCTATAGTAAGTGGGTTGTGTGGTAAGTGTTTATAGGGCAGCCCCCCCATAACCTGGACAGGTATGCATGGTATAGATACAGAATGTCTCCACTGTCCTTAAAAAGTGAAGATCAAAGTAAACAATTGTAGCACGTTTTTTTTTTTTTTTGCAGTTTCAGATTGGATTTTTAAAAATATATTTATCGTGTTTTAGGTTTGGGGGTACATGTGAAGAACATGCAAGATTGTTGCATAGGTACACACATGGCAATGTGGTTTGCTGCCTTCCTACCCATCACCTAGTACACTTTTAAGAGTATAATGATCGAGCAAGCACACACCTACGGAAAGCCCTCCCTGACAATCCAAGAATTAGGTAGATGCACAGTATGTTTCATCTGAGTCATGAAGGACATGTAAGAAGCTAGCCAGGTAGAGAGAAAAGTCAAGGGCAGAGGCATGGGGGTGGGGAGAAGCAGTTTGGGATTCTACGGGAAATTCACATGCTGGAGGATAGGGTGGGTAGCCAGAAGGAGCAGAACTCATGCTGAGACAGGTACGGCCAGGCCACCAGGGACCCTGAACCTGAGACTGATGGAGTTTGAATTTTATCTTGGCCTGCTGGAGAATTTTGAGTAGCTAAGAGTGAAGTTAATCTGATTTGCATTTTAGGAAGTTTTACTCTGGTGATTATTGTGAAGGACGGATTAAAGCACCTAGGGGCAGAACTGCTACACTCTGGGGCATTTAGAAACATCCGTGGGATCATTTTGGTTGCCACAATGACTGGGAAGTACCACTGGCATTTAGTGAGCAGGGTCCAGAGATACCAAAACTGCTTCAAGGTGAAGGATAATCCCAAGGAACTGCCCCTTCCAGAATGCCAATTGTCTTCCCACTGAAAAATACTGGATAAAAGAATGTATAAACCAGAAATGTGGCTGCTGAAAGATGTAATTAGTTTGTGCCTACAGTTTGACTTCTGTGTCCATGCATATGGCACAATCCCATCTGGGTACCATGTAGTATAGAACAGATAGTCTGTAGGTTATATGTAATTCCCAACAGGCTAACTCAAACATTGTTTTTCTCCTTCAAGAAAGTTTATCTAAATACAATGAGTTGGATTCTTACAAAATGGATTACGTACTTTTTTAAAAAGTAACTCATCCACTGTCTAGAGCAGGGCTCCCCAACCCCTGGGCCACAGGCCAGTACAGGTCTGGGGCCTGTTAAGAACTGGGCTGCACAGCAGGAGGTGAGCTGCAGGGAGTGAGCTCTGCCTCCTGTCAGATCAGCAGAAGCACCAGATTCTCACAGGAGCGCAAAGGCTACTGTGAACTCCTCCTGTGAGGGATCTAGGTTGCATGCTCCTTATGAGGATCTGATGCCTGATGACCTGAGGTGGTACAGTTTCATCCTGAATCCATCCCCTACCCAATCCCCCTACCTAGTCTGTGGAAAAATTTTCTTCCATGAAACCAAAAGACTTGGGGGTCGCTGGTCTATAGTACTTAATTGCTATTGGTAACAAATCATTTGCCATGCATATTGTATATGATAATGCACCACTGGGATCCAATATGATGCTATGTCACTAGCTTAGAGAGAGATGAGAGTCAGCTAGAGAAAAATCAGGCATAGAGAGGAGAGGATTTGGGGAAGAAGAAAATTAGGTAATAGAGACCTGGTGGCTAGGGCAGAGTTTCTGAAACTTGATGTGTACATATAAAACTCCCTAAAATAAAAATGTAAATTTTCAGATTTCACCCCAGATCCACTAAATCTGAAGCTGTGCAGTGGGACCTAGAAAGTGAACAAGTTCTCAGGTGCTACTGCTCATACAAAGACTACCCTTTGCCCAGCACTGGTCTAGGTGATATTATGTTATTCACAAGGATCTCTCCCCAACCTAAACCATGCTGGGGCACCTTCCTGCTACTAGAACATTACCAAGCAAAACACACTGAACATTTTAGGGAGCTTTCTTAGCTACCTCCTGCATTTCCAGACCTCTAGCCTAGAACCAACATATGAGGCTAAACTTATCTTTGATTATAAGTGCCTTTTTCAGACCTGAGCTGTGACAATCTAGATTCCCTTTCGGCAATACACCTCCTAACTCCCCTTTTCCTAAATAAATAAATAAATAAATAATCAAATAAATAAATTAGATGGTAATTCAGTTTGCAGAGATTGAAACCCTTGTCTCCCTAGCAAATTTTAAATGATTCTATGTACAAACAAATTAGTATTTGTACTTGTGTCTTCCTCTGCAAAGAATAGTTTCTATGTGGTCTATGCTGTAAGCATCCGAAAAACACTGCAAGAAAATACAACTTATTTTCACCCCATCTCTCAGGCCATGGCAGTGGAAACCATGGAGGTATACAGGTCCTGGCTCTCCGTAAGGACAAAGGATGGCGGTCTCAATAAAAATTCATCATGCCATAGAGAAAGTGGGGTAGATAGGACCAGTGATGCTGGAATGTCATATAATTTATTTTATTTTTGTGTTTTTCTTATTTTTTTGAGACGGAGTCTCCCTTTGTCACTCAGGTTGGAGTGCAATGGTGCAATCTCGGCTCAAGCAATCCTTCCACCTCGGCGTCCCGAGCAACTGGGACCACAGGTGTGCACCACCACACCTGGCTATTTTTGGCAAAAGTTTTGGTAGAGATGGGACTTTGCCATGTTGCCCAGGTTGGTCTCAAACTCCTGAGCTCAGGATATTTACCCGCTTTATCCTCCCAAAGTGCTGGGATTACAGGCATGAGCCACCATACCCGGCTTGGAATATCCTTCTATTTCCAAGTTTTTATCCTGCTACAGAGAAAGGCACTAGCTGGAGGCAAGTGAATGTGAAATGGATAAAGTGAAAGGAGGAATAAAAAATAGAAAGCCTATGTTTTTTATATACACTGTGAGTTTTCACACTCTCAGAAAAGCTGGGCTTCAAACACAGACTGAATAACAGCAAAAGGATATTTGGCCTCTAGTGTCACAACTCAGGAAGGAAAGAATTAGGGCAGTACCAACCGTAGAACACAGAATCCTCTGTTGCAACGAGGGTTCCTAAGGGCTGGAGGAAGGGGCTCCTTCTGAACCACTTTCCTCACCTCCTCTCTGCAAAGGAAGAAAGGAAGGGAAGGAGGTAAAGAGGAGGCATTTTTTTGTTTGTTTCTGGAGCAGCATGCTGGGAGTTATGATTTTCATTCCCAACCTCTCCTCCTCAGATATCTGCAGTTTACCCCAACTTCTGCTCCAGAACACTTGTTTCTACCACATCCAAACGGCAGAGAAACATTTCCTCAACCCGTTGAAAACCAAACACGTGTTTTGAGCTTGTAGGTTATCTAGATACCATTCCTCCCTTCAGATTCAGGCTGCCACCTCTTTAATCCTGAACCTGTAATGGGTGAAATCCCTTCCATTCAAGTTTGATGGCAAAAGCCTTTAGGGATTGGAAGCATTGTGTAAGTGAATATGGCTGACTATAATAAAATTTGCTTCTGGTCAGAGCTGACTCCCATTGCATGCTCTGAACAGACCAGCTCGCATTTGCATTGCTGATTTTTACTTGCCTAATAGGAATGCCGTTTTTCTTTAGAACACAAGCCTCCTCAGCCAGAAGAAGAAACTGGAGGCTGACGTTTCCCGGATGCAGAAAGAAACTGAAGAGATGGTGCAGGAGTGTCAAAATGCAGAAGAGAAGGCCAAGCAGGCAGCCATTGAGGTGGGTCCATTGACTGCCTACTCAATCCTGTCTCCCAGAGTTCACTGGCACAGTGGCCAAGGGGCGGGTGCACATCTGCAGCCAAAAGGTATTCCACTGATACCCCATACAGCCAAGAGGAGGTAAGCTGACCTCTCTGCGTCTCTGTTCTCATTTTGAAAAATTAGGCCAATTAGCTCCTCCCCACCAATGTACTATGGTGATGAAAAGGAGCAGCTGAATTGCTATAAGCAAAACCATATAAAAGCAGGAGTCTTCTTTTATTTCGGCTAAGCCACTTTTCATTTGTGAATCAATATATCTAGTGTCTAGAGACAATTATTTATGTGTTTTCTTACAAATAGCTATTTTTCCTAGGGTCTATAACAGTTTTATGATGATGATTTGGAAAGAATGCTTAATTCACTTATTTTTTTACAACCTGTACTACTGCTTGAAGAGCAAAATCAGGTTAGTAAAAAAGAGTTTCAGGGCTGCTGTACTTTCTTTATTTTCCAGTTGTTGATGGCAGTGATTTTCCTAAATGACATTGAGCTCAGAGCTGGCTGCCAGCTTTGGTGCACCTTTGTGGGGACTGAAAAAAGGCCACCCTCTGGGCACCCCCTGTGGGCAGATGCAGCACTTCTCTCAAAGGGCATGGTTAGCAGAAGGTACCACTGGGCAAAATATATTTGTGGAGGGGGGAGGTTTGTGTGTGGCGGATACAGCTTTGAAGGTCCCAGAGCTTGGAGGGTGGGGCTCAGGTTTGGTTTCTGTCTCTGCTCACCCCTTCTCCATCAAGGGCTTTTGTTCAGCCCATCAAATGCACAACCACAAGCAACAGCCCTGATCCTGCCACATGAAGGGAAGCAGATCACCCCACTAAACTGGGAGACAGGACATTTGCTTACATTTTACATTAGTCATTTTAAAATTCAAAGGAGGTGAAGAGCTTGTGTCTACATTTGCTCAAGTTATTCAGCACTTGGGGAACTAAACAAACCATTGCACCAAATCCCAACCACCTAATCATTGTAGAATCCGGCCCCCTCTAAGAATGACAGTCATGCCTATCACTCAGCCATTTTGTATCAAGGCAGATATTCTGATCTCTGATGAAAATGAGGTATATAAATGCTTGAAGATGTTTGATGGCCAAGGGAGAAAACAATATGTGTGACATTTATGAAAATCCACACAGGTAGAAAGGAATAAAAAGAGCTTCTGCTCCTGTTTGATAAATTTATGCAATCATACATTGTGAAGACGCTGTCCGCTTAATCTTGCCTGGATAACATTTTCTTGACAGTGTTGAAAAGTGAACTCATCTCTTACCCCTACCCTGCAAACCTCCCACAGTGTAGCTCTAAGACCCAACCCCACATCACAGAATGTAATGCTTTCTTTGCCCTCACCATCTGCGTAGAAGTCTCACACTTAAATTCTGCAGATGGTTGGTAACCTGATAGACAGAAAAGCTTTGTCTGTGAGAGCCATGCTCTTACATTAAATGCACCTAGAGATTCTCAAAACACTTCTTAATGATTGCATCGAGACACCAAGCCCTCGTACACATAGCCAAAGCCAAGAGTAGGCTTCACAATTAACCTTTTTCATGCCATATTATTGGCAGTGACAGCATCTGTTACTGCCAAATTCCTGGAGCCAAACTTGTTTGTGCAGTGAATCACAGAATTACAGAAGTGAGATGTGAAGGATTTTTGTAGGCACTTTCTCCATACCTTTGCTGGTGCGTTAACGTGATGCCAGTACTTTATTAAATAATAAATCGTCCCAGTGCTTCATTCAATTAAAAGCCATTGTTTCAGTTGGTTGTCTCTTTTATTACAGCTGTTGTGTGATAATGTTCATATGGTTCTTCATCTTTGGTCTGTTTCTACCACTCCTTACCCTGTTCTCTCCTGTAGCTACTGCTGTCTCTATTGCCTTATTGTTAACAAAGGGGTCAAGGGTGGTAGCGGTTAGGGAGATTATCGTGGGAAAAGATCACATATACAGAGGCAAGGCGTGGCAGCCAGTAAGACCAGGAACTGAAGATCATGGGTAAAAGTGTTAAGATCAATTGATTGCTGAACTAGCTCAGTCCCTTTTATACCCTCCTAGGCAGCAAACTTGTCGGAAGAACTGAAGAAGAAGCAAGACACCATTGCCTACTTGGAAAGGATGAGAGAAAATATGGAGCAGACAATTACAGACTTAAAAAAAAGGCTGGCGGAAGCCGAACAGACGGCCCTGATGGGGAGTAGAAAGCAAATTCAGAAACTAGAATCCAGGGTAAGATTTTGGGTAATCATGAGAGCTTGACAGCCCCCAATTCAAGGGCTCTTTGCCCTGGAATGTGACACCATATTCACCCCCCAAGACATATACCCTTTATCACTTTTGCTTCAGCACTTTCAGACGTTTAAGAGTGTTAGATCTCAATATATGCATTTATTCTTTGCTTGACTTTGGGTAAGCACATAGGACTTCCCTTGGACTAGATGAAATCTGCTTTCCCTCTTGCTAAGTGACAATACAGCCCTTCCTGCTCACCTCACCAGAGCCAGGCTCTCACTCCAGGGCTACCTGCTGTTTCCAAACACACCCCTGACAGTCTTGCTTCTCTGCCTTAGCTCCTGTTATTTTTTCTGCAGAGAATGCCCGTTTTCTGACAGCCAGATAAAGGAGAGGGAAAACAACTACATCAATGACCAAGAAAGACTCAGAGAAGATACAGTAAGGACTGACAGAAAGGAGGTAGTGTCTGCCTTCAGGGAGCTTAAAAACAAGTACTAACTTATCTTGAAAATAAGATTTGTAAAATTATTGAATCAATTTTAATGACTACATACAGGGCATATGATAAATGCTACGAGAATGGAAAGAATATTCAACTAGGATTCGATTGTTCAAAAGAGCCTCTGAAAAACAAAGTATCACCTTGCACATTTATGGTATATCCATTCAATGGGATACCAACGTCCATTCCGGGTACCACCATATAGTCATACTGATTAAAAAGCGAGGGCAGTGTAGAAAGTGTATACCCTTTTTTTCAAGAAAGCAGGGGAATATGAAGGTGTACACATTTGCTTATATTTTCAAAATGAAATGGTAACAGGATAAATTACAAAATAAAAATAGCTATATAAGAGGATAACACATAGATGACAATTGGACCTTCCTAATGTACCTTGTTGTTTTGATTGGAAAATCATATAAATCATTTGCATATTTTTTATTTAAAAAGTTTAAAAAAAACTCAGCAGTTCTAAAATTTTAACACCAGTGGAAGCAAATGAAGTTAACTATATATAAAGTTGGGGGCACTAAACATACACATGTAAGAATTATTCTCAATGACTTTTAAACATAGTGTTTTGTTCTTATATCCCTCAATGTAAGGACAAAATTACAAAAGAATGACAAAAAGCATGCATTTATAACTTCAAAATACCAACATTTAATTGCCATTAGCAGTAAAACTATGGTTTATCCAATGACATATATAAGAACCAAGATTTTAGCGAGAAAAGGCATATAGGCATAAAATTTTAAAAAGTATGCATTATTCCCCTAAAAAATACATGAACATGGTTTTTTCAACTCAATTTTAAGATTGCAGGATTTTATTTTCGATTGCTGTTTATTCACTATTAAAAACTAGAACCAGTGATAACTCAGTAGCAACAACCAGCGATGAGCTACTTAATATCAGATAATTCTAAGGAATTATGGTTAATATATATTTTTTTGAGATGGAGTTTTGCTCTTTGTCCAGGCTTGGGTGCAGTGGCACGATCTTGGCTCACCACAACCTCTGCCTCCTGGGTTCAAGCAATTCTCCTCCCTCAGCCTTCCGAGTAGCTGGGATTACAGGCATGCACCACCACGCCTGGCTAATTTTATATTTTTAGTAGAGATGGGGTTTCTCCATGTTGGTCAGGCTGGTCTCAAACTCCCAACCTCAAGTGATCTGCCTACCTCAGCCTCCAAAGTGCTGGGATTACAGGTGTGAGCCATCGCTCTCAGCCTAATATTCTTAAAGATGCAACCATAGTACCATCATAACCTGTTTGAATGATATCAAATAGTATTTACAGGTGGAATTACATGATGTGTGGGATTTGCTTTAGTAAAGCAGTTTTTTTTTCCCCAAGGCGTTTTAATCACTTTTTTAAATTCCCCAAAATTCTTAACAAGTGCTTAAAAGTAGAGGGGCCTGTATTAGCTCACATCCCGACAGACAGAACTGTGTCAAGTTGCTATATGACAGGTGCCGGAAGACTGCTTTAAATGGGCTTCATCCACAGGGAAGTCGCATACTTGCTCCCGTCTCTTCATGTTGCACGTCTCTGGGGAGGTACAGGAGGGAAGAATGGCTGCAGTGGGGAGTAAGAGTTGAGGTCAGACGTGCTAGGCACATGGGTGCCTCAGGGCACTGGCCTTCCTGTCCTCAGGAAGGCCTTTTGCAGAAGGTGGCATTGGAGTCAAGGAGAAAGCAGGAAAAAAGCTCCCCAGGCACAGGAGCAGCCAACATCAGCTCCCTACCTGTTCCCCTGCATTATTTCTCTCTGTGGCACTTATCCCCAACAAACATGGCCTACATTTTACTTTGTTTTGTCTGTCTGCTTCCCCTCATTAGAATGTATGCTAATTCAGGGAAGAGATTTTTGTCTGTTTTGTTCACTGCTGTATTCCTAGCACTGGGGTGTGGTATGTAGTAGGCACCTGCGTTGAATGAATGTTACGTTAAGCTCGTTTGTGTGACTATATAAGGCTGCAGGCAGTTCATCTGTATGACAGCTTTCCCACAAAGCAGGACTGCAGGGCTATGGGTGACATGTCTGTGAGATAAACTCAGAATCTGATTTCTTTTTTTTTTTTTGAATTAGGTATAATTTTTAATTGCTGATATTCTTTTACCAATCAAAATTGCCTTATTTCTTTTAAAATGCACAGACCTTAAAGAAGCAGTGTGCCACAGTTTAATTGGTGGAGTTTTTTTCTTTTTTCTCTTTTTTTTTTTTTTTGAGAGTCAGAGCTGAACGTAGGGAAAGCAGCTTAAGATTAGGTGGTACGTTGACCTAATCCTCAAGTGGACTGCACATTGCTTACCCTCTATACTTACATATACATTCATACATACACTTTGGGTGTGATTTTGTAATTCAAGAAGCTTCTCATGTCTATGTGAATGAGCCTTTCACATATTTCAGAGTCTAAGCAGTTTTTTTATGAACGCATAAACGATCTCACTTTTGTTGAGAGTTTTCCCAGAGATATTGCCCTGTTTGAGCACTACCAGAAACAGAGTGTAAACATGTTCCCTTGACTACTTTGCTGTCTTTCAAATGATGGTGCCAACTGGCAAATAGAATACCAGCCTTGCTGGCAGCGTGTGGTCTGAGGTCACATTTTGGTTGCAGGTTCATGAACTGGAAGGTGAACTGGAGGGTGAAATCCGTCGCAGTGCAGAGGCCCAGAGGGGAGCCCGCAGACTAGAGCGATGCATTAAAGAGCTGACCTATCAGGTACTCCGGGAAACCCTCCCGTTTGTCTGGCTGGGCGCTACCCTGCAGAAACGTACTCCTTCAAGCCTGAAATGGCCTTCTGGGACTCCTACCGTTCTCTCTTCATCTTTGTTCTTGCTCAGCAGTAGACACTGACTCACCCTCCCAGAGCTCCTGTGCTATTAGTGGTTTGGATCGGTCTCTTTTCAGAGCTCTCAGGAAATAAAATGTGAGCGGCAAGTTGCAATTAGAAGTGAAAAGCTATTTATACCATCTGTATTTTTTCACACATAGTGTTTGCAGTGCTTTCATAAAGAAGCCTTCCTGTGAGTGGCTGAGTGAGAACAATGTGTAAATGAAGTTAATGGCAGAGGCCTGGGGTGGCTACCCAGCTGGCAGGTTACATGGGATGCTGACTAAATTGGAGTGGGGGGCATTTCTACTCCTATTTTCTGGTTGCACAAACACTCAAGGCCACTGAGGACACTGTTGCTGGTGCCAGGTGGAAACAAAATACCACAGAGAGACCTCTGAAGTTTTCTTAGTCTAACCTGTTGACTACCACTGGTCTCAAGCAGATAATTGAAAAGAGGGGGGCAGACTTCTTATAAGTAACTAATGCATTTCTAAAGTAAAAATATCATCTGCATTTTCACTTTCAACCATTGCTTCCCTTTTCTTTCTAATTCAGTCAACATAGGTTCTCTGATGGCAGGGACATGCATTGTTCTCCCCGCTAGGGTCTGGCATCTGCCTGTCACACAGTAGATGCCTGATTTCCATTGTTGAACACAGATGCTAGAAGTCACTTTCCAGCCCTCTCACACCGCACATGATAGCTTATTCCAATACAGAGGCAAATTCATTTTAGGCACCCATTTTTACAGCTTCTTTGACAATACCAATGAAAGATCTGCCAGTCTTGATTCTGGTTCCTGAGGCTGGGTTGTTAAAGATGTCAAAGTCTTCTTCCCTTGCAGCAGAAAGGATAGATAAGAAGGCACGACACTTCAGAAGCATCATCTTGGGCTAATTAAGATGAAATGAGCTACTCGCACAGCTCTTTTATTACAAAGTGGCTCCTTTTGTAAGATGAGTTAGTCTGACACTTCTTTAGCCCATGCTACGTATATCAAAGCCAGTGGGGAGTGGGCCCATGGTATGTGTGGCTAAGTAAGTAAACACCTTGGGAACATAAAGGATTGCAATTCTACTTTTCTTTTGAGGAGGGTGGAGAGGCCACCCATGTTGATGGAGTGAAATACTGCTTTCATGTCTGGCTTTTTCTTCTTTTTTCCCATCGATTATTAATATTGTTTTATTCTTTAAACAACTTCATTATAGAACAAAAAAAATCAAGGTTATATTTTTTTGGTTTTCATTGTCCCATGGAATGCATCCTTGTTCTATCGTGTCTTACTTTTGTTTCTTCATTGTAATAATCATAGCATTTCTCATGTACTAGTATGAGGTACATTTATTAATTTCTTCCAAGTGTTTGCACAGTGCTTAGATAGGCCTCTTTTCTGCCACCAAATCAGCTAATATCTATTAGGCTAAACCCTCTAAGTTTAAAGAGACATTAGAGGACACTCCATATTTCCTGTTACTTGGTTTTGAAATGTTCAAGGTTAATGCTGAGTCAATTCAATCATCAAAATAACCACCAGGACAAGGAGACAGGGTGTTTTATGAAAGCCCATTCCTAGGTGCAATTAAAAATGTCATTTTGAAAGGGACACAACTAAGATTTTCTTAGGAAAAGTCCTCTGGGAAGATTCTACTGCTGGAAAGGAATCAAGTGTGACCCCACTCCATGGCAGTTCTATGGCTGATCCACACGCAGCATTTACCCTCTCTTTTGTATCCCCCTAGCATTTGGAAACCTATTTTCCTCTCTGTAGCCCCTAGAAAAATGTGCTACAAAGCAGAACATAAGATTAAGTACTTGCAATTACCATAGAACGTCAAGATAGTTCCTCTGCCCCTCACTCTCCACCCACCTGCTCGGTTCTGCCATCAACTGCCTCCTTCATCCAGAAATCTGTGTAGATAACATTTAATCTTTACACATCTAGTCAAGAATACAGTATCATTTTTAGGGACAAGGAAATACAATTTGGTTAACTTGTTGTGTTGAGCGTGTTCTCTCGGAACCAAATGCCAGGATAGAGTGAGATGTACAAGAGATCTATTAGAAGTGACATCTATGAAAGATGAAGATGCAAGCAAGCGGGATGGGGCAGAGAGGTAAAAGGCCAGGCTGAGGGAGGAAGAGGAGATGGGAAGAGCCTCAGACTGTAGCGCAGCTCTGGGCAAGTCTCCAGCACAAAGATTGCCCAGAAAGGACTCCCATGTTGGACAGAAATGGCCAGACTCTGGTGACTCCACTATGACCAGCTATTGCCTGGGGGTTGCCTGGGAAGTGTGTGGCCTCAGTGCTAATGCTGTGGCAGGTCCCAAAGGCACTGCAGTTGGAGGTTATCAGGTAACTGCACTTCTCACAGCTGAATGGCAGGTTGTTTTCTTAGAGGGAAATCTAGGAAGTGCATAGCCATGACCTCAGTTACTCAATGCCCCAGAGCTGAGATGGGAACCTAGGTCTAACATCAATGGTCTTGCCTTCCCAAGTGGGACGAAGGTCAGTAACGTCAGCAAACACTTCTAGCGTTTTTCAGTTTTCTTCTCTGTGGCCTCCTTTGCTACCAATTTACTCTCCTCTCAGTAAACTGATTATTGGCAATTAAACCTGTATTGATTTTAGAATTTACTGTAAGCAAATACTGCTATGAATCTTTGAATTTTATAAACCTAACAAGTTGAGGGATAGGCAGATAAAAACAAAGAAGGGGTTTTATTTGAACCAGACTTGTCTCAGTTCCCCAACTAGGTTCTTTTATATATATTCATCTCTGCCTCCCAATGCTTAAAACTAGTAATTACTAATATCTACTTTCATATGGTACTTTAAGGTGGTGGGGGGTGCATTCCAGATGATGAGAACAGCTTGGCTAAACCTAAGGAGGACAGAATAAGCAGGAGCTCGGGGGAAGCAGGGGAATGTGACCTGGTTGGAGTGGGTTCGTGGTGCTCGGGGAATGAAAGGTAAATAGGGGGAACACGAACGTGCCAAAAAAGTTGATATCTGATGGAATAGGTCAAAGGGAGCCAGAAAAAAATTTAAGCAGCAGAAGTAGATCTTTCTTGATTGAATCAGCTTCTCAACCCTGAGCAAACTGAGATATTTTCTTCCTTTGAAAAGTTCAATAGTGCTAACATGGTAATACTCTAGTTAAAGGGGCGTGAGCAAAGAGGGTGCAGGCAGAGCCCTATGTACCTGCCTGCATCCATCCTCCTTTCTCCTTGCAATACCAAAGGCTCTGTGGGGCACAGCTGAGAAACAGTAAGCCACCAGACTTCCTTTCTCCCGCCCAAGGCTGGATTGTAATTGAGGCAGTAGGAATGGGCACACCAAGCTTCCCACAGTTTGTGGAATGTTCTTTGCTGTCTCTGCTGATGCCTGCATCAGAATTGTTCCATTACACAAAGCCAAGAGTCAATTAGGAAGTTTAAAGGAATAGTTGTTTTGAATTGTTTTTCAGTTTTGAATATGTGGCTTTTATAATAATGCAGTTCATTCCTGCTAAATATATAGTTTTTTATTTAGCTATAGCTAAAGCTATAGCTGTTCTCATCATCTGGAATACGCTCCCCCACCACCTTAAAGTACAATATAGCAGTAGATAATTAATTACTCATTTTAAGTATGCAGATATAGCTTCAGGCAGATGTAGCTTAGTTGAGCTGGAAAGACTGAAGACCAAAACAGAGCCTAACGGTTTTAACTCCTATTTCAACAAAGGTTGGTGGATCAGGACAAATGACTCTTAGTGCTGACAGTTCTACTTATTAATTTCTTGGAACTTGGGTGAGTTAAACCCATTTTTAAAATCACAACTCTGAGATGAAGTTTAATAAAGTTCCCTAACCCTTATTTCCTCACATGAGGCTATCCCAATGTAGACAGCTGGATCTTCTGAATCACCTTCCCATACATGCCTTATGCATTGCAGGCAGAGGAAGACAAGAAGAATCTGAGCAGGATGCAAATTCAGATGGATACACTTCAGCTGAAAGTACAAAATTACAAGCAGCAAGTCGAGGTGGCGGTGAGTGCCTGGGGAAGTTGGAGCGTCATGGATTTCCCAGCGTTGTTTTGATTAAGGGAGGTCTGTGGCCCTGAGCTAAGCAAGCAGCTTGTCAGAGGGCCAGCTCAGCTTAGAGTCTGCTCATTCTCGTTTTTTTCCTTAAGTTAGAATTCTCACCTGTGGCAATAATGTGTATGGCTTTTCCCTCCAGGAAGCCAGAGCTTTCTCCTTTACCTTTGTGGTTTCACCCAAACAGGTACACTGCAAGAAATAAGCCATATAAAAGCAGGGTGTCTTGTAGGGAAGGCAGTTTTTGGCAAGGTAGTCCACCCTGGGGCCTCCCTCACCACAAAACCTTGGGTAAACATAAACATGGTTCACAGTATTTGTTCTTGATGATCCTGGATATGGTTGTGGACAAAACCCATAAATTGAAATGTACTTGCCATTCCTGGATCAGTATCCATAACTACAGGGAATTGATAAGTGCCATATATGTTGATCTATCCCTAGTTTTAACTCGAGTCATTTTAATTATTTCAGTGATTTGGCCTAAAACACTACTTGTTCTAGCCCAAGGTCCAATCAATAATTACCTGTTGACCCATATAATTTTAAAGACAAGCCCTCTCTACTCAGAGGCAGAATAGGATGTTAAACTGATGACAAAACAAACAACTGTGGTTATTCCAGCACATTTTCCTTCTGTGAGAGCTCTGCTGTATCCAGTTGATGGAAAGTGCCAACTAAGTTCTGAATTTCCAGGGAACAAAAGTTATAAAAAAATGGATCTTATATCTGCTAGAAAGTCTGAATCCCAATATATCATACCAAAAAAAGATATCTCATTCCATACTGAGAAGTTTAGATTCTTTTCACATTATTCAACTTTCTCATGTCAGAACAGAAAAAAAAAAAAAAACTGACTAGATAGGCATTGAGATTTCTTTATTATTTTTATAGGAAGCACAAGCCAATCAATATCTATCCAAGTACAAGAAGCAGCAACATGAGTTGAATGAAGTGAAGGAAAGGGCAGAGGTGGCAGAATCTCAAGTCAATAAACTCAAGATTAAAGCAAGAGAGTTTGGAAAAAAGGTATGGCAGGTGTTCAACTCTAAGTCTTAAATCATGTTTGTTTAGGGCTGATGTCCTTGCATGGATGAGAATTTTTTTTCCTGCAAATATTTATATATATATAACTTTCGATTCTGGGGTACATGTGCAGATCATGCAGAATTGTCGCATAGGTACATACATGGCAATGTGGTTTGGTGCCTCCATCCCCCTGTCACCTATATCTGGCATTTCTCCCCATGTTATCCCTCCCCAACCTCTCTACCCCACACTGTCCCTCCCCTATTTCCCCCCAACAGACCCCGGTGTGTGATGCTTCCCTCCCTGTGTCCATGTGTTCTCATTCTTCAACACCCGCCTATGAGTGAGAACATGTGGTGTTTGATTATCTGTTCTTATGTCGGTTTGTTGAGAATGATGGTTTCCAGATTCATCCATGTCCCTATGAAGGACACGAACTCATCGTTTTTTATGGCTGCATAGTATTCCATGGTGTATATGTGCCACATTTTCACGGTCCAGTCTGTCATTGATGGGCATTTGGGTTGGTTCCAGGTCTTTGCTATTGTAAACAATGCCGCAATGAACATACATGTGCATGTGACTTTAAAATAGAATGATTTATAATCCTTTGGCTATATACACAATAATGGGATTGCTGGGTCAAATGGAATTTCCATTTCTAGATCCTTGAGGAATTGCCACACTTTCTTCCACAATGGTTGAACGAATTTACACTCCCACCAACAGTGTAAAAGTGTTCCTATTTCTCCACATCCTCTCCGGCCTCTGTTGTCTCCAGATTTTTTAATGATCACCATTCTAACTGGTATGCGATGGCATCTCAATGTGGTTATGATTTGCATTTATCTAATGACCAGTGATGATGAGCATTTTTTCATATGTTTGTTGGCCTCATATGTCTTCTTTTGAAAAGTATCTGTTCCTGTCCTTCACCCACTTTTGAATGGGTTTGTTTGTAAATCTGTTTTAGTTCTTTATAGATTCTGGATATTAGCCTTTTGTCAGATGGGTAGATTGCAAAAATTTTTTCCCATTCTGTTGGTTGTTGGTTCACTCTAATGACTGTTTCTTTTGCTGTGCAGAAGCTCTGCAATTTAATTAGATCCCATTTGTCTATTTTGGCTTTTGTTGCCAATGCTTTTGGTGTTTTGGTCATGAAGTCCTTGCCTATGCATATGTCCTGAATAGTTTTGCCTAGATTTTCTTCTAGGATTTTTATGGTGTTAGATCTTATGTTTAAGTCTTTAATCCATCTGGGGTTAATTTTAGTATAAGGCGTCAGGAAGGGATCCAGTTTTTGCTTTCTGCACATGGCTAGCCAGTTATCCCAACACCATTTATTAAACAGGGAATCCTTTCCCCATCGCTTGTTTTTGTGAGGTTTGTCAAAGATCAGATGGGCGTAGATCTGTTGTGTTGCCTCCAAGGCCTCTGTTCTGCTTCATTGGTCTATATCTCTGTTTTAATACCAGTACCAAGCTGTTTTGATTACTGTAGGCTTGTAGTATAGTTTGAAGTCAGGTAGCATGATGCCTACAGCTTTGTTCTTTTTGCTTAGGGTTCTTTTGGCTATGTGGGCTTTCTTTTGGTTCCATATGAAGTTTAAGGTGGTTTTTTCCAGTTCTGTGAAGAGGGTCATAGGTAGCTTGTTGGGGTTACTGTTGAATCTCTAAATTACTTTGGACAGTATGGCCATTTTCACAATATTGATTCTTCTTAACCATGAGCATGGAATGTTCTTCCATGTGTTTGTGTCCTCTCTTATTTCCTTGAACAGTGGTTGATAGTTCTCATTGAAGAAGTCCTTTGTTAGTTGTGTTCCCAGGTATTTTATTCTTTTTGTAGTAATTGCGAATGGGATTTCTTTTTCCCATTCCCAATGGGATTTGGCTTGGTTCTTGATTTGGTTCTGTTTTAGTCTGTTATTGGTATATAGGCATGCTTGTGATTTTTGCACATTGATTTTGTATCCTGAGACTTTGCTGAAGTTGCTTATCAGTTTCAGGAGATTTTTGGGCTGAGAAGATGGGGTCTTCTAAATATATAATCATGTTGTCTGCAAATAGAGACAGTTTGACTTCCTCCTTTCCTAATTGAATACCATTTATTTCTTTTTCTTGCCTGATTGCTCTGGCTAGAACTTCTAATACTATATTCAACATGAGTGGTAAGAGAGGGCATCCTTGTCTAGTGCCAGATTTCAAAGGGAATGCTTCCAGTTTTTGCCCATTCAGTGTGATATTGGCTGTGGGTTTGTTCTAAATAGCTTTTATTATTTTGGGACGCATTCTGTCAATACCTAGTTTATTGAGGGTTTTTAGCATAAAGGGCTGTTGAATTTTGTCAAAGGTCTTCTCTGCATCTATTGAGATGATCATGTGATTTTTGTCTTTGGTTCTGTTTATTTGGTGGATTACGTTTATAGACTTGCGTATATTGAACCAGCCTTGCATTCCCGGGATGAAGCCTACTTGATTGTCATCGGTAAGCTGTTTGATGTGCTGTTGCAATCCATTTGCCAGTATTTTATTGAAGATTTTTGCTTTGATGTTCATCATGGATATTGGCCTGAAGTTTTCTTTTCTTGTTGAGTCTCTGCCGGATTTTGGTATCAGGATGATGTTGGCCTCATAAAATGATTTGAGAAGGATTCCCTGTTTTTGGATTGTTTGAAATAGTTTCAGAAGGAGTGGTACCAGCTCCTCTTTGTACGTCTGGTAGAATTTGGCTGTGAACCCATCTGGACCTGGACTTTATTTAGTTGGTAGACTATTAATTGTTGCCTCAATTACAGCCTTTGTTATTGGTCTATTTGGGGTTTTGACTTCTTTCTGGTTTAGGTTTCAGAGGATGCAAGTGTCTAGGATTTATCCATTTCTTTCAGGTTTACTGGTTTTTGTGCATAGAGTTGTTTGTAGTAATCTCTGATGGTAGTCTGTATTTATGTGAGATCAGTGGTGATATCCCCTTTATTGTTTTTTATTGCATCTATTTGATTTTTCTCTCTTGTCTTTTATTAATCTGGCTAGTGGTGTATTTTGTTGATCTTTTCGAAAAACCAATTCCTGGATTTACTGATTTTTTGAAGGTTTTTTTTGTGTCTCTGTCTCCAGTTCTGCTCTGATCTTAGTTATTTCTTGTCTTCTGCTAGGTTTTGAGTTTTTTTGATCTTGCTCTTCTAGCTCTTTCAATTTTGATGATAGGATGTCAATTTTAGAACTTTACTTCTCATGTGGGCATTTATTGCTATAAATTTTCCTCTAGAGACTGCTTTAAATGTGTCCCAGAGATTGTGGTATGTTGTGTCTTCATTCTCGTTGGTTTCAAAGAACATCTTTATTTCTGCCTTCATTTCATTGTTTATCCAGTCAACGTTCAAGATCCAGTTGTTCAGTTTCCATGAAGCTGTGCAGTTCTGAGTTAGTTTCTGAATTCTGAGTTCTAACTTGATTGCACTGTGGTCTGAGAGACTGATTTCTGTTCTTTTACATTTGATGAGGAGTGATTTACTTCCAATTATGTGGTGAATTTTAGAGTAGGTGTGATGTGGTGCTGAGAAGAATGTATATTCTGTGGATTTGGGGTGGAGAGTTCTGTAAACATCTATTAGGTTTGCTTGTTCCAGGTCTGAGTTCAAGTCCTGGATGTCCTTGTTAATTTTCTGCCTCGTTGATCTGATATTGACAGTGGAGTGTTAAAGTCTCCTACTATTATTGTGTGGGAGTCTAATTCTCTTTGTAAGTCATTAAGAACTTGCTTTATATATCTGGATGCTCCTGTATTGGGTGTGTATATATTTAGGATCGTTAGCTCTTCTTGTTGTATTGATCCTTTTACCATTATGTAATGTCCTTCTTTTGATCTTTGTTGGTTTAAAGTCTATTTTATCAGAGATGAGAATTGCAACTCCTGCTTTTTTTGCTCTCCATTTACTTGGTAAATCTTCCTCCAACCCTTTATTTTGAGCCTATGTGTATCCTTGCATGTGAGATGGGTTTCCTAGATACAGCACACTGATGAGTTTTGGCTTTTTAACCAATTTGCCAGTCTGTGTCTTTTAATTGGGGCATTTAGCCTACTTACATTTAGGGTTAATATTGTTATGTGTGGATTTGATCCTGCCATTTTGATGCTAGCTGGTTGTTTTGCCTGTTAGTTGGTGCAGTTTCTTCATTGTGTCGATGCTCTTTACCATTTGATAGGTTTTTGGAGTGGGTTGTACTGGTTGTTCCTTTCTATGTTGAGTGTTTCTTTCAGGAGCTCTTGTAAAGCATGCCTGGTGGTGATGAAATCTCTGAGTAATTGCTTCTTGGTAAAGGGTTTTATTTCTCCTTCACTTATGAAGCTTAGTTTGGCTGGATATGAAATTCTAGGTTGAAAGCTCTTTTCTTTAAGGATGTTGAATATTGGCCCCCACTCTCTTCTGGTTTGTACGGTTTCTGCAGAGAAATCTGCTGTGAGTCTGATGGGCTTCCTTTTGTGGGTAACCTGATCTCTCTCTCTGGCTGCCCTTAGCATTTCTCCTTCATTTCGACCCTGGTGAATCTGATGATTATGTGCCTTGGGGTTGCTCTTCTTAAGGAATATCTATGTGGTGTTCTCTGTATTTCCTGGACTTCAATATTGGTCTGCCTTGTTAGGTTAGGGAAGTTCTGGATAATATCCTGAAGAGTGTTCTCCAGCTTGGATTCATTCTATCCATCACATTCAGGTACACCTACATTTGATAGGTACCTATCAAATGTAGGTGTACCTGAATGTGATGGAGTGAATTGCCTTCTCATTTTATTTCATTGAGTTGATCGTCAGTCTGTGATATCCTTTCTTCTGCTTGGTCAATTCAGCTATTGAAATTTGCATATGCTTTGCGAAGTTCTCTTGTGTTTTTCAGCACCATCAAGTCATTTATACTCTTCTCTAAGCTGTTTATTCTCATTAGCATTTCATGAAACCTTTTTTCAAGTTTCTTAGTTTCTTTGCATTGGGTTAGAACATGTTCTTTTAGTTTAGAGAAGTTTGTCATTACCCACCTTCTGAAGCCTGTTTCTGTCATTCTCCATCCAGCTTTGTTCCCTTCCCGGTGAGGAGCTGTGTTCCCTTGGAGGAGGAGAGGCATTCCGGTTTTTGGTGTTTTCATCCTTTTTGCTCTGCTTTCTTCTCATCTTTGTGGATTTATCTACCTGTGGTCACTGTAGTTGGTGACTTTCAGATGGGGTCTCTGAGTGGACATCCTTTTTGTTGATGTTGAAATTATTTCTTTCTGTTTCTTGGTTTTGCTTCTAATTGTCAGGGCCCTCTGCTGTAGGCCTGCTGGTGGTCCATTCCAGACCCTGCTTGCCTGGGGGTCACCCGCAGGGGCTGCAGACCAGTAATGGTTGCTACCAGTTTCTCTTCTGTTATCTTCACCCTAGAAGGGCACCCGCCAGATATCACTCTGAGCTCTCCTTTATGAGGTGTTTCTTTGGTTATACAGGGGTCAGGGAGCTGCTAGAGGAGACAGTGTGTCACTTATAGGAGTTCAAGTGCTGAGCTGGGAGCTCCATTGTTCTCTTCAGAGCTTCTGGGAAGGTACATTTAAGTCTGCTGCAGTGGAACTCATAAATGCCTTTTTCCCCAGGTGCTCTGTCCTGGGAAGGTGGGGCTTTATTTATAAGTTCCTGACATGTTGCTGCCTTTTTTCAGAGATGCCCTGCCCAGCAAGCTGGTAGTCTAGCCACAGTCTGCCAGCAGAGGCATTACTGAGTTGCTGCCAGCTCTGCCAAGCTGCTATGTGAACTTCCTGTTAGAACTGCCTCGGTAATGGTATTCTGCCTCAGTAAAGGCAGGCTGCCTTGGTAGTGGTGGACTGCCTTGGTAGTGGTGGACTGCCTCGGTAGTGGCGGACTGCCTCGGTAATGGCTGATGCCCTTCCCCCACACCAAGCAGGACTGTCCTGGGTCCAGCTGTGCTTGCTGCGAAACTCTCAATCCACAGCATTTCAGATTGCTGGTCTTTGTGTGGGGTGGGACCCACTGAGCCAGATCACCTGGCTCCCTGTTTCAGCCCCCTTTTTTTCTGTTGAATGGGTAGCTCTGTATCCCAGGCATTCCAGGAGCCTATTGAAATAGCTGCCCAGATTTGTGCAAGTTTTGTGCAGAGACTGGCAGCACCGGCTGAAATAGCTGTGCTGGAAACTCATGGTGCGTTTCAGCTGGCATCTCATGGTCTGTGGGCAGTAAAATCTTGTTTGGCAATGCAGTGATCACTCACCCTCTGCATTCTTCTCGCTGGGAACTGCACTCCAGAGCTGTTCCTATTTGGCCATCTTGGATCTCCTCCCCATCTTTAAAAGCTTTTAAAAGATAAGAACAGGATAGATCCAGGATGGTTGTTTAGGAATAGCTCAGGATTGCAGCTCCCAGTGAAAGCACAGAGGGTGAGTGGACACCACATTTTTATTGCCCACAGACCAGGAGATTCCCAGGTGGAGGAGCCCCACGGGTTGCCAGTGCAGCTGTTTTGGCCAGGCATGGCTGTTTTGGTCAGTGCGGCTGCTTTGCCTACACGCTGGTGCAGCGGTTCTCCATACAAAATACACTGATCCGGGTGCCCTTTTAGCTGGCGATTGAAGCCCTGGGAAGTTGCCCATTCATCTGATTAAAAAGGGGACTGAACAGGGAGCCAGGCCAGGAGATTCCTGGGCAAAAAAAGCGCCACAAACCTGAGCACCGCTGTTTAAGCCGGTGTAGTGAGTCGCTGCATGGGAAATCACACAGATCCCGGTGCCTTTTCAACAGGCAACTGGAACACCTGGGAGAGAGTCAATTGTTCAACAACAACAAAAAAAGGCTCTGAGGCAGGGAGCCAGGTGATCAGGCTCGGCTGGTCCCACCCCCACAAAAGAACAACAATCAGAAACTCTCTGGATTGAGAGTTTCACAGCAAGTGCAGCTGAACCTGGGACGGTCCACCTCTGTGGCGGAGGGGCATCCACCATTACCGAGACACTCCACCACTACGGAGGTAGTCCGCCATCGCTGAGGCAGCCTGTCATTGCTAAGGCAACCCGCCATTACAGAGAGAGTCCGCCATTACAGTGGTGGGCCACCATTGCCGAGGCAGTTCTAACTACACCCATATAAACAGGACTGCAGGGAAGTTCACACAGCAGCTGGGTGGAGCCCACAGCAGCTCAGCAAAGCCTCTGAAGGCAGACAGTGACTAGGCTGCCTACTTGCTGGGCAGGGCAGCCCTGAAAAAAAAGGCAGCAGCACAACAGAAACTCATAAATAAAGCCCTAACTCCCTGGGACAGAGCACCCAGGAAGAAAAAGCAGTTTATGAGTTCTGCTGCAGCAGACCTAAACGTACCTGCCCAGCAGCTCTGAATGAACAATGGAGCTCAGAGCTAAGCACTTGCACTCCTATAAAAGACAGGCTGTCTCCTCAAGCAGCTCCCTGACCCCTGTATATCCAAAGAGTCACCTCATAAAGGAGAGATCAGACTGACATTTGGTGGGTATCCTTCTGGGACAAAGATAGCAGAAGAAGAAACTGGTAGCAACCCTTACTGCTCTGCAGCTGCTGCAGGTGGTCCCCAGGCAAGGAGGGCCTGGAGTGGACCTCAGCAGTCCTACAGCAGAGGGGCCAGACTGTTAGAAGGAAAACTAAGAAACAGAAATAACTTCATCATCAACAAACAGAACGTCCACTCAGAGATCCAATCTGGAAGTCAGCAACTACAAAGACGACAGGTGGATAAATCCACAAAGATGGGAAGAAACCAGTGCAAAAAGGATGAAAACACCCAAAACCAGGACACCTCTCTTCCTACAAGGGATCACAACTCTTCACTAGCAAGGAAACAAGGCTGGATGGAGAATAAGTGTGATGAAATGACAGAATCAGGCTTCAGAAGGTGGGTAGTAAGAAACTTCTGTGAGCTAAAAGAACATGTTCTAACCCAATGCAAAGAAACTAAGAACCTTGAAAAAAGATTTGACGAAATGCTAACGAGAATGGACAACTTAGAAAGGAATATAAGTGAATTGATGGAGCTGAAAAACACCACACGAGAACGTCGCGAAGCATGCACAGTTTCAACAGCCTAATTGACCAAGCAGAAGAAAGAATATCAGAGGTCGAACATCAACTCAATGAAATAAAATGAGAAAGCATGATTAGAGAAAAAAGGGAAAAAAGGAATGAACAAAATCTCCAAGAAATGTGGGACTATGTGAAAAGACCTAATCTACGTTTGATAGGTGTACCTGAATGCGACGAAGAGAATGAATCCAAGGTGGAAAATACTCTTCAGGATATTATCCAGAAAAACTTCCCCAACCTAGCAAGGCAGGCCAATATTCAAGTCCAGGAAATACACAGAACACCACAAAGATATTCCTCAAGAAGAGCAACCCCAAGGCACATAATCGTCAGATTCACCAGGGTTGAAACGAAGGAGAAAATATTAAGGGCAGCCAGAGAGAAAGGTCGGGTTTCCCACAAAGGGAAGCCCATCAGACTCACAGCATATCTCCCAGCAGAAACCCTACAAGCCAGAAGAGAGTGGGGGCCAATATTCAACATCCTTAAAGAAAAGAACTTTCAACCCTGAATCACATATTCAGCCAAACTAAGCTTCATAAGTGAAGGAAAAATAAAATCCTTTGCGAACAAGCAAGTACTCAGAGATTTCGTCACCACCAGGCATGCTTTACAAGAGCTCCTGAAAGAAACACTAAACATAGAAAGGAACAACCAGTACCAGCCACTCCACAAACATACCAAATGGTAAAGAGCAGAAACACAATCAAGAATCTGCATCAACTAATGGGCAAAACAACCAGCTAGCATCAAAATGGCAGGATCAAATCCACACATAACAATATTAACCCTAGATGTAAGTGGGCTAAATGCCCCAATCAAAAGACACAGACTGGCAAATTGGTTAAAAACTCAAAACCCATTGGTGTGCTGTATCCAGGAAACCCATCTCACATGCAAGGATACACAAAGGCTCAAAATAAAGGGTTGGAGGAAGATTTACCAAGCAAATGGAGAGCAAAAAAAGCAGGAGTTGCAATTCTCATCTCTGATAAAATAGACTTTAAACCAACAAAGATCAAAAGAAGGACATTACATAATGGTAAAAGGATCAATACAACAAGAAGAGCTAATGATCCTAAATATATACACACCCAATACAGGAGCACACAGATACATAAGGCAAGTTCTAAATGACTTACAAAGAGACTTAGACTCCCACACAATAATAGTGGGAGACTTTAACACCCCATTGTCAATATTAGAGAGATCAACCAGACAAAAAATTAACAAGGATATCCAGGACTTGAACTCAGACCTGGAACAAGCAAACCTAATAGATGTTTGCAGAACTCTCCACCCCAAATCCACAGAATATACATTCTTCTCAGCACCACATCACACCTACTCTAAAATTCACCACATAATTGGAAGTAAATCACTCCTCAGCAAATGCAAAATAACAGATATCATAACAGTCTCTCAGACCACAGTGCAATCAAGTTAGAACTCAGAATTCAAAAACTAACTCAGAACTGCACAGCTTCATGGAAACTGAACAACTGGCTCTTGAATGTTGACTGGATAAACAATGAAATAAAGGTAGAAATAAAGATGTTCTTTAAAACCAACGAGAATGAAGACACAACATACCAGAATCTCTGGGACACATTTAAAGCAGTCTCTAGAGGAAAATATGTAGCAATAAGTGCCCATATGAGACGCAAGGAGAGATCTAAAATTGAAACCCTAGCATCAAAATTGAAAGAGCTAGAGGAGCAAGATCAAAAAAACTCAAAACCTAGCAGAAGACAAGAAATAACTAAGATCAGAGCAGAACTGAAGGAGATTGAGACACAAAAAAACCCTTCAAAAAATCAATAAATCCAGGAGCTGATTTTTTGAAAAGATCAACAGAATAGACAGACCACTAGCCAGATTAATAAAAAAGAAAAGAGAGAATAACCATATTGATGCAATAAAAAATGATAAAGGGGATATCACCACAGATTCCACAGAAATTCCAACCATCATCAGAGATTATTACAAACAACTCTATGCACACAAACTAGTAAACCTGGAAGAAATGGATAAATTCCTGGACCCTTGCCTCCTCCCAAGCCTAAACTAGGAAGAAGTCAAAACCCTGAATAGACCAATAACAAGTTCTGAAGTTGAGGCAGCAATTAAGAGCCTACCACCCAAAAAAAGCCCAGGTCCAGATGGGTTCACAGCCAAATGCTACCAGACATACAAAGAGGAGCTGGTACCATTCCTTCTGAAACTATTCCAAATAATCCAAAAAGGGAATCCTTCCCAAATCATTTTATGAGACCAACATCATCCTGATACCAAAAACCAGCAGAGATTCAACAAGAAAAGAAAACTTCAGGTCAATATCCATGATGAACATACATACAAAAATCTTCAATAAAATACTGGCAAGCCGATTGCAACAGCATATCAAAAAGCTTATCCATGATCAAGTAGGCTTCGTCCCGTGGATGCAAGTCTGGTTCAACATACACAAGTCTATAAACATAATTCATCACATAAAGAGAGGCAAAGACAAAAACCACGATTATCTCAATTGATGCAGAGAAGGCCTTTGACAAAATTCAACAGCCCTTTATGCTAAAAACCCTCAATAAACTAGGTATTGATGGAACGTATCTCAAAATAATAAAAGCTATTTATGACAAACCAACAGCCAATATCATACTGAATGGGCAAAAACTGGAAGCATTCCCTTTGAAATCTGGCACTAGACAAAGATGCCCTCTCTTACCACTCCTATTCAATATAGTACTGAAAGTTCTAGCCAGAGCAATCAGGGAAGAAAAAGAAACAAAGGGTATTCAATTAGGAAAGGAGGAAGTCAAATTGTCTCTATTTGCAGATGACATGATTGTATATCTGGAAGACGCCATCTTCTAAGCCCCAAATCTTCTGAAACTGATAAGCAACTTCAACAAAGTCTCAGGATACAAAATCAATGTGCAAAAATCACAAGCATTCATATACACCAATAACAGACTTAAAGAGAGCCATATCAAGAATGAACTGCCATTCACCATTGCTACAAAGAGAATAAAATACCTAGGAATACAACTAACAAAGAAGGTAAAGGTCAAGGAGAACTAAAAACCACTGCTCAACGAAATAAGAGAGGACACAAACAGATGGAGTCATGCTCATGGTTAGGAAGAATCAATATCGCAAAAATGGCCATACTGCCTGAAGTAATTTACAGATTCAATGCTATCCCCATCAAGCTACCAATGACCTTCTTCACAGAACTGGAAAAAACCTCCTTAAACTTCATATGGAACCAAAAGAGAGCCCACATAGCCAAGTCAATCTGAGCAAAAAGAACAAAACAGGAGGCATCACACTACCAGACTTCAAACTATACTACAAGGCTACAGTAATCAAAACAGCATGGTACTGGTACCAAAACAGAGATATAGACCAATGGAACAGAACAGGGGCCTTGAAGGCAACACGGCATATCTACAACCATCTGATCTTTGACAAGCCTGACAAAAACAAGCAATGGGGAAAGGATTCCCTGTTTAATAAATGGTGTTGGGAAAACTGGCAAGCCATGTGCAGAAAGCAAAAACTGGATCCCTTCCTGACACCTTACACTAAAATTAACTCCAGATGGATTAAAGACTTAAACATAAGATCTAACACCATAAAAATCCTAGAAGAAAATCTAGGCAAAACTATTCAGGACATAGGTGTAGGCAAGGACTTCATGACCAAAACACCAAAAGCATTGGCAACAAAAGCCAAAATAGACAAATGGGACCTAATCAAACTCTACAGCTTCTGCACAGCAAAAGAAATGGTCATTAGAGTGAATCGGCAACCAACAGAATGGGAAAAAATTTTTGCAGTTTACCCATCTGACAAAGGGCTGATATCCAGAATTTACAAAGAACAAACAGATTTACAAGAAAAAAACAAGCCCATTCAAAAGTGGGCAAAGGATATGAACAGATACTTTACAAAAGAAGACATACATGAGGCCAACAAACATATGAAAAAATGCTCATCATCACTGGTCATCAGAGAAATGCAAATCAAAACTACATTGAGATACCATCTCATGCCAGTTAGAATGGTGATCATTAAAAAATCTAGAGACAACAGATGCTGGAGAGGATGGGGAGAAATAGGAACACTTTTACACTGTTGGTGGGAGTGTAAATTAGTTCAACCATTGTGGAAGACAGTGTGGCGATTCCTCAAGGACCTAGAAATAGAAATTCCATTTGACCCAGCAATCCCATTACTGGGTATATATCCAAAGGATTATAAATCGTCCTACTATAAGGACACATGCATACGAATGTTCATTGCAGCACTGTTTACAATAGCAAAGACCTGGAACCAACTCAAATGCCCATCGATGATAGACTGGATAGGGAAAATGTGGCACATATACACCATGGAATATTATGTAGCCATCAAAAACGATGAGTTAGTGTCCTTTGTAGGGACATGGATGAACCTGGAAACCATCATTCTCGGCAAACTGACACAAGAGCAGAAAATCAAACACCGCATGTTCTGACTCATAGGTGGGTGTTGAACAATGAGAACATATGGGCACAGGGAGGGGAACACTACACACTGGGGTCTGTTGGGGGGAAATAGGGGAGGGCCAGTGGGGGGCGGGGAGTTGGGGAGAGATAGCATGGGGAGAAATGCCAGATATAGGTGATGGGGAGGAAGGCAGCAAATCACATTGCCACATGTGTACCTATGCAACAATCTTGCATGTTCTTCACATGTACCCCAAAACCTAAAATGCAATAAAAAAAAGATAAGAACAATCAGTTCCAATAAAACCTTTTCGTGTTTACTAAATTATACTTCTCCAGGTAGATGAAATGCTAAACCCTTGAGTGGCATGCACATTGTATTTATACTTTTCAAATGTTTACTTCCATTTTACCTTGCAGGGTCTGACATTTACGGTCTGGATTCATTTGTGTAGTCAGGAGTCCATGGAACAAAGATGATTTTTAAAAAGCAGATGGATCAGCTCAAAATTCAGAGTGAACTCTCCGTAGACCTATACATGACTTTGTTCCATATCAATATGGAGTCCATGAGGGAAGGTGTTTAAAATTGAGGCATTGGAGGAAAACAAATGCAAGAGTCTTGCTTTGTAGTTCTCTGCTTTACATTCCTGATTCTGCCTGAAAACACAGAAGAAAGGATCTTTCTGTGTCTCCTTGGTCCATGAAACAGCTCTTCTAATCTAAAGGTAGAGGCCATTGCCCTGATTTTACTGGTACAGTGATGAAGAATAATGTACTGAATGTTGGGTAGGGTTAGGTACTTTCAGCTTTCATATCAAAATTTTCTCAGGAATACACAGTTTTTAAATCAGGTCTGGCTTTAGGGGAAAGGAAGCAAAGGAGATTGGATAATGTGATACTAGGTAATAGATTGCCTGAAATCACTGAGCATAGCTTCTGGCATACATAGGCACCATTATGTCATTTATTTTTTTTAAACGTGGTGCCATCACTAGCCCTCTTTCTCTGTGTTTTTGGGAAGAGTCAGGAATATAAAGCAGAGAACTGCAAAGCAAGACTCTTGCATTTGTTTTCCTTCAGTGTCTCAATCTTAAATATCTTCCCTCTTGGACTCCAAATTGAGATGGTACAAATGTGTCTATTACAAAAGGAGTTCACTGCAAATTTTTAGTCCGTCCATCTGTGCTTTTTAAAATCATCTTTGTTCCATGGACTCCTGATTATACAAATGAATCCAGGTAGTAACTGAATTACTAGTAAATCTGCTGGGTAAGTTGATAGGGTTGCCAACAATATGCATAAATACTACCTTAAGGGAGGTCAAAAGCATCTCTTCTGAAGAACAGCCTAAGAGTTGGTTATATTGAATATTTTTAGATCTAAATATAAGAAATATGAATTATTGAGAGACTACAGAAATTTTTTACTGATGCCTGAATAGCTGCCTCAAGGATAAGTCCTATGCGAGAGGGCCAATTAAGTGGTTTAAACTCTGGCCTCAATTTGAGAAGCGTTGTGGCACTGGATGTAGGGTCTTCTATGCAGAGCCCACCAGCAACCTCATATAAGTTGTTTAGGGAGGTGCTTCCCATGTGCTGCAATTGCATTCAGCTGCAGGAGGTCAAAGGGCCTGCAAAACAGATGCCATCCCTTCGACTTTGTCACAGTTATTTTCAACAAAGAACACAGTGAGTGAAGCAGAAACTGCTTTTGAGAGAACAGAGAGGAATAGGGAAACCTTCCTTGGCAGCACAATGACTAATTGTTTCCCCTTCACAGAAGAAAGGCCAAAAAATCCCTCAACTGTCATAAGCACAAGGAAAAGGTTTTCTGACAATTGTGTGTCAGGGCTGGGGAGCAAATTTGTGATGTGGCTGCAGAATCTTTCTCCTCATGGGTTGGCTAAAGGGGGTGCCGCCTTCACTGGCAAGGCAAGGCAAGGCAGGCAGAAAATTGAGAGTGACCGAGCATACCCTTGGGGTGAATTACTGGTGTCTGCTTTCTATAATGCAGATAATTGCCTCAATTCCCTGCCTCCCTTTGAAGTTAATGAAGAGTTGGCTAAGGCCTGCTTACCTCTGGAAAGGACTCAGCTTGGTTCTGGGCATGTGTTCCACTGGTGAAAATCACAGGAAATTCACAGAACACACTGACATTCTGTTTTTCAGGTTCAAAAAGAATAAGCATCCCCTGCTTTGAAAGGACAACAGCTGAAGAAGTACAAGAAAGATGCTGTTTCATGGCCAAAAACTTAGATCGCATTGGAAACATTTTTTAAAACATGCTTAAATTGCTTTTCACACCATATAAACAAGGCAATTAGAAAAATAATTAAGGGGAATATCATTGCTTCCACAGTTAATGGGGATTTTTTTTTGATCCTCAAATGCAAGTAAACTACCTTCTCATGTTTCACATGACAGATTCAATAAATGAAAGAACATTTTCACTTCTGATGTTTAAAGAAATGAATTAATACTTGATCTTTTGTCCATATTTCCACTTAATGGGAGGACTCATAGAAGATATCCTTAGACCAGTCACGTTCCCTGGGGACTAGGGCATGTTGGTGAGTGGTTTTTACTGAAGTTAGGCAACTTTGGCTTGATTCACTCCTAAATCTATGTATATATACTGTGAGCTGGCAGTGATGAAATAGAAGTCATAACATCTCCTCAGCATTGTGATATACATATAACCAGAGTCAATTTGAACATGTAGGCAAAATTCTCCTAACCAACACACATGTAGGCTATATGCAGGTACACACTTTAAACATGGAGGTAACTTCACACAAGACATTCAGTGACAGGTAATATGCTGGATTTGTGCAGTGCCAATTTAGCTAAGTTGGAAGAACATGTCCCGGAATTCCTCTCATGGTTCTGGATTGGCATGGGTCATAAAGAAATTTGCACTGATTTGACAGGCAAAATCAGCATCTATTTTATGCTCATAAGGTCAGTGTACAGACCCAAGCATTGTGACAGCTTGAAAATATGACTCCAGGCCAAAAAGGGGAGCTACCAGAGACCAGAGACAGCTCCCTGGACCCAGAGCTCTTCCAACTCCTGCCAGCCTCCTCCTTCAGCTTCGCAGAGTCCTGGCCAGGTGTGCGTGCAGCTCCATGGCAACCAGCAGCAGCTCTTCCTGCGACCACCCACGGCATTACAGTGGAGGCCGAGACACAGACATGGGTCCTATTTGTTCCTATGGACTTCCCTTCATCCTCGCTGCTTGCACAGCCGACCAACAGTGACTTCAGGCCCCAACCAGATGCAGAGAGAACAGCCTGGCATAGACTTCACCAGCAGCTACAACTGCGTAAGGTTGAAGCTCTATAATAAATCTTAATTCTGTCATTCTCTGGTTCGGCCTCCCTGATCCAAACCTGACTCATATGGGTAGCTTGAAGATTAATTCAGGGACTGAGTGGTATCAGGGGATCCGGGTTCATTCTTTTCTGAATCTCTTGTTGCTGTAAGAAGGCTTCAGCAGTTCTGAGCATTTTCTCCTCATACAATATCCTGTTTCTTCTTAAAATGGAGAAACATATTCTCAGAAACAGACCTCTGGAATACTTGTCCTACTGAGGCTTCTTTACCTGCTTATGCTGAGCCAGTCTAGTGGCAAGAGGACTGCAATTTCCAGGGCTGGCTGAGACAGATCAAAGTGGTGAAAAATCAGGGTACCATTTAGGGCAAGGTGAACCAAATTTGAGTTTTGCGGTTGGCGGAGAGGGATGCACTGCCACAGAGTGAAAACTAGCAGGGATGTGTGTCAGGCTGTATCCAAAGCAGTTGCTCCTTATTACCATCAGTCTCAACCTGATGAGAAAACACAAAATGTCTAACAAACATGGAACTTTACTAGTTATTTTTTCCCCACCGGAATAGTAATTTTTTTAAACTTCAGTAAAATATAAGTTTGGAATTACCCTTTAATAAGCCAATATTTATATTCAGGTAACATCTCTATATCCCAAACCTTTTCTTAGAAAGTTGCTATTGTCATATTACCAATCCTAAAGTCAGGATGCCATTGTTTCTCCACACCCCAGGCACATACTCAATAAAGTCAAACTTCACACTGGGGATACATCCCGTTTTATTCTTAAGTATCATATCTCTCACTTGGACACAATTTTTAGAAAGGAACCAAGGTTAAGGGGAAGCAGAGATGGCAGACACTTAAATATTTTTTCATTGGAGTTTTTCTTCACAATAGAATTTTTTGTTTTTACCATATCTAACTTTAAAAAATTTTTTTTTACTTTAAGCTCTGGGATACATATGCAGAACATGCAGGTTTGTTACATAGGTATACATGTGCCATGGTGGTTTGCTGCACCTTTTGATCCATCCTCTGGATTCTCTCCCCTTGTTCCCCCAACAGGCCCCAATGTGTGATATTCTCCTCCCTTTGTCCATGTATCCTCATTGTTCAGCTCCCACTTATAAGTGAGAACATGTGGTTTGGTTTTCTGTTCCGTGTTAGTTTGCTGAGAATGATGTCTTCCAGCTTCATCCACATCCCTGCAAGGACATGATCTCATTTCTTTTTATGGCTGCATTGTATTCCATGCTCTATATGTACCACATTTATCCAGTCTGTCATTGATGGGCATTTGGGTTGGTTCCGAGTCTTCACTATTGTAAGTAGTGCTGCAGTAAACATACATGTGCATCTGTCTTTATAGTAGAATGATTTATAATCCTTTGGGTATATACCCAGTAATGGCATTGCTTTGTCAAATGGTATTTCTGGTTCTAGATCTTTGAGGAATCGCCACACTGTCTTCCACAATGGTTGAACTAATTTACATTCCCACCAACAGTGTAAAAGCATTCCTAGTTCTTCACAGCCTTGCCAACAGCTATTGTTTTTTGATTTTTTAATAATCATCATTCTGACTGGCTTTCTTAATACTTTGCTATTTGTGGTAACCCATCACAACACTGTAGCAAAAACAGAGTTAACTACGTACAAGGTATAGGATTGTGAAACAGAGATCAGATGATAAAGAAAATTGGACCAGGACCAGGTGGCAGTTACATCACAATTCAGAATTTGCTTTCCTTATAGAGTGAAAACCTTGATCAATTAAGTCATACAAAAGCCTGGTTATAGTGACAAGTTCACAAGCATGAACATTAGACTGTTCCTTTTATATAAATTGATGACTAAAATGAAGGGAAACAGATCAAGTTAGCTGAGCTTTCCCTTCTTCTCTTGCTTAAAAATTTTATGAAAACCTAAATTTATTAGAAGGTTGGTTAGCAAGATGCCAATTGAGCTAGAAGAGTTCACATTATCTTCATAGCTAGTCACTCAACTCTACGAGCCTGGTGTGGTCAGTTGTAACCAACTTCAGAGATGTCAATTCTTGTGTTATAGGGCCCTTTTCCTTAGCAATCTTAAAGATACAGACAGTTTTACTCTTTGGCATCCCTAAGACTCATCCTAAATCTAATTGGTTACCCTGATATAACCATTCATATAAAACTAGACTAAAATACCTTGTCAAATCAATCGTCTTGGTTTCCAGCTTCTAGAAAACTTTTTAACCTTTCCACTCAGGTGACTTCTGCTCTTACCTGCTCTCTCACCCATTATCAGTTGATCATATTGGGAATCAGCCTAGCGATGCATTTCTTCCAGATTCTTAGTGGAGAGCTCACTGTAACCTCCTGGGCTGACTGCAATGTGAATGTAAATGAATAAGACAGCTCTTTGCGAAGTTAAATTGGAATCCTTAATATCCAGGCATTTATACTCAATGCAGGTAGTGGGTCAGTGAATGATCCTTATGTCTTGAAAAGTAAATCTGATACTAGAAAACGGTTACGAGTCTTTGCAGTGGTAGAATTCTCCAGTCTGACAGGCCATTGCCTGGAACTGCAGTGAAGAAAGGGGAGATGAAGTCACTGGATATTGAGGATGCTTGTCATGAGTTGTCACGGTCTTGTCCTGTCTCATTTCCTGTACTGGCTGGACATTCTGAAAGAGGCTACAACCAAGAAAAATGGACTGTAAGTATCGTTGCTTAAGTCAGAATAACCATTTATATCTTAAATATTTAACAATAGTAGTGTTTTGGGGTGGGAGGTAAGAAGCTTTAGGCTATTGCTTGCATCTGTAATTACAGATCCATGAGACCATTATAAAATAAATCTGAGTCTTATCAGTTAATTTTAATGTCCTTACTAGCTGTTTCAGGGTTTTTAACAGTGGGAAAAACAAGTTTACCATACTCCTGGCCCTTCTTTATATTCCAATTAATGGAATACATAAAAAATAAAAGGAATGCAGTAAAAAGGAAGTATACAATCAAACTATAATTCACAAGTGAATTATAGTTGTGTTTCTTTTCACTTGTATACAATGCCATGTTTCATGCCTCTATCAGAAGTACATTGGCTCACCCTCACATGCAAAATGCCATTGGAGATCTCTACAAATAACAATAGGAGACAAGAAGAACAACCATGTATTTAAGCAAGTAGAGCCTATTTCATTATAGACATTGGGAAAAGCCTAATTATATTTTTCTTGCTATATTATCCTGCAACCCCTCCTGTTTTTTTCTGTATAAAAGTCTTGTGTGATAATATGTGAATCAGTCAGAACTTCGATTACCCTTTTAAAGAAGCATTTTCATACTATAAATGGTTTGATAAAGGAAATAATGCCTTACCATGCTTTCATTTTCATTACCAGATGCATTGGTAGCTCTCCCATCAGCACAGACAGGATCTCTTTCTACAGGAAAAAATTAAAATAATTTAAAATAATTTCTTTGCAAACACCAAAATTCTCCCTTAGTCTTATCTCAATATACTTATGTTATTAGATTCATCTTAGTTACTCTACCTTCATGTCTTTAACAAGCAACATGAAAAATGCATTCAGTGTAAAAACACATCATTAGAAGCAGCAGCAAATGTGTATGGTTGATCCAAGTGCTCCAAAGCAGGGGAATAAAGGCAGTTCAGCCAGCCCCGCAGTTCCTGGCTCCTTGTGATCCTTGGCCTGGTTCCTACCAACTGCTAACAATGGAAATGTATAGCCAAAGAGGGGAGGAGAGTGGTGGTTAAGGAAAAAGGGATATGTCATTTCTCAAAGAAGGCCTCCTTTTGGACTTTCCTAAAATATGGCCCTTTAATACATATCCTAGACAAAGTGTATTTTCAAACAGTAATAGAAAAGGGAATTTAAAAATAAAACATAAACCACAGTCATGAAACTACAACCAGGGAGCTGGAGCTAGGAAAAGTTTTGTGGCTTTTCATGTAACTGCTTCAAATATATTTTCAGGCCATCTCATTGCAGAAGTATGGAATCTATTTTTTAAAGTGGCCAATACTGTGACAGAGTTTTTACCCATATCTTTTGACTGCTCCTCAGAACCAGAATTCTTCTCTCAGCCATGGAGGCTGACCTCATTGAGCTCCATCAGCAAGGTGGCTGCTCTTCCTGGCTTCTAGTTGGGTTGGAGATCAGAGACAGGGAAGAGTGAAATTAGGTATTCACTCTCCAAGATTTTTCTCACGCAAGTTCACCTTGATCTGGCCGTGTCCTTCAGTTGAAAGTCACTCTGATTTTTTGAAAGGTTTTTCATGCCTCTATCGCCTTCAGTTCTGCTCTGATCTTAGTTATTTTTTGTCTTCTGCTAGCTTTTGAATTTGTTTGCTCTTGCTTCTCTAGTTCTAATTGTGATGTTAGAGTGTTGATTTTAGATCTTTCCTGCTTTCTGATGTGGGGATATAGTGCTCCAAATTTCCCCGTAACACTGCTTTAGCTGTGTCCCAGGGATTCTGTTACATTGTGTCTTTGTTCTCATTGGTTTCAAAGAACTTATTTATTTCTGCTTTGATTTCATTATTTACTGACTAGTCACTCAGGAGCAGGTTGTTCAGTTTCCTTGTAGTTGTATGGTTTTGAGTGAGTTTCTTAATCCTGAGTTCTAATCTGACTTCGCTGTGGTCTGAGAGACAGTTTGTTATGATTTCTATTCTTTTGCATTTTCTGAGGAGTGTTTTACTTCCAATTATGTGGTCAATTTTAGAATAACTGCTATGTGGTGCTAAGATGAGTGTATATTCTGTGGATTTGGGGTGGAGAGTTCTGTAGATGTCTGTTAGGTCTGCTTGGTCCAGATCTGAGTTCAAGTCCTGGATATCCTATTAATTTTCTGTCTCGTTGATCTAATACTGACATTGTGGTGTTAAAGTCTCCTATTATTATTGTGTGGGAGTCTAAGTCTCTTTGTAGACCTCTAAGAACTTACTTTATGAATCTGGGTGCTCCTGTAGTGGGTGCATATACATTTAGGATAGTTAGCTCTTGTTGCATTGATCCCTTTACCATTATGTAATGCTCTTCTTTGTCTTTGTTGATCTTTGTTGGTTTAAAGGCTGTTTTATCAGAGACTAGGTTTGCAACCTCTGCTTTTTTTGGCTTTCCATTTGCTTGGCAAATATTCCTCCATCCCTTTATTTTGAGCCTATGTGGGTCTTTGCACATGAGATGGGTCTCCTGAATACAGCACACTGATAGGTTTTGACTCTTTATCCAATTTGCTAGTATGTGTCTTTCAATTGGGATATTTAGCTCATTTACATTTAAGGTTTATATTGTTATGTGTGAATTTGATTCTGTCATCATGCTGCTAGCTGGTTATTTTGCACATTAGGTGATACAGTTGCCTCATAGTATCCTTGGTCTTTATATTATGGTATGTTTTTCCAGTGGCTGGTACCAGTTTTTCCTTTCCATATTCAGTGCTTCCTTCAGGAGCTCTTGTAAGGCAGGCCTGACAGAATCCCTCAGCATTTGCTTGTCTGTAAAGGATTTTATTTCTCCTTCACTTACAAAGCTTAGTTTGGCTGGATATGAAATTCTAGGTTGAAACTTCTTTAAGAATGTTGAATATTGGCCCTCACTCTCTCTTCTGACTTCTAGGGTTGCTGCAGAGAGATCTGCTGTTAGTCTGATGGGCTTCTCTTTGTGGGTAACCCTCACTTTCTTTCTGACTGCCCTTAACATTTTTTCCTCCATTTCAACCTTGGAGAATCTAACAATTATGTCTTGAGGTTGCCCTTCTCAAGGAATATCTTAGTGGTGTTCTCTGTATGTCCTAAATTTGAATGTTGGCTTGTCTTGCTAGGCTGGGGAAGTTCTCCAGAATAATATCCTGAAGTGTGTTTTCCAACTTGCTTCCATTCTCCCTGTCACTTTCAGGGATGCCAATCAATCGTAGGTGTGGTCTTTTCACATAATGTCATATTTCTTGGAGGGTTTGTTCTTTCCTTTGCACTCTTTTTTCTTTAATCTTGTCTTCACGCCTTATTTCAGTAAGTTGATTTCAATCTCTGATATCATTTCTTCCGTTTGATCGATTTGGCTATTGATATTTATGCAGGCTTCATGAAGTTCTCATGTGGTGTTTTTCAGCTCCATCAGGTCCGAGGTTAGTTCCTCTCTAAACTGGGTTATTTTAGTTAGCAGTTCCTGTAACCTTTTGTCAAGGTTCTTAGCTTCCTTGCATTGAGTTAGAACATGCTTCTTTAGCTCAGAGGAGTCCATTATTACCCACCTTCTGAAGCCTACTTCTGTTAATTCATCAAACTCATTCTCTGTCCATTCTGGTTTTTCCTCATGTTCATGTATTTATCTACCTTTGATCTTTGAGGCTGCTGACCTTTGGATGGGGTTTTGTGTGATGGTCTTTTGTATTGATGTTGATATTATTGCTTTTTGTTAGTTTTTCTTCTAACAGTTAGGCCCCTCTTCTGCAGGTCTCCCGCAGTTTGCTGGAGGTCCACTCCAACCTATTTGCAGGGTTATCACTGGTGGAGGCTGCAGAACAGCAAAGATTGATGCCTTCTCCTTCCTCTGGAAGCTTCATCCCAGAGGGGCACCAGTCTGATGCCAACTGGAGATCTCATATATGAGATGTCTGTCAACCCAGGAGCTGGTTTTTTTGAAAAGATTAACAAAATAGATAGACTGCTAGCCACACTAGTAAAGGATAAAAGAGAGAAGAATCAAATCAACAAAATAAAAAATGATAAAGGGGATACCACCACTGATCTCACAGAAATACAAGCTACCATCAGGGAATACTATAAATACCTCTACGAAAATAAACTAGAAAATCTAGAAAAAAGTGCATAAATTCCTGGATACCCTCCCAAGACTAAACCAGGAAGAAGTCAAATCCATGAATAGACCAATAACAAGTTCTGAAATTGAGGCAATAATTAATGGCCTACCAACCAATAAAAGCCCAGGACCAAACAGATTCACAGCTGAATGCTACCAGAGGTACAAAGAGGAGCTGGTACCATTCCTTCTGAAACTATTCCAAACAACAAAAAAAGAGGGACTCCTCCCTAACTCATTTTATGAAGCCAGCATCATGCTGATTCCAAAACCTGGCAGAGACACAATATACAAAATGATGATGATCATTGATGTGAAAATCCTCAATAAAATACTAGCAAACCAAATCCAGCAGCAAATCAAAAAGCTCATCCACCATGATCAAGTCAATTTCATCCCTGGGATGCGAGGCTGGTTCAACATACACTAACCAATAAACGTAACCAATCACATAAACAGAATCAATGAAAAAAAAAAACACTTAATAGATACAGAAAAGACCTTTAATAAAATTCAATACCACTTCATGCTAAAAACTCTCAATAAACTAGGTATTGATGGATTATGTCTCAAAATAATAAGAGCAATTTATGACAAACCCATAGCCAATATCATATCGAACAGGCAAAAGCTGGGAAGCATTCCCTTTGAAAACCACCACAAGACAAGGATAGCTTCTCTCATCATAGTTAAACATAGTATTGGAAGTTCTGGTCAGGGCAATCAGGCAAGAAAAAGAAATAAAGAGTATTCAAATAGGAACAGAGGAAGTCAAATTGTCTCTGTTTGAAGATGACATGATTGTATATTTAGAAAACTCCATCGTCTCAGCTTAAAATCTCCTTAAGCTGATAAGCAACTTCAGCAAAGTCTCAGGATACAAAATCAATGTGCAAAAATCACAAGCATTCCTATACACCAGTAACCAACAAGCAGAGAGCCAAATCATGCGTGAACTCCCATTCACAATTGCTAGAAAGAAAATAAAATACCTAGGAATGCAACTTACAAGGGACGTGAAGGACATCTTCAAGTAGAACTACAAACTGCTCTCAAGGAAATGAGGACACAACCAAATGTAAAAACATTTCATACTTATGGATAGGAAGAATCAATATCATGAAAATGGCCATATTGCCCAAAGTAATTTATAGATTTGATGCTATTCCCATCAAGCTACCATTGACTTTTTTCACAGAATTAGAACAAATTACTTAAAATTTCATATGGAACCAAAAAAGAGCCCATATAGCCAAGACAATCCTAAGCAAAAGGAACAAAACTGGCGGCATCATGCTGCCTAAGACTATATACTACAATGTTACAAAAACCAAAGCAGACATATAGATCAATGGAACAGAACAGAGACCTCAGAAATACCACACATCTACAACCATCTGATCTTCGACAAATGTGACAAGCAATGGGGAAAGGATTCACTGTTTAATAAATTATGCTGGGAAAACTGGCTAGCCATATGCAGAAAACAGAAAGTAGAGCCCATCCTTACACCCTATACAAAAATTAACTCAAATTAGAGACTTAAACCTAAAACTATAAAAACCCTAGAAGAAAACCTAAGCAATACCATTTCAGGATATAGGCATGGGCAAAAGCTTCATGACTAAAACACCAAAAACAATTGCAACAAAAAACAAAATTAACAAATGGGATCTAATTAAACTAAAGAGCTTCTGCTCAGCAAAAGAAACTATCTTCAGAGTAAACAAGCAACCTACAGAATGGGAGAAAATTTTTGCAATCTATCCATCTGACGAAGGTCTAATATCCAGAATTTACAACAAACTTTAAATAATTTATAAGAAAAAAAAAACATCAAAAAGTGGGTGAAGGATATGAACAGACACTTGTCAAAAGAAGACATTTATGTGCCCAACAAACATATGAAAAGAAGTTCATTATCACTGGTCATTAGAGAAATACAAATCAAAACCATAGTGAGATACCATCTCACGCCAGTTAGAATGGCAATCATTAAAAAGTCAAGAAACAATAGATATTGGCAAGGCAGTGGAGAACTAGGAACACATTTACACTGTCGGTGGGAATATAAATTAGTTCAACCATTGTGGAAGACAGTGTGATGATTCCTCAAGGATCTAGCACCAGAAATACCATTTGACCCAGCAATGCCATTGCTGGGTATATACCCAAAGGATTATGAATCATTCTACTATAAAGACATATGCACATTTATTGCAGCACTATTCACAATAGCAAATACTTGGAACCAACCCAACTGCCCATCAGAGATAGACTGGATAAAGAATTATATACCCCATGGAACACTATGCAGCCATAAAAAAGAATGAGTTTATATCCTTTGCAGGGACATGGAGATGTGGATGAAGCTGGAAATCATCATTCTCAGCAAACTAACACAGGAACAGAAAACCAAACACTGCATGTTCTCACTCATAAGTGGGAGTTGAACAATGAGAACACATGGGCACAGGGAGGGGAATATCATATACTGGGGACTTTCAGGGAGTGAGGGTAAAGGGGAGGGAGAGCATTAGGACAAAAACCTAATACATGTGGGTTTAAAACACAGATGACAGGTTGATAGTTGCAGTAAACCACCAGGGCACATGTATACCTGTGAAACAAACCTGCACATTCAGCACATGTATCCCAGAACTTAAAATTTAAAAAGAAAAAAAAAAGAAAAAAGCAAGTCATTCTCCTTACAAGGCAACTAATTTTATGTGACTCTCTCCTTCCAAGTTTTGGGAACTGCTCTCTGTCCTTGTCCCTCCAAGTTTAAGTTTGCTAGTGAATCACGTGTTCCCAGCCATGAATACACTGTCTCCTAATTTCTTTAATGCAGTTTTGAGTGTGCCATGTGTTTTCAGTTGAGAACTGACTTAGGGAGACTTCCACTATAGAAACTAAAATACCATTCTTAGGCAGGATGTAGCACCGCCTTCCCCATAATTTGAACCTAATCCAATCACAAGGATCAGTATATTAGGTCAACGGTTAACCTTGGGGGACAAGCTAGACTGCCTGTGGTCTCTTCCTACTTCTGGCCAGCCAAGGGTCAGGAACTAGCCTGCCTATTAGTACAAATGATCACAGGGCTAGAACTGGTGAAATGCTTGCTCTCCAAGCATTGCCCTTAAAACTTTATTTTCGGAGTCGATCCAAGATGGCTGAATAGATACAACTCCAGCGCACAACACCCAGTGAGAGACACAGAAATCCACAGATCTCCTAGCTCCAACCAAGGTACCAGGTGCATTTCAACAGGTCTGGTCCGACGTTGAGCAAAGCTCACTCAGGGCAGACAGAGGTGGGGAGGGGTGTGACTTCACCCAGAAAGTGCATCTGACCTGCGAGTCAGAGGCTCCCCCTCTGGCACTCCGGTCCAGATACAGCGCCTCCCCCAAAGCCTCAGCAATACACAGAACAGGGGATCTTTGCCAGTCAAGCACCAGGAATTACAGGTGTGGAGTTGAAGAATAATCCAGTGTCCTGGATTGGCACACAGACCTAAACAGACGCATAAGCCCAAAAGGCGGCCCGGAGAACCTGCGAACTGGGCTATTGCCCCCTCCCCCCACCCAGAGAGAGAGGGAGCTGTAAGCGGGAACAGCTGGGTGGGCCCCTACCCCATGACTAGAGAGAGAGGAAGCTGAAAGGGGGAGATGGTTGGGTGAGGCTGGGCGGGTCCCTACCCTCCCTGACAAACCCCAGAGGGCTGAAGCTCTGACTCTGGCGGGTTGTGCAGCCAGTGCCAAAGTCTGAGCTGAACACTTAATGATCCAGCCCAGTGGAGGAAGGGCACAACCCACCATTAGAGGGGTGAGACTGGGCTACATGTTTTAACAAAAAACACAGGAAACCTACATAGCAACGGGACGGCATTCTTCACAACCCCGCAGCGCCTACAAGTCAGCAGAAGAGGCAGGCCTAATCTCCCAGTATAAACAAAAAAGATACAGAAAGCTTCCCTAGTAACCTGAAGGAGTCACTAGAAACCCAGTAGCACCTCCACAGGCAGACAAGTGACCTCATCAAGCAGCTCCCTGACAACACAGCCAGGTAAACCCACAAAGATGGGGAAAAATCAGCACAAAAAAGATGAAACCATCAAAGACCAGACCACCACCTCTCCTTCAAAGGATCACAACTCCTCAACAACACAGGATCACATCATGACTGAGAAGGAGTGCAACGAATTGACAGAAACAGGCTTCAGAAGGTGGGTAATAAGAAACTTTTCTGAGCTAAAGGAACACGTTTTAACTCAATGCAAAGAAACCAAAAACCTTGAAAAAAGGTTAGAAGAAATGCTAACTAGAATAACCAGCTTAGAGAAGAACATAAACAACTTGGTGGAGTTGAAAAACACAGCAAGAGAACTACGTGAAGCAAACACAGTTTTAATAGCCGAATCGATCAATCAGAAGAAAGGATATCAGAGATTGAAGATCAACTCAGTGAAATAAAAAGAGAAGGCAAGACAAAAGAAAAAAGAGTGAAAAATAATGAACAAAGCCTCCAAGAAATATGGGATTATGTGGAAAGACCTAACCTACGCCTGACTGGTGTACCTGAATATGATGGGGAGAATGAATCCAAGCTGGAAAACACGCTCCAGGATATTATCCAGGAGAACTTCCCAAGCCTAGCAAGGCAGTCCAAATTTCAAATTCAAGAAATACAGAGAACTCCACATAGATATTCCTCAAGAAGAGCAACCCTAAGGCACATAATTGTCAGATTCACCAGGGTCGAAATGAAGGAAAAAATGCTAAGGGCAGCCACAGAAAAAGCTCAGGTCACCCACAGAGGGAGGCCAATCAGACTCACAGCAGATCTCTTGGCAGAAACCCTACAAGCCAGAAGAGAGTGGGGACCAATATTCAACATCCTTAAAGAAAAGAACTTTCAACCCAGAATCTCATATCCAGCCAAACTAAGCTTTGTAAGTGAAGGAGAAATAAAATCCTTTAAGAACAATTATTGAGAGATTTTGTCATCACCAGACCTGCCCTACAAGAGCTCCTAAAAGAAACGCTAAGCATGGAGAGGAACGAGTACCAGTCACTGCAAAAGCAAACCAGTGGGCAAAGACCAAAAATGCAATGAAGAAACTGAGTCAACTAATGGGAAAGAAAACTAGTCTGTAACAAAATGGCAGGATCAAATTCACACATAGCAATAGAAACATTGAATGTAAACAGCATAAACGCCCCAATCAAAAGACACAGACTGGCAACCTGGATAAAAAGTCAAAACCCGTCAGTGTGCTGTATTCAGGAAACCCATCTCACATACAAAGACACAAATAGAGTCAACATAAAGGGATGGAAGAAGATTTACTAAGCGAATGGAGAACAAAAAAAAAAGCAGGGGTTGCAATCCTAGTCTCTGATAAAACGGACTTCAAACAAAGATCAAAAGAGACAAAGAAGGACATTACATAATGGTAAAAGGATCAATCCAACAAGAAGAGCTAGCTATCCCAAATACATACACACCCAACACAGGAGCACCCAGATAAATAAAGCAAGTTCTTAATGACCTAAAATGAGATTTAGACTCCCACACAACGATAGTGGGAGATTTCAACACTCCACTGTCAATATTAGATCAATGAGACAGAATATTAACAAGGATATCCAGGACTTCAATGCAGACCTGGACCAAGTGGATCTAATAGACATACACAGAACGCTCCACCCCAAAGCCACAGAATATACATTTTTCTCAGCACCACATTGCACTTACTCTAAAATCGACCACATCATTGGAAGCAAATCACTCAACAAATGCAAAAGAATGGAAATCATAACAGCCTATGAGACCACAGCACAATAAGACTAGAACTCAGGATTAAGAAACACACTCAAACCCGCACAACGACTTGGAAACTGAACAACTTGCTTCTGAGTGTCAACTGGATAAACAACGAAATGAAGGCAGAAATAAAGATGCTCTTCGAAACCAATCAGAATGAAGACACAACTTACCAGAATCTCTGGGACACCTTTAAAGCAGTGTCGAGAGGGAAATTTATAGCAATAAATGCCCACAAGAGAAACAAGGAAAGATCTCAAACTGACACCCTATCATCAAAATTGAAAGAGCTAGAGGAGGAAGATAAAAAAAAACCTCAAAAGCTAGCAGAAGACAAGAAATAACTAAAATCAGAGCAGAACTGAAGGTGATAGACACACAAAAAAACCCTTCAAAAATCAATAAATCCAGGAGCTGACTTTTTGAAAAGATCAACAAAATAGACTGCTAGCCAGATTAATAAAAAAGAAAAGGGAGAAGAATCAAACAGATGCAATAAAAAACGATAAAGGGGATATCACCACTGATCCCACAGGAATACAAACTGCCATCAGAGATTACTACAAACAGCTCTATGCACATAAACCAGTAAACCAGGAAGAAATCAATAAATTCCTCTGCACTTGTACTCTACCAAGACTAAACCAGGAAGAAGTTGAAACCCTGAATAGATCAATAGCAAGGGCTGAAGAAGAGGCAGCAATCAATAGCCTACCAACCAAAAAAATTCCAGGTCCAGACAGGTTCACAGCTGAATTCTACCAGACATACAAAGAGGAGCTGGTTCCATTTCTTCTGAAAATGCATCAAACAATACAAAAGGAGGGAATCCTCCCTAACTCATTTTATGATACCAACATCATCCTGATACCAAAACAGGCAGAGACTCAACTAAAAAAGAAAACTTCAGGCCAATATCCATGATGAACATCAATGCAAAAATCTTCAATAAAATACTGGCAAACAGATTGCAACAGCACATCAAAAAACTTACCCATCACGATCAAGTAGGCTTCATCCTGGGGATGCAAGGCTGGTTCAACATAGGCAAATCCATAAATGTAATCCATCACATAAACTGAACCAAAGACAAAAACCACGATTATCTCAATAGATGCGGAGAAGGCCTTTGATGAAGGCCTTCTTCAACAGGCTTCATGCTAAAACCTCAATAAACTAGGTATTGACAGAATGTATCATAAAATGATAAAAGGTATATATGACAAACCTACAGCCAGTATCATACTGAATGGGCAAAAGCTGGAAGCATTCCCTTTGAAATGTGGCGCTAGGCAAGGATGCCCTCTCTCACCACTCCTATTCAATATAGTATTAGAAGTTCTAGCCAGAGCAATTGGGCAAGAAAAAGAAATAAAGCGTATTTAATGAGGAAAGGAGGAAGTCAAACTGTCTCTATTTGCAGATGACATGATTGTATATCTAGAAGACCGTTCGTCTCAGCCCAAAATCTTCTCAAACTGAAAAGCAACTTCAGCAAAGTCTCAGGATACAAAATCAATGTGTAGAAATCACAAGCATTCCTATATACCAATAACAGCCAAACAGCCGAATCAAGAGCAAACTACCATTCACAACTGCTACAAAGAGAATAAAATACCTAGGTATACAACTAACAAAGGATGTGAAGGACGTCTTCAAAGAGAACTACAAACCACTGCTCAATGAAATAAGAGAGGACACAAACAGATGGAAAAACATTCCAGGCTCGTGGTTAGGAAGAGTTATTATCATGAAAATGGCCATGCTGCCCAAAGTAATCTATAAATTCAATTCTGTCCCCATCAAGCTACCAAGGACTTTCTTCACAGAACTGGAAAAAATCACTTTAAACTTCCTATGTGATCACAAGAGAGCCCGCATAGCCAAGACAATCCTAAGCAAAAAGACAAAGCTGGAGGCATCACACTGCTGGACTTCAAACTATACTACAACTAGGCTACAATAATCAAAACAGCATGGTACTGTTACCAAAACAGAGACATAGACCAATGGAACGGAACAGAGGCCCCAGAAGAAACACCACGCATCTACAACCATCTGATCTTTGACAAACCCGGCAAAAACAAGCAATGGGAAAAGGACTCCATGTTTAATAAATGGTGTTAGGAAAACTGGCTAGCAATGTGCAGAAAGCAGAAACTGGACCCCTACCTGTCACCTTACACTAAAATTAACTCCAGATGGATTAAAGATTTAAACATAAAACCTAACACCATAAAAACCCTAGAAGAAAACCTAGGCAAAACCATCCAGGACATAGGCATAAGCAAGGATTTCACGACTAAAACACCAAAAGCAATGGCAATAAAAGCCAAGATAGACAAATGAGATCTAACTAAAATTCAGAGGTTCTGTACAGCAAAAGAAACCATCATTAGAGCAAATCAGCAACCAACAGAATGGGAAAAAATTTTTGCAACCTACCCATCTGACAAAGGGCTAATAACCAGAATCTACAAAGAACTAAAACAGATATACAAGAAAAAAACAAACAACCCCATTCAAAAGTGGGCAAAGGATATGAACAGATACTTTTCAAAAGAAGACATATATCAGGCCAACAAACATATGAAAAAATGCTCATCATCACTGGTCATTAGGGAAATGCAAATCAAAACTACATTGAGATACCATCTCACGCCAGTTAGAATGGCGATCATTAAAAAATCTGGAGACAACAGATGCTGGAGAGGATGCGGAGAAATAGGAACACTCTTACACAGTTGGTGGGAGTGTAAATTAGTTCAACCATTGTGGAAGACAGTGTGGTGATTTCTCAAGGATCTAGAAATGGAAATTCCATTTGACCCAGCAATCCCATTACTGGGCATATACCCAAAGAACTATAAATCATTCTACTATAAAGACACATGCACACATATGTTCATTGCAGCCCTCTGTACAATAGCAAAGACTTGGAACCAACCCAAATGCCCATCAATGATAGACTGGACAATGAAAAATGTGGTACATATACACCATGGAATACTATGCAGCCATAAAAAACCATGAGTCCATGTCCTTTGTAGGCAGTTGGATGAACCTGGAAACCACCAATCTCAGCAAACTGACACAAGAACAGAAAGCCAAACACTGCATGTTCTCACTCATAGGAGGATGTTGAACAATGAGAACACGTGGCCTCAGGGAGAGGAGCATCACACACTGGAGGCAGTTGGAGAGTGGGGAGGGAGGGGAGGGTGGGGAGGGATAACATGGGGAGAAATGCCAGATATAGTATGCACCTATAGTTAAATAATTTTTTTAAAAAATTAAATAAATAAAACTTTATTTTCAAAAATGCTTTCTGCTATAACCCAAATTTCCTAACTTCAGCAGAGGCAATAAGCAAATATCAACCAGAAGAACATATAAAAGGGACATAGGATCTATCTCAAGTTCCCAGGACACTCAGAGCCTTCTCAGGGGGATAATGGAATAAGGAAGAGCTTCTGGGGGCCTGGACCTGCCTCTGCCACTAGCTGGCTCAGTGATCTTAGACAAGCCACCTAAATCTATTATATATACCTCCTTAGCACTTGAGCTAACTTCCGGGATTCCTGTTTCCTGATTTGTAAAATGTGGAGATCTACTAGATCTAAGTTTTGCCCAGATGGCCTCTAGCTCAAAATTTTGTAAGTAAAAGCAAAGTACTTTAGGAAAGTACTCCCTAAACATACTTCACATGACCATGGCACCTTAAGATACTTTAAATTACTATAAACAGTAAGGTTTCTTGCATAAAATTTAGAAAAGAAATTTAATTCAGCAACAATTAAAATGAAATGACCCATAAGAACCAATTTCCGATTACAGCACCAACCTTGACTAAGCTCAGAGCAAAGGAGAACAAGCAGAGCCCAGGGACTTAAGGAGGTATCTAGGTTCCTTCTGAGGTGTGAGGGTAAGGAAGAACTCATGGTCCTATCACTCCAAAGGCAGCTGCTTAAAGCTTTGTCTTTTTTCTTTCCAGATAGCTTTCAATGCAGAATGATTAAGTCACCCTGGTTATCATTTTAATGCTAGATTAAATTTTAAAAATTACACATGATCTTTAATTAACTTAATTAATTACCCAATTATTTATTGACAATAGTAGGAAATCTAAAACCAGTGGCAATGTGCTGCAATAAGTATGCTTGTATACAGTTTGATGTACCTCTGCTCAGGTAACGCAAGATAAATTCCTAGAAGTAGAATGGTTAGGTGGAAATGTAGGAGCATTTTAAAAGATTTTGGATGGGGCATGTATTTCCATGTTATCTTTAGGACACATGATGTGGAACACCTGGGGCAGAGCTCAAATTCTTCCTGAGATATTACCTCTGCAATGTTTTACCCGATAAATCCAAATAGCTGCCGAAATCAGAAGAGCTACAGGAACTGCCAGAATCAGACAGTACACCAAAATCTGTAAACCTTTGTCACAGGAAGCTGTTTCTTGGCTTGATTCTAAATAAAACAGAGAAACAAAGTCTGTGAACTGGAAGAAAAATTACCAAATAAGAAATGTGTGGGTGGGTGAGGGTGGAGTATGTTTACTATTTTTAAAACTAGTTGTTTCTGCATTACAGGTAGGAGGCTGAATTCATATGAAAACATTTTGCACAATAAAAAGGTCCTTTAGGATAAAGCCAAGAGCCAAGACTGGATAGGAGAGTTTGTCTTGAGCATAAATATCTCCCAGTCTCAGTGTATCTATTGTGGGAAACCTCCAGATATCATAATATTATTGGAGATTGGTGGGGCTTGGGGAAGCTGGGAGAAAAGTCTGAAAACTGGAGAGGCAGTAAGTCTATTATGGATTTTCAGTTTCTATTGCTTTGTACTGTAACACATTTTTATAAAGGAGTAATTGTGTCCATAAACTAGCCTCAGTGAGGATGAAGTAAGAGTGCAGTCCACCACTAGCTTAGAGAAGACAGGGTCCTAAGGGAACAGTGATAAGTTCAAAGGTGATTAAAGGAGCTGAGTAGAAGCCATGGGCTTGAGTTAGAGGTGACAGGTGACCACAGAGATAATAGGCACAGTAGTCCCCACTTATCCATGGGGGATACATTCCAAGACCCCCAAATGGACGCCTGAAACCTTAGAACTAAACCCTATGTGTACTATGCACTAATTTCTTTTTCCATCTTCACAGTTTTATAGACAAAAGATTCGTTTTTACTGTAGATCTTAGCAACCTCAACATATGCTTTCCCCCATCCCCCCACTCCACCGAGAGCTTTCACTTAAAGGTAGCACTTCGTGGCTTCTCTTTGGTGTATCCGAATCGCCAGCATCACTATTCTTGTGCTTTGAGGCCAAGTAAAATAAGGGTTACTTGAACACAAGCACTGCTATTTCGTGACAGGGATCTGATTTCCTGGAGGGCTAAGTGACTAACAGGCAGGTAGCATCCACAGTGTGATATGCTGGACAAAGGGAGGATTCACATCCAAGGCAGGATGGAGCCAGATGACATGCGATTTCATCATGCTACTCAGAATGGCACACAATCTAAAACTTATTTCTGGAATTTTCCTTTTAGAAATTTCGGACTGTGGTTGACTTTGGGTAACAAACTACAGCAAAGGAGGACCGGCTGGTAGTGTTTGGAGCTCCTCAGAAATAACTGGAGGAGCCTAAACCTTCTCTAGTATCTCAGTTAGGACTAGAATTGTTGAAATACGTATTATTCAACAATTAATGGAAGTGGGGACTCCAGAGACCCTGGGTTACCAAAGTCAGAACCCTGCTAACCTTGTGATCTATGTTCTACTAAAATATGGGCAGCAGGCATTTGAGCACAAAGGCCAATTCAGGGGGAAGATGTTTGTGGCTATCCTTTCAAATGAATAGCTCTGTTTATATACCAAATGTCATTTTCTATGAACACATTATAGTGTTTTACAACTAATAAAATATTAATCTCTCCACATATTTGTATCATTCAGAAATTCTATACAGGAGTCCCCTTTACCAACACAGTTTCACTTTTTGAGGTTTCAGTTACCCATGGTCAACTGTAGTCCAAACATAACCAAATGGAAAATTCCAGGAATAAACAACTCGTAAGTTTTAAGTTGTGTGCCATTCTGTGTAACATGATGAAATGTGTTGTGCCACTCCATCCCACCTGGGACGTGACTGCACCTTTTGTCCAGCATACCCATGTTGTACACACTACTGCCATGGCTCATTTAGTAGCCATCTCAGTTATCAGATTGACTGTCACGGCATAACGATACTTGTGTTCAAGTAACCCTTATTTTCTTTAAGAATGGCCCCAAAGCACAAGAGAAGTGATGATGGCAATTTAGAGATACCAAAAAGAACCCATAAAGAGCTTCCTTTAACTGAAACAATTAAAACTCTTGACTTAAGAAAAAGCACATATTGGGGTTGCTAGATCTATGTTGAAAATGAATCTTCTATCTGCAAAATTGTGAAGAAAGAAAAAAGAAAAGACATTAGTTTTGCTTTCACATCTCAAACTACAACAGTCATGGCCACAGTGTGTTGTATGTGCTGACTTAAGATGGAAATGGCATTAAATTTGAGGGTGGAAGACATGAACAGAAATGTGTTCTGGTTGACAACATGTTGCACTGGAAAGCCTTGGGCTTACATGAAGACTTCAGCAAGAGATCCTTTGAAACAGGCCATTTACTGCAAGTAGAGGATGGCTACACAGATTTAGAAATAAGCTTGGACTGAAAAATATAAAAATTACTGGGGAGGCTGTGTCTGCTGATGATGAAGCTACAGCCACATTTCCGTCCAAAGCAAGCATTTAATTGCAATGAAAACAAGCTGTGCTAGAAGATGCCCAGTAGAACCTGCATTCATAGAAGTGTGAATGAGGCACCGAGGCATAAACATGGAAGAACAGATTAATCCTGGTACCATGTGGAAATGCACATATAGGGTTTGGTACTGTCCACAGTTTCAGGCATCCACTGGGGCTCTTGGAACATATCCCCCGTGGAAAGGGGGGACTGCTGTACCTATATAAATGAGAGATTAAGTAGACATGTTAGATTAACTTTCTAAAGTGTTTTTTCTTCCTCCGAAAGGAAATCCTACAAGGTATAGCTACTTCTCACTTCACTCATGACCCTCAGGTTCCCCCATCTGTAAAGATACTTGCCTAAGGTCACATGCTGATTCAGCATCAAAACTTAGCAAGAATTATTTAATTCCATTCAGCTTAGTGCAGTCTTAATAGAGCAGGTCTAGATTCAAGGAATTATAATTACCCCTACCTTGTTGTAGCACCTCCTGGGAAAGGCAGCAAATGGAAAAGTCACAATTCAGAATAGGAAACCAAGTTCCTTGAAAGGATGATATTTACGGTACCAAGATTGTTTTGCCCTGTTCCCTGCCCTGCTGAGGTGGTGGGAAAGGGTGAGCACATCCTCCCCCAGCCCCACCTGGCCAACATTTACTTGAGAATGAGAGGTTCTAAAAATACTCTTTTGTTAGAGATGGAATGGTCCTGATGTTTCACTTTTTGTGAACTGAAAATTAGATCTTTGGGTGGGAAGATGGGCCATATGTGGTCTTTAGGACATTTCTTCTTGACTTTTTTTTTTTACACTCCAAAATGAATCCAACATGAGGCAACATTTTTAAAAATAGATTGCAGGCTTAACTGTATTTTACATAAAACTGACACTTTTATTTTTGGAGAAAAATAGGAGCTTCAAATGCAGCCCCAGTTTTTCATTCTCTACTCTCAAAGTGGCAGCTCTACAAAGGGAGTGTTATTACTCAATGTCCAGAAGCTTCTATGTATTTGAAGATCACATAGCCTAAAGGACACCTCTGTGCTCTTATCGCCAAATCTCACTACATAGAATCACCAAAACTTCAAATGTTATTTCTCCTAATTGAAATGATAGAAATATTTCTAAAACGTGAGTTCTACTGGTTCAAATATCTTTATTGAAGGACAGAAAAAGTTGCCATGCTCTGCCATGATGTGAAGTTGATAGTTTAAGGGTGGGATAATCCAGCTCACCTAGAAGGTCAGCTTCGTGAGTATATATTCCATGACTCAATGGTAAGTTGACTAGAAATATTTTTGGCAGTGAACTATCAACAGAGGTAAAAATGAACTGAACAAAGACTATATATATTTGGTGCTTCAAATATTGTGTGGTGACTGTTTCCCAGTCCACAGACACTGCCATGTTTTCTCAGCATTTTTCAGGACCCCAATTATAATCTCCTAATGTGTCTCTAGCCTTGACTTCCCAAATCCCAGGCCTAAGGTACATATTAGGCACAGCAGTGAGCAGAAATGGAAGATGCTCAGCCAATAGAGTCATCAAAATGTATGTTTCCTCTTCGTTTCTGAAGCCCCAAAATCCTGAAAAGGAAATCTGTGGGAATTTTTTTTCAAAACAGGACTTTTGTGTAGTTGAAAGAGAGAGGGTAATCAACATCCCGACCAGAAATATCCCTGTAGATTATATTTTGAGAGGGTATCAATGTAAAGTATTCTTGAAAAGTCAACCTAATTTTCTGTTTGATATTCACAAACCTCCAATGGTACAGCCAAAACCCATTATCCAAACCTACTTATAACTTACCTACATGTACTGTGTGGATGGTGAGTAAAGTATATTCATCTGAAGAAATATCGCATAAATATTCCCCACTGTCTGAAAGATGAAGATGCATCAAATTCATAGAGAAGTCACCCTGGTTTATCAGCTCTTTGTTCCATGAGAATCGGGGTTCATTGATAGTTGTATTCTGTGAGGAGCTCAGATAGCAAGCAAGGACAGAGAAAGTCCCATTTTCCACTCTGGACCAAGTAACTTTGAAGTCTTGGTTTGGTGAAAAATAATCATTTACAAGCTGACATGAGAGTGAAACGTTTTCACTTTGTGTTTTATGAAGGCCATCTAACAACAGAATAGAAAAGAAAACATCAATGAAGGTAAACATTTCAAAAGAATTTTCTAAGTTACACTTAGAAAGCAGGGAACAAAGGTGCTAATACTGATGTCTTTGGAAATAACATTTTGGAAAGTAATTAGATATTTGTGCTGTGGTTTCTTAAAAAGCAAATGTTACTATCCCTATTTTAAAGTTTCCCACTAAGGTTAGTTTAGACCTTCAAGAAGGGCTAAGCCACGGCCAGCTAGAGGGGTGATGCACTTGTTTTAACTCAGAAACTGACAGTAAGTACTCAGAAATAAGCTTGGACTGAAAAATATAAAAATTACTAGAGATGCTATGTCTGCTGATGATGAAGCTACAGCCACATTTCCATCCAAAGCAAGTCTTTAATTGCAATGAAAACAAGCTCTGCTGGAAGAAGATGCCCAATACAACCTGCATTCATAGAAGTATGTATGAGGCCCTGAGGCATGCTGCTACCAACTACTAGCCTATTAAACTCAATCTTCTCCTTCTGTTGGCCCCTCAAATGCTGATGTTCCCCAGAACACCTCCTTTTGTTACCCTACCTGCTCTAGTGGTCTCTAACTTTTATGGCCTCACTACTTCTTAATCTCTTTGTCTAGACAAAATCTCTTTTTCTGCATGTAAGAATATTTACAGCTGTGTGCAGGCAACCCCCACTGGACTGAGCTCTTTTAGAAGAAGGACTCTGCTGGGTTTTCTCAGCTTGCCCCTGCAGACCCAGCTCCATCTTGTCCTTCCTGCTGTGTAGTGCTGTAGGCTGACCTCTACGGAGTGTCCTGGATTATTCTCCCAGGCTCTAGACTCGCCTGCCTTCCAGTCTACCTGCAGAAGATTGATACCAAAGCAAGCCTTCTGAAAAGGAAATTCAGGGCTTCTCTGATGCTTCAGATCCCTCTTTGGATCCATCCTACCTCCAAGACTCAACAAGCTCCTTACCAAGGTGTAAAAGGTCTTTCATCTGTTTTTTTTTCCTCCCTCTCCAGGTTCATCTCTTGATCTGTTGATTCCACAAACTCCAGGCAATTTTACTTTTGTATGCTTTTTACCTGGAATATTCTTGTTCTGGAATGTCCTGCTACTCTTCTAAAATTCTGCCTTTATGCAACTTTCTTAAGCCCATATTCTATAACAACCCCATTCATGTCCAACCACAGAGAAGAGAATTAATCACTCCCTTTGTAAGCTATGTTCCTAGTTTAAATTTTATATTTGTACTAGATACTGTGGATCCCCAAATCAGTAGAGACCATGTTCTTAAGTTCACAGTCTGAGCAACAAAGCTTGGCACATAATGGCTTTTCAGTGGGACCAAACAGTACTGAGCCTAAAGAACTGTTCATGCTTCAAGACACTCAATTCTAAATGAACATGAGAAATTAGGATTTTCCAAGGAAAATATTTATAATAGTAACATTTGCAACTCTTTCCCATATTTCCATTGCTGCCTGCCTGATGGAAAATGAACATTGGGTACTCATGCCTTTAACACTGACTCAGTAAATGTGGTGAATCACGAACAATTTCAGTATGTTTTTGGTGAGCATTCTGGGAATATGAGATGCTAGGAAAAGGAAGGCTGAAAAAAATAGGTAACCTCCATTTTCCCTCTATAAGGGAGATTGACAGAAAATTTTTTGCTTTGCTACAAATAAAATGTAAAACAAATTTTCTTGGAATTTATATGGAGATAGTAAATTAAGTTTTATTAAACAGTAGGTTTTGCATATAGAGATTGATCAGAGTTTGGATCTGTTCAAATAAATGAGAAGAAAGAGTGCTAAAAACTGACCATGTTGTGATAGAGGTGTTGGATAGAGGTTGATGGGCTAATACTATGTAAAGAAACTAAAAAGAAGCAATAACAGTAATTAATATTATGTTTAATTGAAAGATTGGAGGTTGTAATCTGCTGAGGGACAAGTATTCTTTCTCCTTTGAGCTTTTAAAGAGCAATGCTGGTAGAAAATCCTGTTTGAAGGATGGGCCATTGAGAAGAGCACTAATATTCAAGCATAGATTTGCATCTTTACATTTCATAAATGTTTTCATTCAATTCACAAATACCTAGAAAGGTAAGAATTACTTCTATTTTATCAATGAAGTACTAATGTTCAAAAGTAAGAACGATGGCTTAACGTAACACAGCCAGTAAGAACCAACCCTAGGGCTCCGGTCTCGGTCTTCTAACTGCCGCAGATGGATTTCCTTTCTTTTCTTTCATCTTCATTTCCTTGTAAATCAGTCCCCATTTCCCCCCAACCTTGACATAGCCCTTGTACACAGAAAGTCCCGTGGAGCCTACCTTTCATTGTCCAGCGCCCTGTCCATGTTTGGCTCAGCAGTGAATTTTTGATCGTACATTCATAAGATGAATGTGATCCTGTAACATCCAGTATGCTGTTAATAGAAAAAGAGCCCAAAGACCCTGTTTCTTCCATATTGTTTTCAGGGATAGGTGTGTTGTCCATTTTCCACGTGATAACTGGACGAGGATAAACACTTAACACGCTGCATATTAAGAAGCTGTTTGTGTTCTTCTTTTCATACTTCATCACGGGTGTGAGAAAAACTGCATAGGAGAAAGAAGGGCACGTGAAGAACTGCCATCGTTAGCTTCTTTATGGCCATCTGTGCAGAATACTTTCTAATACCCATGAAATGAAAAGCTAAGTTTTATGAGCAAAACTTGGCAGTTACTGAAAGGAAAAACAACCCAAAACTCTGTAGAACCTAAAGATACGGTGTAGTTATCTAGAAAAAAATAAAAAAGAGCAGGCATGGGTATGTGGCAACTAGCAATCTCAATTCTCTAGAAACATAGCTAGAAAAGAAATCTAATGGCCTCATTGGGCAACCAAAATGAGGGTGTCTAAGTCTGTAAAGTAGAGTTCACGTGGCATTCTATACTCCGCAAATACTCACTCAGAGCGCCTATTTGACTCTGTTTACACAAAATTTTGTGATTTATGAATCAAGGTCTGAAGCAGCTGAAAGGGACAGAAGAAAAAGAAACAAGTGCTGGGAAAAACAACCCATTAGAAAATACTGCATATGTGTGTGTATATATCTATATCTATGTGTAAAATTGTACTATATATTATACTACCTACTAACTATATTACATATACATTGATAATCAGCAGCCTGATCATTAACAGAGCACATCATTCAGGAACTCTTGGTAATCTAGTAATTGGAAACCATGAAACTCTGTGAGTTTCTTCAATTTTAATCAAATACCTGTTTGGTTCAATATAACTATGGGAATTAGAAACAATTAATACATTAATACAGTTAATATATTATATAGTTATATTAACTATATAATATAACCACCATGAAGCTGTGTTTGAGTGATATTAACCATGTATAACTATACATATTAGCTATATTAATGGCTTAGAGTTATATAGGTATTGTGTTATATATAGTTAAGACAGAGAAGGAAAGCATATAATGTAAAAACCTCATTTATAATACAGAAAAATGCAATTTATATCAGCAATTCAATATTTTTTCAGTCATCATATCGGCAGATACTTGGTACTGATACAACTAAGGGGAAAGTGGACACTCTTAGGCTGCTAGTGTCGGTAATGTATTTAAATCGTCTGGTACTTTGCTTTCAGGTTATTTCCCAGTATTAGGTAGAACTACAAGGATGTTCATCACAAGCGTGTAATGTAAAACACTGGAAATGCCTGAATATCCACCAACAGGGGAACAGGTGTATCATTTATAACATTAGTATACTACAAGATACTGTGCATTGGAAACAAGTAGATTTCTGTGTATTGACTTGGAAGGAAGCTCATGGCATATTAAGTTAGGAAAAAGACGTTTACTAATAACGTGAAATAATGTCATCACTACGTTTCATGAAACTTTACACGTACACTTACCTCCCACCTTTAGCACCACTTTGTTTGTAATGCTTTGAATTTTTGTTCCTACATAGCAGGTATAAATTCCTTCATCCAGAAGGCTTAATCTTCTGAATAATAGAGATGCATTCCCATTTTGAATCTCATTATAGAAAAGGGAGGTCCTGTTTGCATATCTGGGATCTTGGTTTCCCAAATGATCACTGCCTTTGAAGTAACTGTGAACACTGTATCTATCTTGATACTTCCAGTGTATTATCACTTCAGATCCACTCTCAAACGACGAAGGGAGGATTACATCTTCATCAAGTCTTCCAATGACGGTTAGTTCATTCATATAAATATTACCAAAGAAAGCCAAAATGAAAGTGTCTACAGTCAAGAACAGAGAAGCCAGGAAGAGAATTAGTGATGTGTGCATGTTCACGATTATACCAGAACTACCTAGGAGAACCTTCCTAGGTTAGCAGCCTGATTATTAATGGACCACATCATCAAAAACACTTGTTGTCTGGTTATTAGAAACAAACCATACAGCTCTGTGTTTGAGTTTTAATTTTAATTGAATATCTGTTTTATTCAATGTAACTGGGGGGAGAATTGGTAATAGCCCAGGGCATAGAAACACTGGTTTGCTGCCCACTTGATCAATAGTCTCATCTCTCTTCCAGTCCTGGCTTGGAAATCATGTATGTTAAAAGACTCCTTTTGATATCATTCCCAGAACACATTCACATTTAACTCCTAATATAGCAATAATAAACTAGTTTATCTAGCTAGCTATAGCCATCAGGCCCTGAAAGAATGGAATAAACTCAGCTTGGTTGGGTAAGAAAATTTTTGGAGCCTGTAGAAAACAATGCTGGGTTCGGGAATCTGATAGGAATATCTGTACACTAGATCTAAACAGGAGAGGACATGAGCAGAAGTCCAAAAGGGAAGCGGAGTCACTTATTTGCTTTGACTTTAAGACTGCTCTCAGGATGTGCTGAATTGGTCAAAATGTAGGTAAGGGATATCTGGAGATAAATGTGGAAGCCCAATCCCCAGTTCTCTTGATTTACTTATTTTGTTTTGTTTTCACTGTCAACTTCACAAGTTGATTTCAAAAAGTAAATGAAATCAACAAAATAAGGGATTTTTACAAAGAAAATATACCCAGATACTTCCCATCATTGAAGGCAGTAATCTAACTTCTTTGATTTACAAAATATTTTAAGTAAATCTTGTGCCCTCTCTATGGATTCTAAGATATTAGGACTGGAAAGGGCCTTATTTTTTAGACAATGGAGTCACTCCTTTGGATCATGCCCAGGCCACCCAAGATGGAAGAACTGGGTGCTCAAATGCCTCTGTCACAGTCTTTATCCTCTGCCTTCCCCTCTGGGATTCTTTCTACCCTACCACGTCCCTCAGTTTCTCTGCAGAGAGCTAGAGGGATGTGGCATTATGATGAGAGAAAGACACGGAAAGATGAGAAAGGAAAAGAGTGACTGTGGAGCTCCCTAATTGCTCTGCTAAACCCCTCTAATGTTTCACTGGATAATTAAGAATGCCTGTCACAGGACCTAGGAAAGCTGATAATGCCTTCTGTCAAGTGGTAAGTACCAAGCTTACACTTAAAAAAAAAAATCAATAAATCAAACTTGCCTTTCTATAGAACTTATTTCTGGTAGCAGATAATAGATTAGAAAGAGTCTTAATCAGAGCGGACAGAAAAAATATATATAATTTTTAGTCTTCATGCAGACTCTCCGCCTGTTCCTTGCTTCTGATTAACTGATCATTAAGGATAGTTCACGATGCTATGGCTATGGAGGAAATAGCCACCTTGCATTGTGTGCTCATGTTTCTTATCTGATGATGAAAATAGCTAACACTTGTATTACAGAGGAAATTACCTTGAAATCCACTCAGAGATGATGTGAGAATGAGGAAGACAGACAGCACTCTCTGTGCCTTCATGTCTTGTGCAGGACATATTAGTCATACTGTCAAAGAGAAGTAAAGTGCACATGTTATGGATTTAAAATGCAAAAGGGAATTGGAAAAGAGTAGTATATTCACATGAATAAATTCTTTTGTAGCCATTAAATATGATATTGTAAAGGATGTTTCAATGGCATGGAAGAAATTTCTTAATAGTTTATAGGAAAAAAATTAGATTACAATACAATTTCTAAATAGCATAGTTCATTTTTTAAAAGCATACACATTTCTGCTCATAGGATACTGACAAGCGATATGACTAAATATATGAGGATGTTAAATCTGAAGAGTAGGTTTCATATCTGAAGCAGTGCCTGCTACATAAGAGGTGCTGAAACATGGCTCTTGAATGAATAAAGATTCGGTATATATGCAACAGTGGTTCTCTGGAAAATAGTTTGTTTAAAGCTTTCTACATAGACATATTGCTTTTATGACAGAAAATACTAAAACCACTTTCAATTCAATATTAAGTGCCAGTGGTGTTAACTATGATGTTATTTATTATCATACATAAAGAACAACTAAAACCTGAAAACATATTTTTACATATCCAATACTAGTTCAAGCCATTAAATTCATGGTTAACAGAGTATTTAAAAAAAAAAAACTCAAAAAAGCAAGAAAATATAGATGGCAAAACGTGTACCCACAATACTGTTTCAAGTAAGTAAAATATAACTGATTTTCCCAGATGATAGGATTAATGATAATATTTACAGTGTAACAAATGGGTTGTTTAAAAAATAGCAATACATGGTTTTAAAATCTCTAAAAGAAAGTTTTAAGGATATAATTTGTGGCTAAATGTGGTTGATCACACCTGTAAGCCCAGCACTTTAGCAGACCAAGGCAAGCGGAGTGCTTGAGGTCAGGAGTTCAAGGCCAGCCTGGCCAACATGGTGAAACCCCGTCTTTACTAAAAATACAAAAATTAGCCTGGTGTGGTGGTGTGTGCCTATAGTCCCAGCTACTCAGGAGGCTGAGACAGGAGAATCGCTCGAACCAGGGAGGCAGAGGTTGCAGTGAGCTGAGATTGCACCACTGCACTCCAGCCTGGGTAAGACAGTGAGACTTTGTCTCAAAAAAAAAAAATAATAATAATAATAATTTGGGAGCTCTACTATTACAAGAATATATTCTATATTTGTTATGGGATATGTGATTTAAGAATGACTTAAAACTATCCTAAAAAGTGAAATTAATCATGCAATTGTCGATCTGTAACAAGCCTGCACATGTGTCTCCTGAATCTAAAATAACAATTCTTTTAAAAAAGTAAAATTAGATTTCTTAATCACATCTTTTCAAAATAAAGCCTGGTAGATTAATAATTTAGTTTCATTTTTACATTTTAAAGACAATAAGAAAGTTATTGAAAACACAACCTTAGGAAGAAGGCCTTTTAACATAACCGTACATTTCCTATTACAGATATATCTCTACAAAAATGAAAAAAGCAACAAAAATATAGAAGTATGTTTGCAATATGACAAAATTATTACTCTAATTATTTTTATTTCTCTTAGAGCAATAACTAAGATACTTGGGAAAGTCAAAAGTGCTCTAAAATAGTATTCGTTATCAAAATTAAGACCTTCATATTTCTTCCTATGGAAGTATTTGAATGTATAATATATAAAAGGATATCACAGTGATTGTCTCCGAATACTAAGATTGCAAGTAATTATTAAACTCATTTTTCTTCTAGGAAAATATGTAAACATGTAATAATACTTTTTGCCTCTGTCATTAAAAAAAACTTAAAATTTAATTACAGTCTCTTTCCAAGCAAACATTCACTCAAATTCATCTTGTTTAGTGTAACTTTGAAGCATTCCATGCCCATTGTCCTACTAGAGGTTCATCTTCCCACTGCCTAGGTTGACTCCAATATTTGCTACCTTCTTGTGAAACTGACATTCCCTTTTCCCATCTCCCTTCCAGCTGACGCTCTTACTTCATTAATTGCTGTGATTGATGATGGCTACTCCCTCATCCTCCTATTGCTAGCTCAACCAACCTATTAACATGCAGGTGCACTCTTTTTGCCTCTCCTTCTGCTCTTATCCAAGGCCAAACCCTTCACTGTGCTCTCCATCTCACACCTTTCTGCATTCGAGAAATCTGTCCCTGCAATCATATTCCCTTTCTACTGCATCATCAGGATTTCTCTCTCTGCTGAATCAATTCTATAAGCATAAATGCTCCAAGCACCCATCTTAGGAACATGAGGAAAAAAAATTCTCCCCTTACTCTTGATTACCTATTTCTTAGCTCCATTAATTTTTTGAATTAATTGTCTAAATAGCTGTCTTCGTTTCCCACTTTACAATCTCCTATCAACTCTCGGCTCTTTTCCGCATGACATGTCATGAGCTGCCCTTGTCAGTGTCACCAAGAACACCAAAAATGGTGACATTGTTTTTCCTCCTCTAACTCAACTTCACAGCAGCATTTAATGTAATTGACTGTTACCTTCCTTTGTTAAGAGTCTTCTCTTGGTTTCTGGAACATCAGACTCTCCTAGTTTTTCCTTCCTCACTGCTGTTCCTTCTTAGTCCTTTATGGGTTCTCTTCTACTTGCCCTATTTATGTGGAAATATGGAATGTTCTCAGGTTTTTTACTTTCTCTCTACTCTCTCCTTAGGCGAGTTTGTCTCATGACTGAATGTAATCTTCACATCAAGGATTATCAAACTTATCTACTGGGTCAAGTTCATACATTCAACGGTTCTTCTGAACTGTTCATTTAGATGCCCAAAGTTAACGTGAGCCCTTATTTCCAGCTCATTCCCTTTTCCATTCCCCTATGACCCACCCTAAACACAACAAAACAGCAAAAAGTATCCTGTTCTTCCTCCAGTCTTCATCTCAATAACTAGTACCAAATTCTTCCAGTTGTTTGGGCCAGAAACTTAGAAATCAATCTTGACTCCTCCGTTCTCTCATGCCCCATATCTAATCTATTAATCAATCTCTTTGTTGTTGTTGTTAATGAATTAGATAAACTCCATTATTTGTCCACTTCTCTCCAACTCTACTATTACCATCCTGCTCCAAAGGCCACTATCACTTACCTGGATATCTACAAATAGGCATTTGGCTAGTTACCCTTTTCCTACTGTTATCTCCTTTCAATCTACTATCAATACAGCAGTCAGGAGTCATATTTTGAAAATAGAAGTCATTCTATAATATTCTCATAATTAAATCCCTCCAGTGGCTTCCCACCACACTTAGAATAAGATCCAAATTTTTAACCCTAGCATCCCAAGCCTTGAATACTCCGGCTCCTGGTCCTGTCTGTCACCCCAACCTTTCCCACGGCAGCTCACAAAATACATTCCAGGAGACTTGTGAACACAAGTACTCTAATTCAAGGGTCAGCATGAGCATAAGCTGAAAATTGAGGCTTTGAGGACTATTTAATTCAAGTTTTGAATAAAATTACAAATTACAGTAACCCATTTATCATCTAAGATAAAATAATACAAATTAAAAAAAAAACCCCAACCTCTTCCTCACAAAGGCTTGATTTAGTGCTATTGAAATAATTTCAGCATTCAGCTAAGTGAGGCAGTTAATGAGTATTTGGCCCTATTTTTATGCCTAGGTTTTATTTTTAGACATTTATTTTTTTTTCCCTCAAAAGCAGCAGAAAGCTTCCACCTTAGATTATACTGAAGTTACCCAAGTTGCAATCAGCACCCTTACAAAAGGGCTGAAATGTGAGAAGCATCTTTTTCTAGTACATTTTGGCTGGATTCCAGATGTGAGGGAGAAAGGCAGAGAGAGGCAGCCTCTGCAATAGAATATGGCAAAAAAGAAACCCATATGCTAAGACTAATCAGACAGAAGAGAAAATTGAGACCATTTCTACAAGCATAAAATAGCAAAAACAGAACAACTACCCCATACCCATCTTGATAGCTACAGACTAAATTGACCACAGCCATCAGTACTAATTGTGACAATGATGATGGGAACATCACTTGCAGTTGGGACAGATTCTCTAGCCTGCACATTAGTAACGCTCAAAGCCATTTCACAACGTATATGTATTTTACAACATCATGTTGTACACAGTAAAATATATAATGTTATCTGTCAATATTGTTTTAAAAAGACTAGTCCTGGCCTCAATCTGGCCAGAGCCACAGAACAAGTCGGTTCTGTTTTTTGAAAAAGAAGAATGTTTTGCATCACTATCATCAGCATGCCAGTTCACAAATGTTCTGTATTCCTTTGAGGAAAGGCAGCTTCTAGGGTGCTACATTCCCCTCTGCATTGTTTTACTTTCTATGCTTCGCCACAGCGCTCATGGTGCTGAGCTAGTTTGTGAAAGACTCTTAACAAAGGAAAACTCTTTGTAGCATCCTGGAGCTGCTCCTTAGCATCCACTTAGATTTTAATAGGATTGACTGTCTAGATAGAAAAAGAACAAAAGAACAATATCAGGATTACTCTCAGAATCTCTCTCCTGATGTTCTACAGTGAAACTCCACCACTGAGGGGATTTACACATGTACTGAAACTTCGATCTCTAGGGGTACTGTCTTTGCCTTCAGTTCTGTTTTGGCATGTTTTTGTTTTTGTTGTCGATTTTGGAAATCAGGCTAAGATTGTGTGCTAACACATGTTGTGGGAGGTGAAGAGGTGCAATTGCAGGGCAGGAAGAGTGAAGGGAAAGGGGAAGTGAAACAAGGAAGAATGGAAAGCAGATTTGCCAGCCACAGCTTCAGAAAGGAAAATAGAGCCACTTGCTCAGTCACAAGGGACAATCTCTAGACATGCTCTAGAGAACCACAGCAGCTCAAAACAGTCCACCAGAGGAAAAGACCAAATGGAATTTATCTATAAATTGCCTCCTGCTGGTTAAAACTCCCCCCACGGGCATTTAACTCCTATGTTCTTCCTGGTTGTGCGTATGGCCCCTTGGGACAACCACTACAAAAGCCAAATGCCATGCCTCACTGAATGACATTTTAACTGTATGACGCTTTGTGTTTGAGTCTGGAAACAGGATAGGCGAATCAGCAGTCTGTGTGAGTTTCCTTGGGTCAGGTCTGGACTCTGCAGCTGCTGCACTTCCCGTGGTGGTAGGCATAATGGAGGACATGTTGAACATGGCCTCCCCAGAGAAGACGGGTCAGCTGGTGACATTTGGAAATTGGGCCTGGTCTCTTTTTGTCTAACCAGTTTAGGACCCAAGAGACAAGAGAAACCCAGAAAATTTAGGGAGGCTCATAAGTTGGGTCCAGTAAAAGTAGTTATTTTAAAAATATCACACGTTTGCTATCTGATATTCTGTGAATTTGCAGTTAATCATCTACACAGATTCCCTTTTACTGCTTTTATTGATATAGTTTTTACGCATGCATTGCTTAGCTGCCACTACCTGCTCACATAACTTCAACTTTCTTTGGAGGATTGCACTGGGATGATGGAAGCTGCAGTTCTCTGGTTACATTGCTTTGCGACTCCCTGCCCCAGTGGTGGCTTCAAGGCAAGAAACACAGTGTAGTCCAGGGTTCCCCTGGGCTCAGGCTGAGCCTTCACCTGAAGCCACATTCTTTCTTAGCTTCTTTCTCTGCATCCTCCTGCTTCTCACTCTTCCTTACAGGTTTCTTACAGTTAATGAGAACAGGCCTTCTTTACTTGCCCCATAAATCCTCATCTCAGGAGGGGCTGGTTCCCTGAAAGCAGAGCCCAAGATGAAGCACTTGTACAGGTCCATTACACATTACACAAGAGGGTCCAGGAAACTACTCATGCTTCCCGGGACCATTGTCCAGCTCAGCCTTCAATCACAAAATGTTTCTTCTTGCCAAAAGGGTATATAATACAATCCTCCTTAATAGCTCTCTATATCAGAAAGAATATAACTAGACAGAGTGGGTTTTTGTTGTTTTAGCAAGAATGCTGCAAAGCTGAGAAAACTGATGAAAGAAATCGTCAGGGTTAACACGGCAGACAGTAGGCATTTTGTCAGATACATCAAGGCAGCGAGCAATTGAACAAAACTCCATTAAATAAAGTTAGTGTTGGACATGTGCACATGTAAGGCCAAGGACTTCTTGAAAATAATCACCTTTTTCTCTGTAAAACATATTGCTAGATGCCCATGGCCCACCAAGTGCTTCTAGAAAACCAGTGTGCACTTTCTGAACACTTCTACCCCTAGCAGTTCAGTGGATTATCATCAAATAATTGAACAAAATGTTATGTTAATTGATTACACAGGAGGACAAGACCAAACCTGGTATTTCTTAAGTGGCTAATTGGGTAAGATGAATGCTTTGGAAAGGCTAAATAAAAGCAAGTCACAAAAAAGATGAAAAAAAGTCAGCTATTGGATTAGATGTGGGGGAGACAATGGCAAAAGATTCAAGCAAATTGCAGCAGTCTAGGAGGAGCTGGACTTTTTGCACATGTTTGAATGCAAAAGTCTCTGGCTATTTTTAAGAGACAAAAACTGGAAATACTGAATAATGCATTATTGATTCCGCTTGTTTTATTGATACAGAAAAAAAAAAAATCAAACAGTAGCACCATACTCAGGACAAGGCTTTGACTTTGCTTTTCCCAAGGACTGGAAAATGAGTGGACTTTTTTAAGTTCAGATTTTAAAAATTCAAAACGTATAATTCAAATAACTTTTTCTTAGCTAGTTTTTTTTTTTCTTTTTTTGCGGGGTGGGGCAGAGATGGAGTCTCTCTGTTATCCAGGCTGGAGTGCTGTGGCCTGCTCTTGGCTCACTACAACCTCTGCCTCCCGAGTTCAAGCAGGTCTCCTGCCTCAGCCTCCTGAGTAGCTGGGATTACAGGTACATACCACCATGCCCAGCTAATTTTTGTGTTTTTAGTAGAGACTGGGTTTCACCATGTTGGTCAGGCTGGTCTCGAACTCCTGACCTCATGATCCACCCGCCTCGGCCTCCCAAAGTGCTGGGATTACAGGTGTGAGCCACCGCATCTGGCCAACTAGTTTTTAACCAGACATATCTGATTATGTCAGATGTAAGGACTTCCACTGAATGAAATGAAGGCTCTGCAATGATATGGTGAACTCTCAAAACAGATAATGTGAGACCAAGCTTCTGTAACAGAGGAGGATCAGCAGTATCAGCGGTCAAAAAATCTGGACTACACTGAAGTAGGAAGCTGGAAACTTCTTTTCCAATGTCAATTTAAGTTTATCACCTAAGTCTGATATCAGAATTCCATCCTATGCTGGTTACAGCTGTTACATTTAAATACATCTATTGTGTGGTAAGTGATATAACCAGCAATCATCATTCCCCAGTATGAAATTAATCATTCCCACTCAATCCCTTTGTCATCTTTTCAAATCCAGAAGTAAAGAACGCCTACTTGTATCTACATATCAAGGTGCTTGGGTGGGTGACCTGTAACTGAGTATCAGAATCAAGGATTTGGTATGAAGAACAGGCAAACCCAATCTGTATAAGACTTACTCCTACCTGCATAGACTGCTTACAGCTTTTAAGTGATGCTTTATAATAGACTGTTTTCTATCAAGTACCTGTGCCTATGTACACCTGAATTAGTGGCTATCAGTGCTCAGAATTTAAAACGGTTGCTAACCTGACTAGCTGGTAGACACACACACACACACACACACACACACACACACACACACACACACACACTCACTCTCTCTCTCTCTCTC
>NW_022436980.1:12410819-12443704 GCF_009761245.1 Sapajus apella
CTCTCTCTCTCTCTCTCTCTCTCTCTCTCTCTCTCTCTCTCTCTCTCCCGGCCTAGTTCTGTGTATGCACTTCAGTAAGTCATTTCCTAAGTACAGTGGTTATCAGGTTGGCTTTGTACCAGTAAGTATTTTGTGCTCAGAGTCAATTCTTCCAAATAACTTTGGTCTGTAAAGCTTCATTGCTTCAGCAGCCTTCTCTTCTACTCACAACCATACCTAAGTTAGAGCCAGAAAAGGTTCAAGTTCTGAGAAACAAGAGAAAAAAATACCCTCCAACGTATCTGGACCTCCTAGGAAACAGGGCTAGGTCATTCTTTGTATGGTACCCCACACTGTCATCCAGAAAGTTTTAACATCGTGTGTGTGTGTGTGTGTGTGTGTGTGTGTGTGTGTACAGGGATGAGTCAGTCCCTAATCTCAGAAAGCTCCATCTGGTACCAAAAGATAGGTGAATTCCGTAAACAAATAATCACAATACAGAGATGCAGACAGAAAGAAGGCTCCCACCAGGTGCTGTGGAAGGACACAGGAAAGATGCTTGAGCGTGGAAGGGGCAGGGTGTTGAGGAAGACCTCTCAAAGCATCAGGTTTGAGGGACAAAGAGACACTGGCCTACAAGGAAGAGTAGAAGGTTATTCTGGATAGACAATAGAACAAAGGCGCAGCAGCAAGAGAGAACATAAATCCTATATGATAATATTAACACCCAGCTGGCCACATGGAAGAGAAATTGCTGGAAACATGTCCAAGGGGTAGATCATGACCCTTATTTTAAGCCACACTAGAAAGCTAATGATGAAGTCAGTTTGTGTTTTGGAAAGATCATATCAATCGGATTACAGTGGTTGAGAAAAAGGAGCCAGGTCAGGCACAGTGGCTCACACCTGTAATCCCAGCACTTTGAGAAGCTGAGGTGGGTGGATCATCTGAGGTCAAGAGTTTGAGACCTGCCTGGCCTGCATGACAAAACCCTGTCTCTACTAAAAATACAAAAAATAAGCTGGGCATTGTGGTGGGTGTCTGTAATCCCAGTTACTCAGAGGCTGAGGCAGGACAATCACTTGTACCTGGGAGGTGGAGGTTGCAGTGAGCCGAGATTGCACTACTGCACTCCAGCCTGAGCAACAAGAGTGAAACTCCGTCTCAAAAACAAAAACAAAAACAAAAAGAAGCCAGCTGATAAGCATCAACTAGGTAAATGTAACAGAATACCACTAAAAGAAGACTTTAGTAGGGTTGTGTTGCAGGATGCGATTGCCTCTATTTTTTTTCTTTTTTTTTTTTTTTTTTTTGAGATGGAGTTTCGCTCTTGTTGCCCAGGCTGGAGTGCAATGGCGTGATCTCGGCTCACTGCAACCTCTGCCTCCTGGGTTCAAGCGATTCTCCTGCCTCAGCCTCCCAAGTAGCTGGGACTACAGGCGTGTGCCACCATGCCCAGATAATTTTTGTATTTTTAGTAGAGACGCCTCTATTGAAAAGAACTGACGAAGTGTCCAGAAAGATAAATGAGATGAGCATGTCTGGCTCAGGATGGAAATGAGAGCCTCTAAACTGGATGCAAGAACAGAACATGATGGCAAACCCCTTCCCTCTACTTTCGGAGCGTTGATTTGATGCCTGGAGCTGTAGCTGCCATCTTACAGTTGTGAGGAAACAAGTACCAGCATTAAGAAGTCACAGTAACAAGGATGACGGAGCAGACGGATGGAAAGAAGCTAGGTTTGTGACGACACTGTCGAATCTCTGCTCCTGCCTATGCTGGACCCTCTCCCTCTAGTCTTCCTGTTAAGTAAGTAATACATTTAAACTACCGTGAGTTGGATTTTCAAATGTCTCCAAACATTCCAAAGTGATAAAAAATGAAGAAAATTAATGACGAAAACTAAGAGACGAAGAGTTACTGACACATGAACTCAGCTGCTTTTTTTTTGTTTAAATAAATAAATCAGTGAAAACCAAATGTCTCCTTTTACAACAAAATGTTGAAAGATGTGTTATATTTTAACAGAGTCATGTAAAATATAAGAGACACCCATTTGCTTAGTAATGATAGCAAAATACTTTTAATCTTGAAGCTAAAACAAACGTTAGTTATGACCCAGTGCAAGTTGGTAGTAAGTTTAATGTGCCTTATGGTTTTTATAGTAGTTTTCTGACAGAAAAACCACATTACCTTAAAAATTCCTACTTATTTTTAGCGTCAACATTAAAAGGAAAATACTGACTCTTAACTGAAGCATTATCTTGCAAATATGGGAATTTTCTTTTATACAAGAAAAGAGTTTGAGGCTTGGCATAGTGGCTCACCCCTGTAATCCCAGCACTTTGGGAGGCCAAGGTGGGCAGATCACCTGAGGTCAAGAGTTTGATATCAGCCTGACCAACATGGTGAAACTCCGTCTCTACTAAAAATAAAAACATTAGCAGGGCGTGGTGGCGGGAGCCTGTAATCCCAGCTACTCGGAGTCCGAGGCATGAGAATTGCTTGAACCTGTTAGGCAGAGGTTGCATTGAGCCAAGATCGTGCCACTGCACTTCCAGCCTGGGCAACCGTGCGAGACTTCATCTCAAAAAAATTAAAAAAAAGAAAAAAGAAAAGAGTTTGGCTATTTTAACCTTTAGGACCCCTGTTTCCTTATTTCTTTCAAAGAAAAAAAAAAGAGTAAATCCTTCTTTTTAAGAGGCCTTTAAAAATAAGGCTATAAGGTAATAAAACAACGTACAATTTCAGAGTGTATAGCTGGGACTTGAATATTTATAGGAAGAATGAATTTGGGTTCATTATGACAGAACTGTGCATTTCAATGCCTTCACTTTACAAATTCAACACCAAATTTAAGACTAAAGAAGGAACAATATAAAAGCTTTTATTTGGTATATAGACTTTCAAATGCACAGAACTTGAGTTTGATGTATTTGAACACACGGGCATGTTGGTCCATTCATATAAATCAAGCTGCCAAGATATACCAGGTAGGTCAAACTTTGTTTAGTTCTATTTGTTTCTATAATTAGAAATTCTCCAGTGAAGTTTTCTGAGTTTTGTAAAGACTGGCACATTTAGGTGAGAGAGGGAGCATGTGTAACCAATGCTGAGCAATTTATAGGATGGGAAGATTTCTTTAAGTGGGGCATCTTTACCCATGCCCCCATCTGCTCAGGCAGTGAGGTCCAGGCCCAGCATGAGTCGCTATGGAATGCGTCTTCTTGTACTGCCTTCCAATCCTTTACTGTCCAAAGATCAGCTACCACCTTCTTTGAGAGATAGAAACTCTGTCGTCTACTCTCCTCTCCATTTAACCCATCTCTGGCAAGTCCTCCCTATCTCAATTCTGTCCTTTCCTGTCTTTCCCTAAACCTCAGCCCTCCTCCTAATCTGTCTGGCCCCTCGCTGAGGGGCTCTTTCCTCAGACCTCCACACACTGAGTAACATTCCTGGACCCTGTTGTTCCCTCTAGTTATGACCCTAATTCCCAACTACCTTTACCTTCCCAGTCTTACTTGGGGCCACATCTGTTGCCACTCCTCACTCCCTGCTCATAATTTAAAGTCCTTTGAACCAGATTTTTCTTTCTTATCAATCCTGAATCATTTTTGAAAGGCCCCAAATGACACAACTGACAAACCAAAGACATTCTTAAACCAAATGAGAGCGGTCCAGCCACTCTTCCCTGGCCAACAAATGGGGTGTTCTTTCATACGTGTGGCAAGTTTGGCAGGAGGAATTGTCATATCAGAGGAACAGATCATGTAAGTAAAAAAAAAATGGAAGAAAGAATCAATGAACAGTGTTTACTAGGAGATTTTACCGGCTAAAATAGAATCAATAATTTTCTCTTTTCTTCTGCATCTTATTTAACCTTTTTGGTAGCATGAATGCTACCTTTCATGATTACTAAACATATATTAATATATGCTGTACATTTATTATATTTTATGTGCTATATATTAATGTAACATACCGTAAGACACCGTAATTCTAGGCACAATCACATGAAGTATTATAATTTCCATTTTATAGATGAAGACATGGAGGTTCAGAGAAGTTAAGTAACTTCCTCAAGCTTACAACTGACAAATGGCAAAGTCAAGACTAAATTAAGTTGGGCTCATGACTCTGAGGCCTTCTATTAACCACTCTACTGTGAAATCTCACAGGTCACATCAGTGATTCACCACCCCAAGGCGATTCCCCTGAGAAGCAACTATGAAGAAGCTGATCGTTTCTTTCACTGTATATTTAATCTTTCTATGAATCTTGACCTTTTTGTGAGTCTTATCCCTGGCTCCAAAAAGTTATTTCATCTCAGCAAGTGGTTGATGGTGATTGTAAAACCATGTACGGTTTTACAGTCATAACTACTGTAAAACCTGTATTGCATCAGAAAAGAAGTTAGTGCAACAACTCTAAAATAGTCAGGCTGTTTGCTTTTAGTTGCTCAGCTTTCCTGTGGCAAACAGGCATTCCATTAATTATTAATAGCAGCCTCTTTTACTTTCAAAAGTGTTCCAGTTTGAATGATAAATTATATGATCACTCTACTTAGGTACCATTGCCATCTCAGTCTCCTAAAAACATTGATTTGAACATGTAACCCAGCTGCCCAAAAGTCAAGAGCCCTTGCTAAGTGTGTGGGGCCATTTATGCATGCCCAGAAATCCTGCCTCCAGGACAACTCTCTCTCCCTGTTTTGTCTCATCCTGGAGAGACTATTAACCATTGTTGATCATGACAGTCTGCTCTACCACTCCATCTAAGGATAGGCTAAATAATCCAGGTGTGAATAATCCTGGCAACCTGTCCAAGGTGAAAGGGGGACATGTAATCCAAGAAAGGCCATAGTCCTACTGCAAATTAAACAAGGGCTTTTTCTGCTAGGCTAGCAGACAGAACGCGTATATTAAGAACTGCTGGCAGCAATAATTCCTGCCACACAAAGAGAACTTCAACAGAAAGAAATCAATCAACAATGAGAAGTGAACAGGAAGGCTGAGGGTGAGTGCTTGATGAGAAGTAGTCAAGTGCACCAGAGCACACGAGTGCCCTCAATAAGCATGTTCTCATGACTTGGTTCCTATGCTTCTTACTTCAATTCTATAAACTACCCCACTAACTTTCCATTCTAGGTAATGCTAATAAAATCCCTCTGCTTACGCTCATTTGAATTTTGTTTCTATAACTTACATGTAAAAGTATACTGACACCTCATATTCCTGAAAATTTCACCTTCAATAATATTCAAAGATATGAAATATTTTAAAATCCTAATGTGCAACCTGGCAGAATGTCAAAGATATGTATAAATATATATCTCCACATATATACATATGTGTTTGTGGGTGTTTACATACACACATTTACATTTAATATTCAGTTCTGAGAAAGATACCTGGAGACAGTGGCTTATATTATTGGTGAGGTCATACACTGATAATCAAGTTTCTGAAAAGCAATTTGGTGATATTTTTCAAATGCCTTTAAAATTGCAAGACCTTTTGTATCATTTAAGGTGAATTTAGTGACAAGACACAAACAAGTTGAGGACATAATCAAGAAGGAAATGAGAAACACACTGGTAACTCCAGAACTCAAGGAAGAATGACCAAGCGGCAAAAAAAGCAAAGGCCCAGACAATTCCCAGAAAAGTCAACACAGGAACCCTGGACACTTCCTGGGTTCTGTCATACAATGACTCAGTTCCAATCAAATTTCACCTGGATAGGTCTCGGTTGTACTTTCTCAAGTTTCTGGGGAGAACCCGCTTTGATTGTATAGTTCTACTCTAGGGAAAGTTAGCCATGGCTAGGACATCCAGCGGTTAAGGGAGGACATCAAGATATAAGCAGTTCAGCTAACTCATTATTATATTTTTATTCATTCAACTTTGTACAAATACACACATTCTGCATAGACAAAGATACCTCCACCTAACACCACCTAAATACTCTATGAACAATGGTAAGCTCGCTCATCTTCACAGTGGCAAGCTACCAAAGTCACCCACAGCTGCTGCATCTGGGAGTAATAATATATTTCACAAGGTTACTGCTCATTAAGATCAGTGCTTCTCAAACTATTCGTAGTAAAGCAGCAGTAAACTTTGTCGTGGACAAATTCATTGGGAAAATGCAATAAAAATGAATTGCTAGAAAAATGAAATTAAAGAACATCAAATACAAGCCTCAATTTTTATTATTAAATACAATAGGCATAGAGATTTTAATGCCACCTGGACAGCATATGCGGTCCAGGTGGCAGTAAAATTTTAAATACTCTAGTTCTACACGTCTCTCATCATGAACCAGTAACAAACAGTTCACACACCAGCACCAGCATGCAGACCCCCCGACTTTGAATAGTACTACTCTTGGTAATGCCATTTCCCCTCAAATCCACTTCAACCTCTGGTCCAAAATGTGTACTTTACCACCAGCAGCACACTGCGTGTAAAATATGGAGAGAAAACATTTTGCTCTAAGTCATGACACAACAAGCAAGGAAACATATCTTTCTTTCTGCCACTTATCCTTAAAAGCCAGCGCTGGTATTAGCTATTCTCTTTGCTATTACCCATATGATAAAAGCCAGCCCCTCAGCTTTTTTTTTTTAATGGAATAACCCAAACCTTGGTTCTTGAGCTACTGTAGTTCCTGGTGGTCATGCGTGTTGAACGGCAATCATCTTTGATTAATCTTTCCCACTGAGCACATGAGGAAAAGTAAGGACCCACAGGATTCCTGTCACATTCCTCCTAGATCTAGTTGTACAGCAATGTTGGATCTCCCCATCCTAGGCAAAGTCAGTCACCTCAGCCAACACAGTATCCCGCTTTCTGTCATTTGTTGTCCCCTAGTAAGAAGAGCCCAAATGGCCAGTTTTAGCTTCCAATTTAGAAGAACCACAGTGTATTACATAATGAAAGCATTCCTTTCTTAAGTACTAACAAGAAATGGGTTACCCTAAGAAGAACAACAAGCAAAAATTTGGGGAATAGGTTAATTAATCCTTGTTAGACACATCAATCCCTCCTGACTCCTTGGTTCCTAGATCCATGTCTTTTAATTATGAGGAAACTAGTTTCTTATTTCAAACACTAGTTCAGAGCCTACTCAGTGTTCTACAAAGTAGAGATGTCATCAGATAGAAGATGCCCTGTGAGATTGCAACGCCAGGTCATCAGTGACCACTGCACCATGTCATAAGGCTAACCGCTTCATACGTAGGAAACATAAAACAGTGAATCACATTTTAATTAGTCCATTGGCTTCATTCTTTGTTTTTGATCAAATAACTCTAACTCCCTTCATAGCCTATTTGGATGGAATACCAAGATAGTTTATGAAGCATTTGGGAAGTTTGCAACTGGTAGTACTGGCAGGGGCACGACAGGGAGGACAGTGGGAAAAGAGAATGCTGCTCCCTTCCATGATGAGAGCAACTAGGTATAATACAACAAGGAGGTGACTGTGTTTACTAGGTACGGTGCCATACCGGAGAGGTGGGCTGGTTTCTAAGGTTGACAAAGGGAGCACTCAGCTGTCGTAGCAGCATGGTCTGCTTTCATGAGGGAAAGGCTGTGTGGTGGAGTCTGTACAAAGCCCCTGTCACTACTGTTGTGGCTGCCTCAGTCATGTGCTATCTGGAAGCTCATCAGAAAGGCTGAAGCAGCAGCTCTCAATCACATGAATAGGCATTCATACAGTCAGGTCAGTCCAGCCTCCTTTTCATGCTTGCTCAATGCACTCCTTAACTGTCTCAAGTTCTGTATCCATTCCAATGTTCCATGCTCACATCTCTTCCCTTGACCAACATGCGCAAGAGCTTGTTACAGAGCCTGATATTAGGTCTCATCTTCATTCAGGTAAAGTTACAATGAGATGTATTGTAACTTTACCTATGGGGAGGCTTTCCCTTCTCCATTGTCTTTCAGAGTTAGCCCTGTCAGAGGCTCTAAAGCTGCAAAATCTACTTAAAGTAGGTGGTAGTTGTTATCCTAAAAAGTCATCCTTTACACTCAATACCTTGTTAAAGGGACTCCCCATGAGGCCACAAACAGGTTGCAGATGAAACAGAAATATGGTGGGCTCAGTGGGCATGTAAACAAACTCCTCACGCAACTGATGTGTTCTTTGTGGGTTTGATGGAATGTGGCTAGGCACACTCAACTTTGTCCTTGGCTTTGTTGTGGGTCCTAGATCCCTGATCATACAATCTAAAACTCAAACATCTTCGTGTACTGTGTATGCTATCTCATTCACTTAGATACATTTTCTGAAAAGAATAATTACTTGCTAAAGGGAGCAAAGCCTTTCTCCAAGATCTAGAAACTTTTATTGCAACTCTATTAGGATTTGCTACAGGAATTATTCAGTATTCAAATCTGCCTTAGTCACTGCATTAATTTGCTCCAGTGAGGAGACAACATATGGAACAGCAGTTGCAGCGAGAATCGCCACCTGATTAAGTAATGATATGCTGGACAGTGTTTCTGGCACCAGCTCCATCTTTTCCATGACTCAAGCTCCTGATGTGCAGATCTGCCATTTCAGCTTCTATAAGGTGACCTGGGATCCCATAGCATCCTTCCAGCATGAAAGCGACTTCCTACTGTTACCTGTGCTCCTTACCATCTTCGATTTCATTTCCCAGTTCTTGTATCATTTCTTCCCTGCATTAAATCCCCTCTGTTGTAAATGCTTGGTGGATGCCATTTTCCTGGATAGACGCAACCTGTGGGTCAGTTAAACTGATTCATAAATAGGACCTGTGGGATATAATACATTTGTCTCTGAGTAAATAATAGATGTCTATCCTTGGCAAGTTTCTGAATCTGCAAATTAGCTCCCGGACCTTTTTTTAAAAAAAGTCTATTACAATAGGAGAGCCAAGTGGCAGTAATTTGTGTTTACCTCATACATTTAAAATAAGCTGATCAGAAGCAGCACCACATCCTAGGCTATTTTCAAAGGACCGAAAGATACATATGCAGATACTCGTATCTTATTCCCATCTAGTTTCTCAGCATTGATGCAGCATTAATGACACTTGGGGAATGAAAGTTTTTGGTTTTGCTTTGTATCAAAAACTAAAAATAAAACACAGATCTTAAAAGCTAGCTCATCAATGTAGTTCCCAAAGATTCCATGTTTAATTGAAGCCAGAGACTTCGATTTCTCTGACCATTTCCTGAGCCCCAATTATTGCATTGCCTTTGGAACTGACTACACTCACTTGGAGTCTGCGGTCACCTGCTTTCAGTACGACCCCTCCTAACTCTGCTAGTTTAGAAACCTCATTTTCATTGCACCCTTCCAGCTGCAGTCCTGGCCTATGAAGAACAGCAACGTGCATTTTAAAGGATTCTGCGGCCTGCCTTAGCAATTTACTTCCCATGGGAGAAAAAGATTCTTCTGGGCCTTGACGCAGAGCAGAATGAGAGATAGGTGGGTCAGAGACACACACATACATGTATCCAAACCAATATTTCTAGTTCTTACAGTCTTTTGAGCCAAAAAGAATCCTGCATAATGAAGCGGAAGGAATTCAGTATCATCCAATATAGGACAGCATTCAACAGTGGTTTGCACTCACCAGGTCATCAAACTTGAAATTAAAGCTGGCTGCCTAGGCTAGCTCTTTGAATACAGACTACCTGGTGAGTAGTATAGCAATGATTTCAGCAAGATCTGAATTTCTGAAAATTCCTCTAAAAATGTTTTTTTCCTCTCTATCCTCTGAGGCATATATGTGCTGAATTTAAATTAATTTTTTTTTGTTACTGAGAAAGCAACACTGAAAAGACAGATATAGGGTTGGACCACATAGGGCTGCCAGATTAAATACAGGATGTCCAGTTGAATTTGAATTCAAATAAACTGATAATTTTTAGTACAAGTATATCCTAGGCAATACCTCAGACATACTAAAATTCAAATTTAACTGGGAATCTTGTATTTTTAATTGATAAATCTGGAAATTCTATGGGTAGCACAGTTGGCATTCACTTCTTTTCATATAAAAGAGATTTTGCTAATTTTGGCAAGGGAATAAAAAGAAGTGGTTGAAAACTAAGGTTATGACATGAGATTCTCTAGGTTTGAATCGCATCACCTCTACTTAATGACTATGTGGCTCTGGACCAGAACCAGCTAAATAATTTATTAAGTCAGGGTGCTTCATCAGCTTCCATTCTCTTCATTTTGGCATCAGCTATCCAGACACCTAGAGTTTCACTTCCAAAGAGATGCCCAGTTGCCTGAGGGGATAGATCAATTACCTGTTTGGCCACCACTTACCATTAGCTTTTAAATTTCTGCACAACACAGAATGGAGCCTTACTGCCTTTTACCCCAGTGACTAATTCTAAATACTACCTTTCTATAGGTGTCTATCATATACAATCCACCATCAATATTATTTGGGGGTTTCTTTTTTTCTTGGCAACAGAAAGGAACCCAGAATAACAAGCAAACCATGTTTTTTTGTTTTTTTGAGATGGAGTCTCGCTCTGTTGCCCCGGCTGGAGTGCAGTGGTGCTATCTCGGCTCTGCCTCCTGGGTTCAAGCGATTCTCCCGCGCAGCTGAGACTACAGGCCATGCCTCCACAACCAGCTAATTTTTGTATTTTCAGTAGAGATGGGGTTTCACCACGTTAGCCAGGATGGTCTCCATCTCCTGACCTCGTGATCCACCTGCCTCGGCCTCCCAAAGTGCTGGGACTACAGGTGTGAGCCACCGTGCCTGGCCCAACCAATGGATTTTTAAGGGATGGAGTCTAAGTTTTCTCATACAATCTAAGGAAGGGCTGCACGAACCAGTTTGAGGAAGGACAGGAACAGAAGAAGCAACATCAAAAGCCAGCTTAGAAGCCTGACATCTTTGTACCAGGGCCTCACCTGAGGGTTCCCTGTTTGTATGTCAGGTTTCCAGGGTTTATTTTTTTCACCCAATTTCCATCCAGATGTTCTATTACTGGCTCAGAATGGGCAGACTGAGAATGACGGCATTACCAGAGCCTGCAAATGAATCCACATGAGTTGGGCACACACCCCAGTTTAAGTCTTTTGTAAGCTTTGTCTTAGCAACCCTACTGTTAGGACTCTGTTATAATAATCAGAGATGTAATAATTATACGAACAAGGCTTCTTATTGCAGTGAAGATTTGGAAGCAACTAAATGTCCAATGATAGGAGGAAAAGAAAACTATGATATGCAAATGTACATTATTTATGAAGTGTTTTTAATGCTGGGTTTTTAGTGTTGGGAAAATTCTCACATGAAATTTATAATGCAAGTCAGAATTTTACAATAATGCCTTTTTGCAAAAGAATTACATAAAATACACTTAAAAATTAGAACTAACTAGTCCTACTGCCTGGAAGTAATTATGCCCAGTTAAGTAGCCGTCATTTTGAACCAAATCCCTCAGTTGGTCCAGCTTACCTTTCAAAGTGAATATCCTTTGTTTCCTGGACTAGCTAGTCAAGAGAAACTAACTTGGTCTACAATTTTAAGATCCACAGAAATGCCACATCTTTCATGAAATCTCAGCCAACTTTCAGTGACCTCGCTTGCCACAAGAATCCTCTCCATTTTGCTTGTATCAGTCATTAGGGACTTATGCGACTTTATGTGGTTAGTTACAAAAGCATGAGAGTGTTTTAAAATTTCACAATTGTTTTCATCAAGGTAGAATGAGGGGAGTAAGAAGGCAGCAGAGGAAGAAAGAATAGGAGAAAAATTGGATTATTCTAGCTGAGAAATGCTAGAGTCAAGAAAACACTGATAGCTAAATGTAATACAATCCTTAATTAGATCTTCAATCCAAAACTTGCTACGGGGCTTCTCAAATCAATGTGCTTGTCACTCACTGGGTTCTTATTAAAACACGGTGATGCTACGCTGCTAATCCAAGGAGCACATTTTGAGAAGCAATTCTCTAAAGGGCATTTTGAGGCCTATTGAAAATTTTTCACTGTATTTTATCTAATACATCCGTGTTTCATTTCTACAGTGTGAGAAGGGCATGTGATTACATGAGGTAGTGTTTAATTGTAGGATAGATGTACTAAAGTGTTTAGGGGTACAATGTTATGATTACTGTAACTTACTTTCAGACGGTTCTGCAATAAAATTATATGTGTAAATATATATATGAGGAGAAAATGGGGTAAAATATTAACAATTTATGAACGTCAGTGAAAGGCAAACAAATGCTCACACTTCTGTTCCCTTCAAATTTTTTTTCTGATTTTGAAAAATTTTCAAAATATAAAAACCATGAAACGATAAAAAAAATTCAAACCGCCATAGAGATTGAGCTGATATATCTGAAATGAGACCTAGGAGCCCACATTTTAACAAACGCTCCAGAGATTCCATCACTGGTTGCACACAGACCACATTTAGAGAACAGTGTTCTAGATGGCAGTGGAGAGCACTGTTTGCTTGATCACTCACATTTTTGAAGCAGCTGGGGTGCCCAGGTTTGAAACACCCTAATAAACTGTGGCAGCTGTAGACTGTTTGCCTAGCAGCCTTTGCAGCCCCCTTTTCCCTCTAACAGCACGTTCTTTTCTTGGGGAACCTCCCCACAATTCACAATTTGAGGAAAGATGGACAGAGAAGACCCTCACCTAATCCTTATCTTTCACAAACAGGTACTGTATATGTTTTCTATGCTGAATAACAAAATGCCCTAAATTTAGCAGGTAAATGGCATCATCTCTGTGGGTCAGGCATCTGGGCACAGCTCAGCTGGGTCTTCCACTCAGGGTTTTTACCAGGCTGCAGTCCAGGTGTCAGCCAGGGTTCTAATCTCATCTGAGGCTTGGGATCCCCTTCCAAGCTCACTGGTTGTTGGCAGAAATCAGTTCCTTGCAGTGGTAGCATTGAGGCCCTCAGCCCCTAGAGACACCCACCATTCCACAGCATGGCAATTTGCTTCTTCAAGGCCATCAGGAGGCCACGGCTTTAAGTCTCTGACCCTCTGTTAAAGGACTCACTGGATTTGGTCAGGGCCACCAAAAGAATCTCTTTTGTGGTGAACTCAATCTATTGCTATTGCTAATTATATCTGCAAAATTCCTGTACCTTTGTTATGAAAGGTAACCTAATCAAAACAGTGGCCATCCAATCACAGGTACAACCCACTTTCAAAGGAAGAGAATTACACAGTGTGTAATTCACAGTGTGTACACTGGCAGCAAGAATCTTGGGGGCCACCTTAGAGTTCTGCCTACCACAGCTCCTGGTGATCACCTCCTGGTATCCAGATTTGTGTATGGTCCTTTCCCACACTGTACACTGTACACAATAGAATACAGCAGAAATTGTGATATGTCACTTCTGAAATGAGGTTATAAAAGACACTATGGCTTCCATTTTGGTTCCTTTCACTCTCTGATCACTCATTCTTGAAGAGGTCAGTTGCTACGCTGTGTGAATAGCCCCATGGAGAGCCCATATGGCAAGGAATTGAATGCTCCTACCAACGGCCACATGAATGGGTTTATAAACAATTTCTCCAGCTGCCTCAGATGACTGAAGCCCTGGCCAATACCTTAAGTGCAACCCCATTAAAGACCCTGAGCCAGAATGACCAGCTAAGCTGCTCCCAGATTCCTGTCCCTTGGAAACTGAGATATAAATGTGTTTCAAGCTGCCAGTTTCTAGAGTAATATGTTATGCAGTCGATTGTTCATAAATACCTGACCCTGGACTGACTACTCTAGGAAGAGTGAAAGATGGCTGTGTCCCTCTTCCATAGAACATGGGAGAAGTACAAGTGCAGTAGAAATTAACAAGCCCACAAAGAGATGCGCAGACATCAAAAGCAGGTTGGTGATACAGGAGCAGCAGTGGTAATTTTTCAGCCTCTGCACCTGATCCAGTCAGTTGTGAATTCGTGCCATGCCTGTTCCCAGTATCATTAGCCAATACATCCCCCCACTTCCCTTTAAGTTCAGAATCTTTAAAGTATATTTAGACCTGCTAAAAACATTTTAGCCTCTGTCCAACTCCAGCAAGCACAAATTTTTACTGATATGCAATGTAGTCAAGCCAAAGACAGTAATTTGTGATGCCCACCCCTCCCCTACCTTGATGTCCCTGATCTGACTTCTGTCACTTGCAACCAAGAGTTTTGACTCATAAAACACCCTACAGGATCAGTTTCATAATTCACTCGGGATGTTTCTTTTTTTAGGGCATCTTTTCGTCCGAGGTCATGTTGGCTGATCCTCAATCACATGTTAGGTCATGCTTTTCAGGTTCCCTGGAAAGTAAGTTCTGTTTACTTGTACTTCTAAGAAAGCTCCTGTGGCATTTTCTCCCAGGGAAGTCTTAACATGCTGAGAATATAGCAATTTGACTAAATGATCTACATTTATCCCAGGATAAATCTCCTCTATAGTGTATGGCTTTTTGCTTCCTAACTTAGCTAATCAAACACGCACTGGGTACTGAGCCAACCGCTCATGCCGAAGCAGCCTGAGCAGTCATTGTGAAGAGAAACGTGATAAACAAATCCCACGCATGAATCCAGCACAAGCTCTGATTCTAAGATGTAATTTCTTCATACTTGCTGCTCTCAGTGCAAAAGAGTCTTTAGGGGCCCACACTTAATTCACAATTCCGCCTCCTCCCAATTCTGAACTGTAGCAATGAGTGAACACAAATTGAGATCTTTCCTGTGAGTCCCCTTTCCTACATGACAACTACTATTGCAATTTTCTCCTAAATACCCAAGTACCACTATCAAAGTGGCACACAGATAATGCAGTTTAAAATTTATAATCATTAGACAAGAAAAAATGCCACGCCTAACTGCCCTCGCCATAATTCCAACATTGACCATTTCTCAGAATAATAGTATGCAGTCTAAATTCAACTCAACAGCACCATCTCCGACTACTTGGATTCAAAACCCAGGTCTATTTAAAGTGTGTACTCTTGTCCAAGTTACCTAACTCCTCTTCACCTCAGTTTCACATCTAGTAACAGGGATAAGAATATTCACCTCTAAATCACTGTTATAAGAATTCCCTTAATAATCTTTGTAAAATAATTCAACTGTTTCCTGGCATGCAGTAATTTTAAAATAAATAGCTGCACAGATAAAATTGAAACCTCACTGTGTATCTCCCCACTTACCATAGGAGGTGTGTTCTAGGCTTTAGAATAATCCACAGACGCATCACCATCACAATCTGCAGGGTTAGTATTCTCCTGCATGCTATGTGGATAAAATTAGATTAAGGTAAACCCAGAATATCAATGCCCCATATGACTAGCAAAATAAAAACATAAATTCCCTTTGGAAGAAGATATTATAGCAAGCTGAAAATTACTTCTATATGTTGGTTTCTTTTTTTTTTTTTTGAGTTTCACTCTGTCAAGGGCTGGAAAGCATTGGCACGATCTCAGCTCACTGCAGCCTCTACCTCCCAGGTTCAAGTGATTCTCCTTCCAAGTAGCTGGGACTACAGGTACCTGCCACTACGCCTGGCTCATTTTTGTATTTTTAGTAGAGACAGAGTTTCACCATGTCGGCCAAGCTGGTCTCCAATTCTTGACCTCAGGTGATCCGCCCACTTTAGCTTCCTAAAGTGCTAGGATTATACTGTGAGCCACCGTGCCCAGTCTCTGCAACATTTTTCAAATACAGTTTCTGACAAACACGATGAAAAAAAAAATAGGCACTCAGAGACAAGAAAACAATCAAACAGACAGATAACTGAAAATAACACTCACACGCACTTCAGATGTTAGAGTTTTAGGTACAGACTTTAAAATAATCATACTTTTTTTTTGTTCAGAGACAAGACAAGACAGAGAATTTTTGGAAATGTTTGAAATGTGAGTGGTGGTCATAGAGGTAGTTTTGGTAGGATTGACCACTTCGGTAGCAGAGGAAACTTCAGTGGTTGTGATGGCTTTGGTGGCAGCCGTGGTGGTGGTAGGTATGGTGGCTGTCGGCATGGCTACAATGGATTTGGTAGGTGGAAACAATTTTGAAGGTATAGAAAGCTATAATGATTTTTGGCAATTACAATAATCAATCTTCAAATTTTGGGCCTATGAAGAGAGGAAACTTTGGAGGCAGAAACTCTGGTTCCTATGGTGGGGGAGGCCAATACTTTGCCAAGCTACAAAACCAAGGTAGCTATGATGGTTCCAGCAGCAATAGTGGAAGGAGGTTTTAATTCTTGCCAGGAAGCAAAGTTTAGCAGGAGAGGAGACCAGAGAAGTGACAGGGGAGGTACAGGTTACAACAGATTTGTGAATTCAGCCAAGCACAGTGGTGGCAGGGCTTAGCTGCTACAAAGAAGACATATTTTATACAATACTCATGTGTATGCGCAAAAAAAAATGAAGAACTGTATTTGTGACGAATTGCGTAACAGGTTTCTGTGTGTGGAGAGAGTTTAAACTATTCTGACAAAGGGTTTTAAAGTAGTTTTATTTTTGTTTTTTTGCACTCATGATGTTTATTTCTAAATGTAATAGTCTGATGAATAAATGTCTTTCTAATAAATAAATAAGGAGATTAATGATAATAGGGTTTTAAATATGAGTTTTAAACACAGATTAAACACACTGACAGTCATATTTTAAATACAGATTAAAGATAGAATTAAAGTACCTAATAATGGCTTAAGATTTTAGAAGGGGCTAAAAGAAGGTAAGGTGTCTAAAAGGAATATAGAATCTTTTCATTGCCCACGAAGAGTATAAAATACCAATTAATGTAAGGTTTTAAGAACCAATGAGACATATCATAATTTTGTGGCCCAGCAATAAAAGAACTACAGAATGTATAATTTCCAGAGAGGTAGGGGGGAAACAGAATTACAGATTTGCAGCAAGGCCCAGAAAAAAGGAAAATTTTAGAGCATATAAAAACCCTAGAATAGATGTGATGAATAGAAAGCACTGAGTAAGTCAGGCACAAAATAATTCATACGGTATGATTTGAATGACCTGACACTCTGAAAATAGGCAAAACTTAACTACACACTTTTTCAGGTTCATACTTAGATATAACACTAAAGAAAAGCAAGGACAGGATTACTGTAGAAGCTAGGAAGTGTTTGCCTTTGATGGAGACATAGAAGGTAGCAACTTGGAGTGGACATGAAGGAGCCTTGTGAAAGCCTAGGAATGCTTGATTGCCTGGCAAAGGAGGTGGTTATCTCATACGCTTTTGTTTTATGTTGATTCATTTGGCCATATTTTGTGCATTTCTCTGTATTCTATTTTCACAAAAAAAGTAAAGAAAAAGTATAAGGAAGATCTAAATGTGCTGATACAGTATATCTTCAGTATGTATAGTTAATAAAATAAGGCATGGAACAGCCAAAATGGCATGCTCTTGTTATATTTTAAAAGCTCACATTGTCGTATACATGCTTGTATTTACATAAGTAATTCCTCAAAACATACATAGTAATAAATTTAATCTAGCCCACTGCCTCTGAGAGGGGAGGCTAGGACTCTGGTATTTATGAGAGGCAGGGGCTAATTTTATCTGCATGCTTTTATTGTGAAAATAACCTTTAATTATATTTAATAATAAAAAGATTCACCAACCTGTGAATTAACTATTAAGACGAAGTAGGGTTACTGTTTGATGAAATCATTGTTTTCTAACAAAAGATTGCATTTTGAAATCTCAAGTCTGTCATTTTTAACCAAAAATTGTAAATCACTGCTAAATTTGTTCAAAAGATGGGCCAAATTTTCACAACCAATAAGAAAAGTGGCTTTTATTTTTAATAGACACCTATGAAGTGATTATCTATCAATATCCCTTACGTAAATGGAGTGTAGATATGTATAGATAATGCGTTTTCATTTCAGCTCCCTTCTAGAACATTGTAATGCTTCCATCTGCATTACAATAGAGGAATACTAAAAAAAGGAAGCAAATTTAGGGTAAACCAAATGGCTAAATTTAAGAATCTGCTACAAATCATGAAATTGTCCTATAGGCTTTTAGTTACAGGAACAAGCAGTGTAGACCCAGAATCCAATAATATGGATAATCTGAGTTGTCAAAGCAATTAGAACATAGTATGGATTTTAGAAACTTGGCAATAAATGGGAAAAGTACCCATTGTTGACAAGGTGTGAAGAAATGAGTCCACTCAGGGTTTCTGGGCTAGACAGGAGCTTAAATACATGCTTCTAATTTTGTTTCATAACTCCTTAATTCAATAAAAATTTAGGGAAGGGATTTTTCTTTTCAAAATTTTTAAAATTTTTGTGGGTACACAGTAGGTATATGTATTTATGGGGTACATGAAATGTTTTGATACAGGCATGCAATGTAAAATAAGCACATCATAGAGAATGGGGTATCCATCTCATCAAGCATTTATCCTTTGTGTTAACAAACAATCCAATTAGACTCTTAGTTATTTAAAATTGTACAATTGAGTTATTGACTATAGTCGCCCTATTGCGTTATCCAATAGTGGGTCTCATTTCCTTCTTTCTATTCCCTTAACCATCCCCACCTCACTGCCACCCCAATCCCAGACCCCCCACCATGGGAAGGATTTTTTTTTAAGAAATAGATAAAACAGAAAAAGAGGAGAGGCCAAAAAAAAAATCAGCAAAAATTTGGAAACTAGAAAAAAATGGGCAAGTATAACTGACTTAGCAGACCCAAGAAAACAAATCTCTGGTTAATACTGGGAAAATATGAAAGTCCGCCAACTTGTACTAGATAGTACTCAAAAGGCATAGGAACTGCTTTGAAACTGGTAATAATAATAAAACACTAAGATACGAAAACCCCATAGGAAAGCTATTTCTTATAGCCACCCAACACAGGTGGGATGGACCCCTCTCAATTAATAGGTGAGTGTCCTCACTGATGACGCCATGTACACAGCAAGAGGTGAGAACACATTGTATTACGTCACGGAACCTTCTAAACAGAGAGAGACAACACCCACCCAAGCTAGTCTGGAATGCGCTTGAGAATGTCTTGAAAGGGAGAATGAGAGTAAATAGCCTTAGTTTTTATCATAGGTAGGGGGTGGGATGAGGGAAAAATCCACTCCCCCGTGTGGGTTGAACTTTCTGCTGTGTCCAGGGCGCAGCACCAGTTTTCTTACTAGCTTGCTCAAATATGGGGCAGAAGAGAAAAGAGGAGGCGGGCATGAAAGTTTTCAGCAGCCAAAGATAAAAAATGGATTCAGACTCTATTTAAACTATTTATGAAGTTAAACCTCCCGGGTTCTCTCCTGCACTCCACTTTACTGTCCTTTTCTCTTGGAGAAATCTGGAGGTGTGTTCCGTGGAGAAACAAAGCATAATAATGTCTGAATTGATGGTCCAGGCACAGATTAGAGTTAAGGTAGGGCTTAGGATTCATTTATCAAACAGGTATCTAATGCTGACTACAGAGACCAGCCCGTCTCCCAGCCTACATCACAGTGACTTCCACCTGAGAGGCATGACCCACAGTCCAAGCTCTTAGAGCCTCCAACAAGCTTCCTCATACTTAATGTTAAGCAGATGTTGAGGGATTACCGATACCCTGAGAAAAGCTATCATAGAAGGCAAAATTAAATAAAACCAACCTCCCTTACAAAAAGACATCCTGGAGTAAATTTAAAAGAAAAAAATGCAAGCAAGTGAGGGTGAAAATCAACAAAGCTAAGTGAAATAAAACGATTACTAATGTCTTCAGAGAAATAAGAAAATGTTACATTCATAAAAAGGAAACAGAGTGCCATAAGAAATTAACAGAGAAGACACCTTGGAATTGAGAACGTAAGAGCAGAAGTCATTAACAGGGTTAGAAAATAAAGTAGAAAATGACTCCTAGATGGTAAATAGACGCAGAGGCAAAAATATAAGCAAAAAAGATTTTAAAAATTGAATGATAACTAAAAAATCTAGAAAAAGAGAAAACGGAAACAGGGTAGAAAACAAAAGTATTTGAGAAATTTTTCCAGAATGATAAATGAATTGCTATTACTTTAAAAACAAAACAAAACAAAACAAAAAACTTACTGAATAAAAATGGTGGATGAAAGCATTCACACAAAGATACTCCATTTTGGAATTTCAGAAAACTAGGGAAAAAGAAGAGTTCATCAACTTCCAGGAGAAAAAAGCTGATAGAAAGGATCAGGAAATATAGTGGCTTTGGACTTTGCAACAGCACGCCTTGCAAGCAAAAAGAAAATGCAACCGCATCTAGAATTCTAAAGGGAAATTACTTGTAACCTCAAAGTTAGGTCAAACTCTCAAACTTGGGAGGACAGAATGACATTTTCAGACATGCACAATCTCAAACACAAAATAAATGAATTACCCATCCTCCCTTTTCAAGGAGCTACGGGAAAATGTGCTCCATTAAAATAAAAGTATAAACCAAGAAAGAAGAGGACGTGATACAGGAAATTAGTTCAAAACAGAAGAGGAGTAAAGTGTTTCCTAGGAGGATGGTGACCAGACATTCCAAAATGCTAGCTGGAATCTGATCTAGACTGGAGAAGAGTGAGTCTAAACAGACATTCCTCAGCCTGCTAGAACCATGATCCCCACTGCTTCAGCATAGTTTTTTTGTTTGTTTGTTTTTAACACCTGAAGAAATGTTCTGGAGAGCCTGACCCAGATAAGAATCTAGTGATCTTGACAATTTGCTAATAAATTCCTTATTCTTTCGTTCAGGTCCTGCTGCCTGTCATAATCAGCTGTGGACATTTATTCATCCTACCAAAGTGTTCTGTTTTCACTGACTTCTGAGAGCTGGAACAAGCTTAGCAGCTAGAAACCCAGGGCAATTCATGCCATTCTCACCAGTCTCACTGGTTAGTACCTGCTTTGCATTATGGTCCTTGCAAATGTATGGACTGTAGTGCGCCTTATGGTCTCTCCCTCTGAATGTGCCAGAAAGCCCCTTATAAACTCCTAGGATGCAGAAGACTGTCAAGTTCATCACAAGGTCACAGCTTCATCTAACAGTGGTGACCATACGTTCCTCACACAACTAGCTTTGTGTTTGCTGCCCACATTTAAAAAATCTATGTAATATTTAGGACTATGCATAGTTACACACACATACACATACACACACACACACACACACACACACACACACACACACACAAAATCACTAAACTATCAAAGCTGTGAAGGAAACCAAGGAAATGTTTAACCCCAAATTCTAGATTTACCTGTGAAGAGGGGAGGCAAGAAGAAGTATGTTGAGAATCAGCAAACACAGGAGGATTCTATTAGGCTGGTGCAAAAGTAATCGTGGTCTTTGCCATTAAAAGTCACGGCAAAAACCACAATTGCTTTTGCACCAACTTAATAAATTATATTTCAAAACCTTGGTGGAGGATTCAAGGGTTAGGTTTTTTCTGTTGTTCTTTGGGCTGTACATTTTACCCATAATTTCCCATGCAGAAAATAAGAGGAAAAAGAATAAGCCTACTTATCTAGAAATGGTTGAAGTATAAATTGGAACAAAACTTCTGGCTGACTTCTTGGCAACAAATATCAAAAACCTTAAAACTGGCCATGCTTTTTGAGCCAATAATTCTTCTAGGAAATAGTCTATGAAAAAGTTGGATACCATGCAGAACATACAGAAAGACTTTGCTAAATCAGAAACAGTGAAAAATTAGGCACCAAAAACATACCCTATCCCAAAGAATTTATTAAAATAAGTGGGATATTCATGCAATTGACCAATATGCAGTCATTGGACATGCTATTATTTAGTGACATGGGTAAAGTCCACATTACACTGAAATTTACTTTCAAACATGCATAGGCCATGTGATATGTACATACATGCACAGTTTGAATCTCTCCCTAGGGGTGGTTAGTTGACATTTGAAGAATCCTATTCAGAGCAAGCACTCCACAAGCCTGTGCTTTAGAAGCAGCTACTACAAGTGCTTCAATGATAACGAACTCCATCAGTATCAGAGGTTTGCTAACTCGCAAAAAAGATACTCAAAATTGTTTGTTGTTGGTAAAATGTACAAGCACGTCTGCTCTTGCATTAATAGGGGTATAACAGAAATCACAAGAGCAGTTAGCACTAGAATGTTTCAGTGACTGCCTCTAGTAAGGTTGTCATGAAAAGAATTTCAAGTACCAAAAATAAAAGAGCTTGGTGCATCACCAAGTTTTGCAAGAACAGGTTTTATGACTCTTTATGGTCACTTGCTAAAGGAGTGTGTGCGTATTATTTTGGGTTCTTCAGAGAAGCAGATGCCAAGACAGAATTACTGCAGAAGATTTATTGGTAGAATATCCGAGAAGGAAAAGGAGAGGGAACTGAAGAAGGCAAGGAGCAGCTTAAGACCATAATAAAGTTCTAACACTTGAAAAAGAGTTGAAGGAATGAAGATCAAGTAGGAAACGTCTCAGATTAGAGTAGGTTCCAAGAAAGCTTCAGCCTGACCAATGGAGGTCATACAACAGAGTCGTCAACTCTTACCAGAAGGGACCTGCAGTAATACCCCACCTGTGCTCAGTGATTGGCTGGGAGCCGGGAGCAGCCATGGGAAGCATGACCTGACTATAAAAGAGGCAATAGATCCAGAGGCTCAACAGCTGGCACTGCCCATCAATTAAGCTCCCACAGCAGGAGGCTGAGTATTTTTATGGTTGCTACAGAAAGGGTGGCAGAATTCAGATGGAGAAGAAGCACTTAATAGAGACTGTGAGTGCTCTTACAGATAATCTAATCAATGGAAACAACGTAACTACCAAAAAGAATCTGATGATTGTGAAATGGCCAAATTAGCTTAAAGTTATCCCTGACAATTTAGCTAAGGTAGGTGAGGGTTTCAATGTGAAAATGGCATGACTCCATTTTCCTTCTTTAAATCAAATACAGGATGGGGTATGAGGGAATACAAAGTATTTTACTAGCTATCACTACAATTTCTTTTAGGATCTCTGCCTCTCTTCTACCCAGGCCTTCTTATTCTGAACTACCTCATCAAGGCATGTTCCTAAGGTACCATAAGTAAGAAATAAACAGGAATTTGGGATGTGGGAAGGCAAGAAAAGAAGAGAGAAAGGCACAGAGAAAGAGCGCAGGAACACGGTAGTCAGCAGCCAAAGAACTTAGAGCTGCCTTGTAAGTGATACTATCTGTGTTTGGGGAGAATGGAGCTTTTTGCGAAGTGGAGATAAGGAAATAGCTACAAAATGAAAGAAATGAGATGTTATAACCAATGCTGACAAAGAGACAAAGATAAATATGAGTCTCTGAGGAATTCCAGGAATCTTGGAGAGAGCACTGAACTTTCCATGTAGTTTAGGATGGAAGTAAAGCTTATCTAAAGTAGATTGTAAGAAGCAGGATCAACACAACTTTTATCTTAAAGACAAACAAAGACAAAATAAATGTGGGTAGGAAAATATTTGACAGCATGAATAAAATGTTAGTATTGTTTCTTTATGTGATAGAGTTGTGGATTTTTTTTCCTTTCTATTTTCTAATTTTTCCTTAATGAACATGAATTAGTATAATATGAAGAAAAAGACATTGGGGGAATAAAGAAAATAATCTGGGTGGCTGTGTATTTCCAGGAAGTAGACTGAGCATTAAGTAAGTGCAGGCATTGTTTCAGCACAGTCTCCAACATTATTGGCGAATAGTAAGAGAACCCCACAGAGAAGGTCAGTTTACCTTGTAACCCATGGATGGATGCATTTTGCAGCTAATGCATCTTGGTAGGCATATTTAGGAGACCATGTTTGTCAGAGTAGGATTTTTAGTTAGGATTTTATTCACGGCCAATGATGATGACTGGCTATACTCTCCGTGAAATGCTCTTGTCTAAAACCGTTCTACTCTGCTTTATAATGATGTCTGAAGAAAAATATTGCTCCATAAGGACCGAATTCAAAATTGGCTACAGTCAAAGCTAATAGTTTTTTTTTTTTCTTTTCTTTTCAAGACAGAATTTTGCTCTGTTGCCCAGGCTGGGGTGCAGTGGCACAACCTTGGCTCACCGTAACCTCTGCCTCCCAAGTTCAAGTGATTCTCCTGCCTCAGCCTCCCGAGTAGCTGGGATTATAGGCGACCACCACTGTGGCCAGCTAATTTTTGTATTTTTAGTAGAGTCCATGATGGTTGGGTTGGTCTAGAACTCCTGACCTTGTGATCCACCCTCCCTGGCCTCCCAAAGTGCTGGGATTACAGGTTTGAGCCACTGTGCCTGACAATATCTTTAAGAGGTAATCACCCAGGCTGGGCGTGGTGGCTCACGCCTGTAATTCCAGCACTTTGGGAGGCCAAGGCAGGCAGATCACGAGGTCAGGAGTTCAAAACCAACCTGACAAATGGACTCTACTAAAAATACAAAAATTAGCCAAGTGTGGTGGCAGCACCTGTAATCCTAGCTATTCAGGAAGCTGAGGCAGGAGAATCACTTGAACCCAGGAGATAGAGGTTATGGGGAGCGGAGATCATGCCACTGCAGACTGCACTGAGCCTGAGCAACAGAGTGAAACTCTTTCTTAAAAAAAAAAAAAAAAAAAGTAATCTCCCTACTATCTTAGGCCACCTCACTCTCTTACAGATTTAACTAATCAGGATTCTGTTAGTAAACTTATATCCTGCCTATGTAAAATAATCAAGTACCAACCTTAAGGACGGGATATATAGATGTTCCCTTCTTCCCTCACTGGTGCTCACTCGTCAACTTTCTGGCTTAATTTCTAAAGCCTATATATCCATTAGTAATCAGCAACAGCTGGCACTTTAGGCCACCCAACTAGAGGATAGCGAAGAATAAGGTCTATACTTAAAAAAAATAAATCTTGGTTAGAAATGTCACAGAGATCCCAACTGCATACCATATATCCACTCTGCAGACTCGCTAAGCTCTATCCTTGGATTAAGCAGGATCACGGGAAAATAAACATGTGCTGCCCCTGACCACAGTGTCTTCCTATAAAGACAAAAGGCTCCCCTTCCTCCAGGTAGACCTTGCCTCCTACCATGGTACATGATTTGGTGAAAAGAACCAGGACAGGATTGCAATTTCTGTTTACCCCATGAGCCCAGTACACTGTTCGATCTGAACAGCTGTCCATGACAGCCATGATTTTTGTGCTTAGAAGACATTAACTTAGTCCCATGAAGAAGTCCTGTCACTAAGCCATGCTTCACCTCTAAGCTTTTACTGTCCTCCTATCTCTCCAGCCATATTTGTTGAGGATCTTAGTGGACCAGTGTTCACACCTTTTTGGATTTAATGGGCCGGTTAAATTCCCAAAGAAAATGGTTTTTGGAAACTGACATGGGGTTGCCAAGTTTTATTTGGGGGAGAAAAAAAAATAGGGCCTAAAGTGTGTAATTTAGTGAGCATAGTAATTTCATAATAAAAGCCAATATTTCTAGAGAAATAAAAGCTGTTTACATAAATCCACACTTTTACTTTGATAAAGCTTAAATCAGTGCATTGGGATGTGGTTAACCTTAGCTGTCACTGTCTGCCTTCCCAGCATCCTCTGAGCCACTCTTTTCCCAGGTACACCAGTTGTCTGCAGGTTCTCCAGCCTACCCCATCATTTATCTTAGTCTCTGAACCTGGTTGATGCCTTTTAATCTTTCAGGTCTCAGACCAGGGAGTCAAGGAAGGATTCTAAGCCAAAGACATCTAAGCAAATTTAGGAACTCTTACTTTTCCATAAATGATACAAAAGCAAGGCATAATTATTATATATCAATAGATTTAATATTTATTATGCCTACTAGACTGTGAGCTTCACAAGAACAGCATTCATGCCTATGTAGTTTTGCTTCTGGCACCTGGCCCAGTATCTGGCTAATAAGAGGTAACTTAGGACTTGTTTTGAACCACAGGAACTTCTTCCCTTCTTTCTGAATATTAAAGATTTTATCATTTGTTTCTCTCCTTGCCCTGTTTCCAAGAATCTTAGACACAGGATTATACTTTTTTTTTTTTTTTGACACAGGATTATACTTTATCACATCAACTACGTTGACTTTTCTGGCTGGAATATTTACTCTTTCCTCTTTCATCTTTTTTCCTTCTTTTCTTTTTTAACTGTTTGTTCTAAGCTGTTCTAAGCTGTTTCGAATTTCAGAAAGATACAGGGTGTAAATAAATAAATAAAAGCCTTATCATACAATAGCTCACCTGTTCCTGAGATAAAATGCTGACATTTCAGATGTTCCTTATTGTAAAGGTTAGATGATTAAATATATTCCTCTTCCGCTACCGTAGATTACCCAAATAAACATCCAGCACATATATAAACCACATAAAAATAGATCAAGCTTGTGAAGGAGGTAGTTTTAAGGGCCAGGTAGACGTTTGAAAAATCAAGATAAAAGAAAATGCAAGGTATAGCATTCTAGTTTAAAAACAAACAACTATAAGAAAACTACCACATATACTTCTATTTATGCTTATTATGTGCCCTTTTAAAATACCAAGAAAAGCCAGCTGCCAGCTGGGGTGCTTTCCAAAGACATTGAACAAGCATCAGGACTCTATTCTCCCCTGAGACTTATATAGGTCTGCTCTTAACATTCTAAATAGATGTCAGTAGCTATCTCTAGTTTAGTAAATAATACTTAAAACTGGGCCAAATATCAATCAAGCTTCAAATTCTGTATTATTTTCTAATAAAGAGGATTTAGCACAAAATATACAGAAGGTAATACATCTTAATTGGCTTAATGGTTCCTCTAAGACATATATCCCTGTAATGACAGAGTAATTGCTCTAAGAAAGTATGCTGACAAGGACCCTGAACACGTACGTAAGCTATAAGACACTATAATCCCCATTCTATGAAACAGGAGCCATCTTGGTCATATCTGAGGATTCTCCAATAGCTGAAGTTCTCGTCTCCAAAGCTGCAGGGTTCAATCAGCACATATAACACACTTTTATGGAACACCCGGGCTCAGCTCTGAACTCAAGGCACTTCTGAGGGCAGAAAGGCGAGAGAATGCACCCCTGGCATGCATTTGCTGAGTCCCCTTGAATTTAATTCCACAGGGTGAGAGCCTCTGATGAAATTCCTAACGTAAATACAAAAGCACCATTTCCTACTCATCTGGGAAAATAAGGGTATTTGTTCTTCTGAAGAGCTGAAAAGAAGTTTTGGCCCAGAGCCTGGCATCTTGCTTAGCAGGCAGAGCAAACTTTCTATTCAGATAAGTAGGGGGGAAAATCCCAATTCACAGTGGCAGGCTTCTTTGACAGTGGTGACATATGAGCCTCAGGGTCGACCCAGCGGGTGTTTTAGCAGGAGGAAGGTGAGAGCATGGGCTCTGGAGTCAGGCTTGGCATTGACTTTCAGCTCCAAAATTTACTAATGGGATGACTCACAATATGATCATCTTTAAACTGTTTCCTCCCTTGTGAAATGGAAGTTCAAGGTGGCAGTGGATAAAAATAGTGTCTTTCATCTTCACATCAACCGATGACGTCAAATGTCTGACTCTGTGATAGGCACACAAATATTTGTTCTCGTCCTACCACCCTCTCCTCACTTTCTCCTGTCTTCTCAGCTTTGCTTCTGACCAGGAAGGTTGCAGGTGACATGGAGAGAGGAGCTATGGTGTGGCCAGGTCCGGCCTGAGGCATCTGGGGTCTGGAAAACCCCTCCCCATCCTTGTCAACCCTCTTCATTGCCTCTAATAATATTCTTAACCTATTTAAACGTGGGGAAGCAATGAATTTCAGTAACTTCAAGAACAGATTTAAAAGGGGAAGGAATCCACAAAATGGAGAAAGGCCAGCCTAAGGATGTAGGAGTAGGAAAAGCTTTTTTTTTTTTTTTTTTAAAGAGACAGTATGGGGCCGTGGATTTTCTTTGCTCCTGCTGACAAGAGTAGGTGCTCACAGGAATACGGAATGTAGTGCCACAGCTCTTCCCCCAATCTCCGCCATCTCTTTCTCCCTTGACCTCTTTCTCTGTATCAAGTATTCATAGGCACAACTCTTAGTACAACAGATTTCCAACTTGCTAGTGTTGTGTGCACAAAGATAAAAAAAAAAATCAATCTGAAATCCATACAGCAGAAGTAAAGGTATATACAATGATGCGACATTACAGTGTGTACTAGAGTTAATGCTAGGAATGATGGAACTCAGAAGAGAAAGTGATACCTCCTCTGTGAACTGATCATAGTCCCCAAAGATAATTAAATTGTGCATTTCAAATTAAGGAGGACTTAGTTGGGGTCTGCAGACGAAAAGGACGGGCTCCAATGAAGTCATCATAACCCTAAAACATGTATGCTTGGAGGTCAGCTCCTGAACACTCTTAGCTTTGATTTCCACACTAGTAAGTTAGGACTGACTTGCCCAAGGTCACAGAGGCTAATTTCTATGTGGCAAAGAGCCAGACCTTACCCCAAATCCAGTCTTTTCACGACCCCATGGCTATAACTACAGGTAAGGTCCAGACAGGACACCTGTCTTGTAGACTTCAGTCTACTTAGTCCACCTCTCACTCCAGCCACATGTAACAGTCAGTTCTGTGATGGTTTTAACCAGGTGGCTACAGAGGCAGTCACTGGCACTTTGCCTTGATACTGCACCACTGCCCCAAGAGCTCGGAAGCAGAGAGTGACAAGTGCCACAGGAATCCTTTAGCAGCCCCCCGCCACATCACATGCACCCACAACCCAGAACAGAGGAGGTAGTAACCATGGGGGTAATATCCAGGGCTGGAGAGGATGAACAAATGCTCCCACTCCATGCCCTTATTCAATGGTTCTGAAACACATTTCCTAATGTTCTCCAGAAAATCCCACAGGATGGAGCAGAGTTTTCAATGGTGGGGATTCAATCAATAACATCCGTGTTGACCTTCCTTCTGTCATTCCTCATTTCACTTCCCCTGAGTCACAGTCCTCCTCACGGGTACCACAAGACTACCCACACCAGACTTTTGCCAAAATAAAGAGTTACGCATGACTCAAGCCTGAGAAAAACTGTCTTTATATAATTATCTCACAGAATGTGTATTTCTAGTCTTAGAACACACTTGCATTTAGAACACGCAGGTATTGGTACTCTTGAAAACTCTTGGAATTCCACATTCCACTGGTCAGAAGTACAGTATCATTCTTTTGCCATGAAAACTAGCCTCTCCGGACCTTAATTTTAGTAAAGCACCACTTTTCTCCTTCATTTCATAATGTTGAGTCCTCCCACAACTGTTCATTCCTCAAGAATGTTCAGCTGTTGTGTTTTCTAATTCCCATCATCACTACATTGTTGGGAACTATAATTGAAGCTCTGTTCACAACCTCCATTTCACCATCTTACCAGATTAACAGATTTTCTCCATTCCCTCTGTAAAATACAATCTTAGTTCAGGTTCCCTGGAAGCAGAGCCAGAAATGGCTATTAGCATGCAGGGGTATTACTGAGGGCGAGCTTTTGGAAGAAAACGGTAAGGAATCAAGGAAGTAGGACAGAAAAAGGGAAGAAGCCAAGCAAAAAATGAGCTTGGCTGACGTCTGGTCTCTACCTCATAGCATGAGGAGCACTGGAGCCTGAGTGCTGAGTGGCACCACAGATTTGCTCACCCTTGCCACAAGGGGCCAGCTTTTTGTGTCCTTAAATCATTCTGTCATTGGCCATGGGACACCCTCAGGGAAACATCATAGCTTCCCAGGCATCTCTGGGCAAAGGTAAGTCTCTGGAGAGGAGTGCATACAAAAGTCATTAGTAGCCAGCACTCACAGCAGCTGGAATTTAGGTGTACCTGCCTAGAAAAGGGGATCTGGGCAGGACATCAATAGGCGCTACTGTTCATACTGATTGATCCCTGTCCCTTGACGTAGCTAGTAGTCTACAAGGCACAGCCTGGGAATAGAAACACCATAGGTTATTGAAAAGGAGAAAATTTATTTTCTTACAGAAAATTGGCCACATGGGTCATAGCTGGGAAGCAATAGGGGTGAGTGAGGCAATCCAGAAATTAGCAGTAACAAGAAGCTGCTATCACCCATAAGGCTGGAGGGACAACAGAAGAAGGTACTGCTGACGGTCAGAGCTGTCTCAGGGGAGTTAGAGCCACTAAGAGAATGCAGAAGAGTGGCAGCCTCTGCCAGAGCACCTCAGGAAGTAAGGCTGGTGAGTAGGGACAAGGGAACGTGGTTTCTCCCCTCCTCTCCCCTCCAGCCCTCCCGTTTTCTGCCTGTGCCTGCCATTGGCTGGACATACATAGAAACTGGGGAAAGGCAGTCTGGGAAATGTGGTTCCTTGCAATGTGGCACAGAGCAGAGTGGGGAAGGGCGGAAAAGAGAACAAGAACTGATAAGCAGGCACAGACCCATCACTGCAGTACATCTGCACACTTCTGTTCATGCCAAGTGAGTTATATGCTAACCAAAACAGCTGTGTTTTGTCCATTTTCTCTGCTATTATGGAGAGTAGACTAGTTTGGGGACATAGACATCTCTTTAGATTAAAATAGAAGTAATCAAATCTATGTCAGGCCCTAGTTACTGCAATCAAATGTGTATATACCATGTGTGGTTTCTCTAGCTCAATTTCTAGTTCTCAACCGTGGAAAAGACCAACTTTGAAAGCTATACTTCTTTCTCGTGCCCGATACCCAATCTTAAAACTAGAAAAAGGGATAAGCTTTTTCTAGAGCTTGGCTCTAGAAAAGTTGGAGGATTTTTGAAGGTAGTATCAAGAATCCAATTCCATTCCATCCATAATTTTGGCACAGGCTGATTTGCCAGGATGCTCCTTTCACTTGAATTTCTATTTTCTCCTCCTTATATCTGGGTAAATAATACTTAATGTTTGATATTACTAGATGTTTTCAAAATGTTAGCCATTACTTTAAATATTTCATTGTGCACTAAACAACATAATTAAGTATTAAACATGGGTCCAAATTTAGTTGGCATGTTTACATGTGTCTTTAATTATTATTTGCCAACTTGTATCAGTATTTTGGATTACTCAAGAGGCAGTTTAGACAAAGGCCATCCCAAGGGGCTTAACAAAATGATTACAGGCTTATTAGAAAACACAGAAAGACAAGCTTCCCAGGTGTTGTTTTCTACCACTTGCAAATCACACTGCTGGAGAAAAAACTACAAGTTTGTTATGAGTAGAACAATTTCCCAAGTAAATATACTACATGCAGACACATGCCCCCATTTACACTTGGTAAAGTGAGAAACAACTGATTTCTGTTAATGTTCTTAATTCTATATTTCTTTAAAACAACCTGGAAGGTCTACAAATTATAACCCACTACCAAATTTATAATGCATTTTGGTGAATGGTAAAATCTTATGCAAGAAATAGTATTTTTATGTAGAAATATCTGCATGCATTTGACAAAACTTCATTTGTGCTAAAGATGAGGACTGAATATGTTTTTTAAATGTTGTATTAAAAATTTTCTGTTCAAGGTATTTGTACATGGGGTCAAATATAATATACTAAGTACTCAAATCTTCCCAAAATCCAATTCTCAATGGTCTCTCAAACTTTCAAATCAGCCTTGAGATGCACCAGAAGGGCATCCAGTTCTGTATGTGCCGAGATGAGAAATCAAATCCATAATCATAACAAACAAGCAAATTTATTCTCACTGCCAATGTGGATGTGGGATGCTGTTCATTTTCAGTGATTAATGACTTGTGAGAATCAGAATTCAGATCATTATGCAATGAACATTTCTCTTGATAATCCAAATGAATTACTCCGACTTGCCAAGAAATTTCAAAAAAAAATTAACAATTAAACCAGCTGATTTTTCCAATAAGAGGGGAACAATATGTCATTAACCTTTACAGAATATGATGGATGAAAATAACACAAATATATTAACAGATACTTTTGAAAATTTTTGAATTCTTTGGGTATTTCTCCCCTGAAGGTAATATGTAAAATGTCTAATTGCTTTTTATTCATGTAAGACTTGTTTTTCCTATAAATATCAAAACTGGGACTAAAATAACATCTTTTATTAATTTAGCCTAAAATTTCTCTCTAGAAAAATATTTTTTCTCTGATCTAGATAAATATATGTAGTATAAGAATACAGATTTAGGAAGTCATGAGGAGGAGAAGGAAAGTTCTAATTTTTTAAAAGTAGGGGTATGTCAAAAGGACACGGGCATGAACTTTAAAGAGCCTGTAATAACTGAAGCTGGAAAATTTAAGCAGCAAAATAAATTATTATATTGGATTATAACCTAAAGAATAAAAAATCTATGTAATAGAAATAATCCACTAATATGCATAAATGGTTAAATACGTAATGTTTTGCGATGCCAAATAATTTCAAATAATATATATATATACACATAATACCGTCCTCCAAGAGGTGAGGTAGCTTAATTCCCCTCCCCTTGAGTGTGGGCTGCTTTTAGTCATTTAGTTCCAACAACTAGAGCATGGGGAAAAAATAGTAACTTTATAATGGAAAACCCTGACAGACATTACTTTAACCTTGTGATCGAGATTAACATTATCAATAAGTCATGTTGCTATTATATAGTCCTACATGTGATAAGGGCACTACACTATGTAGAACTCTGCCACAAGCACATATACACCATGGAATATTATGCAGCCATCAAAAACGATGAGTTTGGGTCCTTTGTGGGGCCATGGATGAACCTGGAAACCATCATTCTCAGCAAACTGACAGAGGAGCAGAAGATCAAACACCGCATGTTCTCACTCATAGGTGGGTGTTGAACGATGAGAGCACATGGACACAGGGAGGGGAGCACTACACACTGGGGTCAGTTGGGGGGAAATAGGGGAGGGACGGTGGGGGGTGGGGAGCTGGGGAGGGATAGCAGGGGGAGAAATGCCAGATGTAGGTGATGGGGAGGAAGGCAGCAAATCAC
>NW_022436980.1:12448704-12749787 GCF_009761245.1 Sapajus apella
GGAACCAAAAGAGAGCCCACATAGCCAAGTCAATTCTAAGCAAAAAGAACAAAGCAGGAGGCATCACACTACTGGACTTCAAACTATACTACAAGGCTACAGTAATCAAAACAGCATGGTACTGGTACCAAAACAAAGATATAGACCAATGAAACAGAATAGAGGCCTCGGAGCAACACAACATATCTACAACCATCTGATCTTTGACAAACCAGACCAAAACAAGCAATGGGGAAATGATTCCCCGTTTAATAAATGGTGTTGGGAAAACTGGCTAGCCATGTGAAGAAAGCAGAAACTGGACTCCTTCCTGACACCTTACACTAAAATTAACTCCAGATGGATTAAATACTTAAACATAAGACCTAACACCATAAAAACCCTAGAAGAAAATCTAGGCAAAACCATTCAGGACATAGGCGTAGGCAAGGACTTCATGACCAAAACACCAAAAGCATTGACAACAAAAGCCAAAATAGACAAATGGGACCTAATCAAACTCCACAGCTTCTGCACAGCAAAAGAAACAGTCATTAGAGTGACTCGGCAACCAACAGAATGGGAAAAAATTTTTGCACTACCCATCTGACAAAGGGCTAATATCCAGAATTTACAAAGAACTAAAACAGATCTACAAGAAAAAAAACAAACAAGCCCATTCAAAAGTGGGCAAAGGATATGAACAGACAGTTTACAAAAGAAGACATGCATGAGGCCAACAAACATATGAAAAAATGCTCATCATCACTGGTTATTAGAGAAATGCAAATCAAAACTACATTGAGATGCCATCTCATGCCAGTTAGAATGGCAATCATTAAAAAATCTGGAGACAACAGATGCTGGAGAGGATGTGGAGAAACAGGAACACTTTTACACTGTTGGTGGGAGTGTAAATTAGTCCAACCATTGTGGAAGACAGTGTGGCGATCCCTTAAGGACCTAGAAATAGAAATTCCATTTGACCCAGCAATCCCATTACTGAGTATATATCCAAAGGATTATAAATCATTCTACTATAAGGACATGTGCACACGAATGTTCATTGCAGCACGGTTTACAATAGCAAAGACCTGGAACCAACCCAAATGCCCATCGATGACAGACTGGACAGGGAAAATGTGGTACATATACACCATGGAATATTATGCAGCCATCAAAAATGATGAGTTCGTGTCCTTTGTAGGAACACAGATGAACCTGGAAACCATCATTCTCAGCAAACTGACACAAGAGCAGAAAATCAAATAGCACATGTTCTCACTCATAGGCGGGTGTTGAACAATGAGAACACATGGACACAGGGAGGGGATCACTACACACTGGGTTCTGTTGGGGGAAATGGGGAAGGGACGGTGGGTGGAGAAATGCCAGATATAGGTGAAGGGGAGGAAGACAGCAAATCACACTGCCATGTGTGTACCTATGAAACAATCTTGCATGTTCTTCACATGTACCCCAAAACCTAAAATGCAATTAAAAAAATAACCTGGAGACAACACATGCTGGAGAGGATGTGGAGAAATAGGAACACTTTTACACTGTTGGTGGGAGTGTAAATTAGTTCAACCATTGTGGAAGACAGTGTGGTGATCCCTTAAGGATCTAGAAATAGAAATTCCATTTGACCCAGCAATCCCATTACTGGGTATATATCCAAAGGATTATATATCATTCTACTATAAGGACACGTGCACACGAATGTTCATTGCAGCACTGTTTACAATAGCAAAGACCTGGAACCAACCCAAATGCCCATCGATGATAGACTGGATAGGGAAAATGTGGCACATATACACCATGGAATATTATGCAGCCATCAAAAACGATGAGTTCGTGTCCTTTGTAGGGACATGGATGAACCTGGAAACCATCATTCTCAGCAAACTGACACAAAAGCAGAAAATCAAATAGCACATGTTCTCACTCATAGGCGGGTGTTGAACAATGAGAACACATGGACACAGGGAGGGGGGCACTACACACTGGGGTCTGTTGGGGGAAAATAGTGGAGGGACAGCAGGGGGTGGGGAGTTGGGGAGAGATAGCATGGGGAGAAATGCCAGATATAGGTGATGGTGAGGAAGGCCGCAAATCACACTGCCACGTGTGTACCTATGCAACAATCTTGCATGTTCTTCACATATACCCCAAAACCTAAAATGCAATAAAATAAAAAATTTAAATAATAAAAATAAAACCACACACACACACACACACACACACACACACACACACACAGAGGGAGAGAGGGGTAGAGCTCAAGCAGGCCCAGATGGTTTTCCAGACAAATTCTGCTAAACTTCAAGGACAGTATTATTTAAACCCAGGCAAAGACTGTATGAGGACAGAGATAATCTATTTCACTAAGGAAAAGAGATCTAAAAACCTGGATGAAATGTTGTAAACCAAACGTAACAATGTTAAAACAGACAATGTATTATAACAGTGCTAATCATGTCCTCCAAGAAGTAGACACCAAAATGGGACATGATGTTCAAGGGATATTAGTGAGAAAATTCCTGTGAAGGGTAAAGGAGGGAAACAGAAGTCAGGAGAACTTTCCAACTGTGACGTTCAAGGAGAGGGGAAGGGCGGAAATGGAGTGAAACAAACACCAGGCTGCAGTAGTTCTAAGAAAGTTTTGTCAGATCACTGGGGAGCCCTTGCACCAAAGTCATCCATTAGCGGAGTCCCTCGTTAGCCTTGCCACTGTGCTCCATTACTGAGGGATGAATAATCAGTAGAGCAACAACTGACATCAGTCATGGCCATGACACAAAGGTGGTGATGGACCCAGAGAGCAGCAACTGGGGCTCCAATCGCCCACACTCTTTGCAGCAGATGTGAGCTCACATTTTCATGGCTGCCACAGTGCCCAAGTTGGGTTTTCTCCAGGAATCCAAAGAAGATTTAGCATTAGAGGATTTATAAGTGTTATTTATCACATGTATCAGACCCAAGTCTTGTGTGACTCAGACTCCCTTGGCTCAAATGTGTCACTGACCTTAGCTGTCACTGGGAGGTTCTGATGAGTCATTTGCCCAAGAGTGCCAACGCTTTCTCCTTGGCCACCACCCAGAGCTGAGCCAACCAGCCACATATCTGGAGTGTCTGGTCCCTCCTGATACTTCTGGAATGGAACGGAACTCTATACTGCAGGGCATGGGACTTGGCACCGAGCTGCTATTAAAGGGACTAAATAATGACATTGGGATATACGGGACCATTTATTTCCTGTGAGGTAAATTTTAACCAACAGGAACAAGCAGATGTGGGCAGATGAATCCTCCCATCTTCTTTCCTCCCATGGAGGACTTTGAGACACAGTTTTTAATATCCCTCATTCAGAAAAGTCCTTAATGCTGAATGAATGCTCCGACCAAGTGAATTGCTGGGTCTGTTTTTGACTACTCACGAAGCAGTTGCCAGCATGGTAATCTGTCCCTTCACAAAGCTGCCCATCTTTCCTTGCCTTCCTTCTGTTTTCCTTCTCCCTCACAGCCCTGAGTTTTTACCTCCCAAAGAAAGCATCAGCATTTTAATCCTTGCTTCAGGAGGATTGTTTTCAAGAAAACCCAAGCTGAAAGCATATTAAGCAGATTAGAGTTGAAAAACCCATCATCCAAATACATGCAGGAATAAATAGACAATATACAAAATAATTGTAAATACCTCATTAAATGAATAAAAGGCTTTAATATTACAAAGAATATGCCTGAAAACCCTATAAAAATAGAATCTTCAATGGGGAAAATTAGAAATATTCCTTTTAAAATCAATTATAAGGCAAGGATGCAAAATCAACCAGTAATCCCACTCAGGCAGTAAATATGACGATGTATTGTGGTAATCATGAATAGTTAACTAATGTAACTATTTATACAGCTGTAGGCAGGGTTAAGGGAAACTAACAAGAATGATGCTCTATCTCAAGACCAGCAACATGGACAAGTACCCTAAGACCGGGCTGAAGGAGCAACTTCCCAGATCTAGAGAGATTAGGGACCTGCAGAACAGGCCTTTAGTAGGGAGGTGAAGCCCACTCTCAGACACAGTAGATTTGCGGTGTGTTGCCGAAGCCCTGAAAGCTCTAATATATTTGTAGTGGATTGACTAGTTGTCCTTCAAAATTTCATATCTACCGAGAAACTCAGACTCGGAGCTTATTTGAAAATAGGGTCTTTGTAGATGTAATTAAGGTAAAGATTGAGATGAAATCCTACTGGATTAGGCTGTGCCCTAAGTCCAGTGAGAGGTAGGAAAGGACACCTAGACAGCAGCAGAGACTGAAATTATATTGACACAAGGCAGGGAACATCAGAAGTCGCCAGACGTTGGCAGAGGCAAGGAAGGTGTCGCTCCTAGAATCTTAAGAAGTGTGGCCCTGCCAACGCCTTGATTTTGGTCTTCTAGCCTTCAGAACTGTGAGAGAATATGTTTTTGTCATTTTAAGCCACCATATTTGTGGTAGTTTGTTAATGGAGACCAAGAAAACTAATACAATGCCTAAAGCTGGAGAGAAATCTCTCTTCTTTCTTGACTGTGGAGTAGTAGGAATGAAATGGGAACATAAATGATGGCATTGGCACATTGGCATGACAATGGGAGCACAACTTATAAAATGATACACTGAACAGGGAAAAACCACTCAAAACCCCAGTGTACTCCCCTTTAGATGCTACACTCACATATACACATCCCCAACTCAATGGTGTCAACACTGAAATGTGATATTCAGTAGGTCCAAAAATGAGAGTCAGTTATCTGACAAAAAGTTTATTTCCACCCATGCCAATAAATCAGCCTAGGAAAATAAGGTAACACACAAAATATCCAGCCATCAGGGTCACCTGATGTGAGGGGATGGTGATAGTGGTTGCAATAATGGATCCTAGGTCTCAGACAAAATGAGGAAAAAAAAAATCAAGAGCCCATCACACACCTACTATGTCAGAACTGATTTGATTACCCAGCCACTAACTGAGCAAAATAAAAAAATGACATGCTACATAATATACATTATAGTCACAAAGAGGTGGGGTACAGGAATGGCATGCAAATGACCAAAAATAAAAATAAAAAAAAGCCCAACCTGGAACAGTTCAAAGAACAGAAAGAAAATCTTCACTTATATTAGGTCTATGCCCTCTAGAAAAATTATACAAAACAGTAATATTTTTATATTAGAAATACCCAGATTATGTACACAACAAAACAAGTACTCAAAAACAAGCTGAAAAAAATAATAGATGAAAAGAGGATTGTAGGCTGGAGAAAGCAAAATATGGACTAAAATTTCTAGAGATGACTAATAAGAACATAGAGCTAGCAAAGCACAGAAGAGATGTCACTGAAAACCAAAGTAGAGGAAGATTTGAGGTATCTTGATGAATTCGGATGAAAGAGATGAATGCACTAGATGAGGTTGAGCTATAGAGCATAAATTGAATGCAATTAGATAAGGTCACATGATAGCACATAAATGATACAATATAAGGATAATGGATATTGGCTCCTGAAGTCAAGAACTCATCAAACCAAAGAGTTGACACATAAATAAGCATAAGAAAACTTCCCTAGAATGAAGACAGAGTTCAATCTGTTGATCTAAAGTTTCCACATCCTAGGAAAAATAGATACAGGAAACTCAGAACCAAGACATATCTGAATTAAGCAGATGAATGCCAAATAAAGGGAAGAAATATTTTACTCTTTTGCCTCAACAAGCAACAAAGAGGTAGGGCATGGGTGGAGAAGAAGAAAAAGAAGTTCTGACCTCTCCACAAAAGACAACAGAGGATACTGATTCCAGGATTTTTTATTTCCTATTAGTGTGTGCTGTTTTCAGGGAGAGAGCCAGCCCGGAACAGAAAAAGCAGTACCAGGAGGCATTTCTAATAAATGCCCTGAAGGAATTTATTTCCTCCTCTCTCTTCTTACCTCTTCCCCTTTCTCTCTTGACTTCAGGACCGTATGGCACAATTTCTCCTGTGAATCAATCCTCCAACAATAAAATTAGAAGAAGGCTCACTGCAGCCTCTGCCTCCTGGGTTCAAGCAATTCTCCTGCCTCAGCCTCCCGAGTAGCTGGAAGGAGAATAAAGTAGCATTTGCTTTAGACCTTAGAAAAGCCCGTGTGGCGAGGAAATACTAAAGAAGTGTTTCCAACTTGAATTGGGGAAAACAAAATGAAACTGAAAACTAATTCAAAAAAGTCGACTACTTGACTTGAAGAGAGTTGAATGTCTTGGATTGTCAGAATCAAGGAATCCCCATGTGGAATTTAAACCAATCAAAGTACGATTAGCAGGGGGAAAAGCTGGGAGAGATATTAGTCAATAAAATGTCTGTCTCAGCATACTATCAAGATGATAAGGGGTAGGAGGTTGAATTCTTGATGGTAAAATATTTACAGGTTTCAGTAATCATGGTTTCCAGGTATCATGCTGTTTCAGACCTGTTATCAAATGACTAATTAACCAGCAAAACATAAAATGAAATCAGGTATTTTCTCTTTCAAACTCATTTACATACCATTTTAAAGTCAGACTGTTTAATCCTCATGCTAAAATATTCATTTCCCTACTACAAAAATTAGATCTATGTAACTCGTAAGTGTACATTCTTGTATGAATTAGATGGCGAATACAAATAGCAACACAGAAGTCAAATCTAGATTGTTACTTGTCTTATGTCCTAAATCATAGCACATCTCAACTTTCTTCTAAAATTAGAATACCAACCCAACACCCCAGCTCAGTTATTGGATTACCTTTCATATGGTACAGGCAGAACACACCCCACTGAGTTCATAGGCAATGCTTGGTAAATGTGAGCCACTCAGATAAAACCAACAGAGAAGCAGAAGAGAAACAATAGAACAGTTAAGGTAGGGAGCAGGAAGCAGGGAAAAGTAAAATGTGCTGCCTGGTTCCAAGAAGAAAGGAAGAGGCAAGATGACCTTGAGGCTGCTTGAGTTAAGGGAGAAAGAAGTAGAATCCTTATGAGAAAAGATTGCAAGAATTCGCCAAACAGATTAAAACTACCAGGGGCCACCCTCCAATTTCAAAAGGGAAAGAGAAACAATACAGTCTCTCAAATTAGCCTACGGAAGAAAATAGGAATATCAGAGCGAAGGACAATTGAAATAATTGGCGGCAAGAAAGGAAAATGGTGATGGGAGAAAAATAAGGGGCAAGAACTGAATTGAATAGGAGTTGCCGTAATAAAAAAGACTGCAAGAAGATAACTCTAGAAGAAAGGAAATCCCTCAAAAACAACAGAGGTGTTTGGAATCCTCAGAAAAGTAAATAAAAGTGGGAGAATAGAACCTGTACATACTTGGTATTCAGTCATCTATTTCTGCAGTCGCATCTCTGGAATTCACAGGCAAGACAAAAGAACAGTAAAAAGAGGTAAAAAGCTTTTCAAAGACAGCTTGCAGAACTATGTCAGTGCATGCAACACTAAAAGCACAAGAACGAACAAGAATTAGAAATGTAATCTACAAAGCACACTTAGGATATAATGTTTTGCATATAAAATAGAAAGCTAAATTCAACGGGGGAAATTGGTTTGGTGGGCCTAGGTCTCTTCACACTCAAATTTTAAGGAGACTAACTCTCAGATCGGAAGACAGAAATTAGAAGAGATATGTGTGCATGTATAATTTCTTCCTTTCCAGTGTGAAAGAAAATGCTCTTCTTTCATTTCATTGTACTGCTATGAAATATTTCAGCTGTTTTAGAAGCTAAACTTAAATATTTGATGTCGTTAGTCATTTTTGATTAGTCAATTCCAAGATTAAAGCATATTTTGATAAATATGAGAGCATTATTAAAATAAAGTGTGCGGGAATCTAGATTTCTGTTGCAAGCAGTAAGAACAACATCCTGGAACTGACATAGACAGCAAAGGAAATCTTCGGAGAAACATAACTGAGGCTTCTGGGAGCCTCCGGCCAGCTCTACCCAGGACACATGACACCAGGTCTCATGTCTCTGCTTTGCCTCCTGTGGGTTTACCTTATACACAGTCTAGCTTCCATCGCGATAACAAAGGATGTAGATGTTTCAGGCCTGGCATCGCACACCGCTAAGCCCAGGTGAAAAGAACTGGAGCTTCAGCAGAATGTCTTGTTAAGGAGAGAAGCAGATTTCCTGGGAGCCCCAGTAAACCGTGTTTTCCTATTATTGGCTCACCTGGTTTATATTCCTATCTTACCCATCACTCTGGCTTTCCCTACCCCCTAGCTGGTTTCTTCTAAGAGCACTATTTTAATAAATCACTTGCACCTGAATCTTTGACTCATCGACTCCTTGTGGTGAAATCCTCTCTGTGAAACAAAGGCATGCACTAAAACCCCGTGGCAGGCTGTCCTTCAATTCCCTGGGCTGTTTCTTCGCACCCTGCCTCCTGTCTCTGCAAAAGCTGGTACATCATGCTGTGAACAGGACACCTGCTTACTCACCTTCTCACACACTGCCTCTCCCAGGTTCTGTGCTGCTTCCCCTCGACCCACCCAGCCTTCCCCTTCTGTTGCTCCTGGCAAAGCTCTTCCCTGGTCAGGGGTTTGAGACCAGTGTGGCCAACATGGTGAAACCTTGTCTCTACTTAAAAATAAAAAAAAATTAGCCAGGCGTGGTGACGTGCACCTGTAATCCCAGCTACTCGGAGGCTGAGGGAGGAGTATTGCATGAACCTGGGAGGCAGAGGTTGGGGTGAGCAGGGAGCGCACCGTTGCACTCCAGCCTGGGCGACAGAGTGAGACTCTGTCTCCAATTAAAAAAAAAAGCTCTTCCTTGTGTCCTCTGAAAACATCATTAGACAATAAACTGCCTGTTACCCACAGCCTGCTCTGATTCCTGCTGCCTTCCAGCCTTAGCTGGAACTCAATTCTTTCCCCAAAGCACCATTTCCCCATCTCCTTTTTCTCAAGAAGAGTTGCTCATTTCCCCATCTTCTCGCCACACTGGAATCTGAAAATAAAGCTGGCAGCCTCTTCCAACAACTGTGCTCTTTCCAAGCCATTGCTCTGTATCTTTAGGGAATCTATAGCTCACGGTGGGAATCTAAATTTATTCTAGAGTGACCCTTGCTCCTACACAAAAGGGTAACAGGGAGTGTCAATTGTATTTAAGCTGAATGGAGCGTATCTGGTTGGGTTAGAGTATTATTTGTACTTTTATGGGTCAAATATTTAAGAAATACTTGTCACTTGGGTCATCTGAGCTTTTCTATGCCTCTTTCTCCTCTCTTACCTACTAAATTCTTATCAGCAAATCTAAAACTCTAGGAAGAAAAAGACAAGAACTCCCAAACCAGTTACTTCTACTCCACTCAGCCTAGTATTTCCATAGATTCCTGCATTTATCACCCAGAGCTTTCTATTCCACCCCTGAACTCACGAACTCAGAACATACTACACCAATGGAATTCTTCATCACCTGATGACTCCTCCCTTTTTTCTTTTCCACCACATTAACAATATTTCTAAGCTCGGACGCCATCAATTTCACCCTTTTCACTTATTTTCTATAGTAAATACATATTATATTTATGTAACATACTTATATATTTATGTATTGTAATAGTTATATGATGGAGATACATATATATATTTTTCCTGGGTCTTTTACAAAAGTGATTTAACTTTTTTGCCTTTTTTTTTTTTAAACTAAGTTTATTTTCCTTGTTGCCAAGTTGATATAAACACAGAGCTACTAGCTTAGCATGCATGGAATTAGGAATATAATTTGTAAATTTGTAAATAGAAATATTACAAAAGTCAGGCCTAGTAACATTAATTTTCTGTAACTGACAGGGCATTTTAGTGATCGTAGTTAAGTGATGTAGATTATGGGACAGAAAGAAAAGACAAAATATTTTTTTCTTCAGAAGGTGCTCTCGGTGATGCCTCTAATCTATGTTAAACTAGATAGAAAGGATCTTATTTCTCAAAGATGGTCTCTAAGGCAGACCTGGATAGCTGTGGAGAAGACATCCCTCCTGAAACAGGAGTGTTAAAGTAAGAAAGCTCCAAGTATACATTTGCCTATATTTGTATCTTAATTTCTTATCACTTGGTAATTAGTAGTTTGAACTCTAAATGGCTGGTAAGGAGCAATGTGCAATGACAGATTATAAGATTCCAAGATCAAGGACTAAGAAAAAACAAGCCCCCACCTTTTACTCAGAATTTTAAAATGAGCCTCTGAGAGGACATTTAACAGTTTTTATAGAGAGAAAAATATCTGAATCTGCAGTTATTATAAGAAGCTGCACCTGCTAGCTGCATTCTACTCTCTAACAGAAAAAGATGCGATAGAGTACATTTATCTCAGATACCTGCTGGAAATGAATTTCCAGAGAGAAGCAAGCCTCCAAGGGTGAAGCCTGTGCTGAAAAAGAGGTATATGCATTCTATTGAAGATGGTAGGGTAAAAAAGGCCTGCAAATACATACTGGGAACTTTAGTTGGGGCTAAAGTAGAGGGATTTTGAACATATCAACACCACAACTGAATATCAAATCAAGGAAAGGTGTGTATGTGTTATAAAGACAGTATTGTGTTAGAAAGGAGAACCTAAAATTATAGTAAGCCAGAATAGCAGGATTTTTCAGGTGGCATGTTTATAGCCCCAGTTAAGTGGAATGAACTTCAATCTTTTTTCTATGAGAGTCAGGTCAGAGTCCTAGGGAGGGAATACCTAACAGCTAGTCTCATCTGAGAGAAGAATAAGGAGGAAGGAATTTTTCTTGAGTAGGCAATTGGTCTTCCCAGAAATTAAGTCAGGAAGCAACTGGCTCTCTGATAGCCCCTGGGCTGCTGCTATGTAGCTGCTTGGAAAAGAGGTGTTTATTCCTACTAGGCAGGGGAAAGGTTTGCATGCCTGCAGTCAGAAGTCAGACAGACACTTGAAGCCTCAAAGAGGATGCTGGTTATGTAACTCAGAACAAACGCTCCACTCCTGGGCCAGTCTCTAGGAAGTCAGAGTTGGCATGACAGCCTCAGGAGGAAAAACACCTCATCTGATGCCTTACTACGTGACCTACCCTGGTTACTGACCAGAGCAAGGAGGAGCCACCCAGAATCGTTGGTTAATGATCAAAATATTCAGACAGCTATGGTCTCGTTTAAGCACCTGGAAGAAAACTCAACACAGGAACTGGTTTCTTTCCCAGCTCAGGCCAACTGATAGAGCATGCTGGTGGGCCACACGCCAAAAGCAGGATTCATTCATGGATTCATTTAAGGGCCACTAAACTTCAGGTTACTCAATATTATAATATAGGAAATTACTCGTCTTTTACATCTATATTCTGAAATAATATTTATTAAACACTTTCTACATAACCAGGCACTTTGCTAAGCACCTTAATAAATTTCATTTAATCTTCACAGCAATCCTAGGAACTTCTGTCTACCCCCATTGTACAGATTCAGAAACTGGGCCAGAGAAAAATATACAACTGGTTAATGATGAAGTCGGTGATTGCATCAAGGATGATTTGACTCTCTAAACCTTTACCACCACACTTTATTACATCTTTGAATTAAAATATGCTTATAAATGGGATATGACACCAATTTACCATTTTGGACAGAAATTATTTCCTACAAGTTTCTAAGAAATCAGGAAACGCAAGTTTGCTTTGTCAAGTACCAATGACACACACAAAAAACTAAGTTCCCCGTGAATACTTTTTTCTATTGTTCAAAGTCCCAAACAACAGAAATCCAATGAGAATTGAATCTAAACTTTTCAACCTTTTTTTAGGCATCAAAAATGACATAAACTTAATGATTCTCCCTTGCGACAGTGGAAATATCCAGGAGACTTCTAAGTTTCTTGTTTTAGAATTCAAAGATCACGATTCTTCTGCAAGATAACCACGGCTATAGTCCTTTTGTTTCCACCACAGAATGGAAAGCAGTGCATCCTTGGAGCAGCTAATAAGCCTCTGTCGTATAACTAGATAGACAATTACAAGTAAGAATACACCCTCAGAGATTTGTTTAAAGGTCTCAGATAATTTTCAGAACAAACATTGCTCATCCCTCCTTCACTGTCTTATTAGAGTGTTCGGCCTTTTCCTCATTTTTGCTAAGTTCTTTTATTTGAAATATATCAGCATGGTAAAGAAAACCTCTTACTAAATATTTGTTTGCCACATATGCACAATATATAGTATGTGCACTAAATTCATTTAAAACATCAGTCACTCATTTTTTCCTAACAAGAAAATCAAGTGTCAAGTAAAAAACCACACATATTTGATTTATTCATGCCCACTTTTAAGTTCTAGGTATAAATAACTTAGAAATCCTTACCTTACTTAGAAATTCATACCTTCTAGTCAAATGCTAAGGAGTCCATAAGAAGAAACATTGGATTCAGCTATGTTTTCAGAGAGCAAAGTCTAAGGTACATTTGATTAGTTACCTATGACAGACCAACGAAATGACTCACGTGATCACCAAGGGCTCCCTCCTTCAAACTAAGCCCCACCCAAATCTGAGTCARTACAGATCTGAAAAGTCCAGAAATTAGAAGATGCAGTTTCAGATAATGTATTGAATCAGCTAAGCACTGACCTGTGGSAACAGCGGGACTCTGGTTTCCATRCTATGGTATCAGTTTCACCGTCACGTGATGCAGGGAACTTCCTAAATATTTGTTTGCCACATATGCACAATATATAGTATGTGCACTAAATCCATTTAAAACATCAGTCACTCATTTTTTCCTAACAAGAAAATCAAGTGTCAAGTAAAAAACCACACATATTTGATTTATTCATGCCCACTTTTAAGTTCTAGGTATAAATAACTTAGAAATCCTTACCTTACTTAGAAATTCATACCTTCTAGTCAAATGCTAAGGAGTCCATAAGAAGAAACATTGGATTCAGCTATGTTTTTCAGAGAGCAAAGTCTAAGGTACATTTGATTAGTTACCTATGACAGACCAACGAAATGACTCACGTGATCACCAAGGGCTCCCTCCTTCAAACTAAGCCCCAACCAAATCTGAGTCAGTACAGATCTGAAAAGTCCAGAAATTAGAAGACGCAGTTTCAGATAATGTATTGAAACAGCTAAGCACTGACCTGTGGGAACAGCGGGACTCTGGTTTCCATGCTATGGTATCAGTTTCACCGTCACGTGATGCAGGGAACTTCCTGAGGTGGGACTGCCTGTGACTTGTCTAGTTTGCTGCAGATTTGTAAAGAAAATTGTGTAGCTGGTTGCAGTGGGTTCTGTGAGAAAGAACATTACCCTACACAAAGTTCATCTGCACCTACAATTCCCGTTGCAGTTCTGGTTACCGGAACACCCAAGTTTAAACTCAGCTTCAGAGAAAAGCCTTCTTTGTAAAGACCTCCCTGAATTCCACACAGAGTCAGGCAGTGCGCAGCCTCTAGGCTATCATATTACTTAATCTCTCTCTCCCTCAGAGTCACATGCATGGCACACATGCACATGCAACAGATGCTAGGAGTCATGCTTTGCTCATTGCTGTATCCCAAACAACTACCACTCACTTACTAGCACATAGCAGTTGGTCAATATCTGCTTGCTGAGTGAGTGCACACGAGCAAAAGTAACAAAGTGAACAAAAAATTTCCTTAGGAGGACAATAAACGGAACCTTTCTGTCTGGGATAAAGGATGCCATCCAAGCCTTGGCACAGCACACAAATCCTCTGATCATATAATCACAGGGGCCTGTGTAGCTTTATAGCCTTGGTGTATTACTCACCACATCAGCATTAACTTCCTGCCACACGTGGACACTCAGGAGAGAGGACAAGGTACATTTGGGAAGCTCTTCCTTTCCTCTTCCCCATCACTTCCTTGACTTCTTTCTTCTACTCAGTCATCCATAGTGAGCCTTCTGCTGCCCACTGGAAACTGGGTGGAAAGCCCCAGGGCCCTTCCTAGAATCCCCAAAGTCACCCATGCCAAATTTTATTATTATTAATAAGATCCTTTATGAAATAAAATCAAAATCTAACTGGGACTTAAAAGATGCAGGCAATCCCTGCTTTCCCCTCTGAATCTCTATGGCCACGTAGTTAACGGTACATCATGCCACTGTAATATTAGTTTAGGGAAATAGCTGAGCTCCTAGAGCATACACATGATGACTTTAGGGGAATTTGAAAATAGAGAACTACAAATTTTTTGAAGTTTTAGGAAGAAATACCACATGCATACAATGACGTTTGTTATGCAGAGATTGTTGAAGCTGAAGTTAAAACTAGAATCATGGTTTTAAATAATATCAATGGCTGAGAAAGAACAATTTCTCTGAGATTTATGTCACAGAGAAAGTGGCTATAAAGTGTATGCCACCATTGAAGACTAGATCAACAGTTTTAGGTGACAAACCTTTCCCTTGCAATGTATTCATCACTTCAGGAAGAGGTACCTGAAAGGAAGTAGGATGAATCATTAGGACCCTACATTAGGGGAACCTATAGGGTCACTGCGTGCAAGAGTTCAACTGTTAGGCTTCGAAATCTGTTGCCACTTCACTACTTTTGGTTCTCCTCTGCAAAGTGCCTACACGATGTCTTTAAGTGCCTGGGAGAAGAAATGGCATATGGAATATTGTTAGCCCTGATTATATCTATGCACAGGCACCTACACTAAGGCTCAGAGGAGAATTTAAAGTAATGTTGGCATTTAACATTTATTAAATTGGCAAATGTTCTGAAGAAATAAAAGTGTAACTGTCATGTAACTTGAGGATATGAGAGTAGCTACTGGGTGCATCCTGAGATCAAACAGGGCTGAAATTAGTAATCCAACTGGAGTCTTTCAATTGTCGAAATAACTGCAGAAGAAAGTGAATTTAAACTCTAAAGCCGAGAGGCGGACAGACATGGCTAGAATGTAAATCTTAAATTGGTCTGAGACACATATTAGGCAGTATAGTTCTCATATATTAGGCATTTACTGAATTGGTTCAATCAATATTTATTTCTAGCAAAAAAAAGTCTTCTAATATTTCAGCTATTAAAAAGCTTAAGGTGTTAAACTCACATATTCATTTTCCAACATGCTAAGTATGGTGCTTGTCATTCTTTGTGCATGTCATGCCTTCCTGGTCCATTGTTCCTGTAAAAGAAAATAAAGTAATGTAGGCCTAGGCATTAAAGTGGAATTGGAAGATCGAGAGAGGACTGCACTCATACCTGCTAAAGGTCAAGCCACAGAAGGTTCCAACAGCCTTGGATAACACCTGAAGTCAGAATCCACGGGCCTTCAGCATCTCTCAGCTGGGAGTACCCTAATTAACTAACAATTCAGAACAGGTCTGCAATTTGAGATTTCTGTCTAGCCAATGAATTGCCCCCCAAAACAACTTTTTGAGGAAATCTATTAAAAACCTGAGCTTGCCTTAAAGGACACTATTTAGTGTTGCCCTAATGCAGTGTACCTAAATTGCAATTCTCTTTTCCCAAATAAACTCTATTTTCTTTGGCATCCGTGTTAATTTTTTTCTTAGTTAATATAACTATAGAACTGCCACACCAGTGCAGGGGCTTCCTGAGCCCTTCTAGGTGCTCCCGGTGACCTAATCTTAGTTCTCTGTTTTCCTGATATTGCTACATGTCCCAGGTCTACAATAGCAGCAGCCACTCTCAGTTTTGCAGTGAGTTAGCTTTTAAATTGCTTCAAAGTGCTTTTACAACTCTCTTTATGATCATTCTGGGAAACAGCCAGGGTAGGTGGTCCTCCTGCCTCATTTAGGGTGAGGAAACAGGTGTTAAGAGTGAACAAATGATACACCTAATGAATAAGTATCATTACATTAGACTCCTGCCATACGCCTCTCACATCCCCCTCAGCCCACCTTTCAGTCCTGGCCATTGTCAAGGCAACAGGCTCTATACAGGTGCCCTTACCAGCACCTCATCCCAGCTGTACTGTGCATCTGTCTTGCTTGTTATCCCAGGGATTCTCTGCTTTCTAGTGAGACTCCTAAACCAGCGTTAATTTTAGCCTGTGGAGATCAGGCTGCTCCCCTGTTTTGTCTCTGGTTGGCAATCCTGAAGGATCTTCTATGTGGTTCCTTAAAGCATTCCCGCCAAGACGAAGACCCAGTTACTCATAGGCATAGCCAGCTGAACAACACACGCTTCGATTAGCTCTCCCTCTTTGCTGTTTTACTCTTGTCAAGGGCCCCTCCCCTGTTCCCTGGATTCACTTCCCAAAATAAAGTACTTGCTTTTGTCTTGCAAATTTAAGTGTCTCATAGGTGCCAGATATTAGGCCTTTGTCAGGTTCATAGTTTGCAAGTATTTTCTCCCGTTCTGTAGGTTATTTACTCTGTTGAAAGTCGCTTTTGCTATGCAGAAGCTCTGAAGTTTAATTAGATCCTGATTATCATTTTTGCTTTTGTTGCAATTGTTTTTGGTGTCTTTGTCATGAAACCTTTGCTGGTTCCTACGGAAAGACGGCATTGCCTAGGTTGTCTTCCAAGGTTTTTACAGTTTTGGGTTTTACATTTAAGCCTTTATTTCATCTTGAGTTGATTTTTGTATACAGTGTAAGGAAAGGGTTCAATTTCAATCTTCTGCATATGGCTAGCCAGTTATCTTAGCACCATTTATTGAATAGGGAGTGTTTTCCCCATTGCTTGTTTTTATCAGCCTTGTTGAAGATCATAGGTGTGTGGCCTTATTTCTGGGCTCTCTATTCTGCTCCACTTGTCTATGTGTCTGTTTTTAACCAGTACCATGCTGTTTTGGTTACCGTAGCCTTGTAGTATAGCTTGAAGTCAGGTAATGTGATGCTTCCACCTTTGTTCTTTTCATTTAGGATTGCCTTAGGTATACGGGCTCTTACGTGGTTCCATATGAATTTTAAAATAGTTTTTTCTAGTTCTCTGAAGAATGTCACTGGTAGTTTGATAGAAATACCACTGAATCTATAAATTGTTTTGGGCAGTATGACCATTTTAATGATATTGATTCAATCCATGAGCATGAGCTGTTTTTCCATTTGTTTGTATCATTGATATCTTTGAACAGTGTTTTGTAATTCTCATTGTAGAGATCATTCACCTCCTTGATTAGCTGTGTTCTTGGGTATTTTGTTGTTTTTTTGGCAATTGTGAATGGGATCACCTTCCTGATTTGGCTCTTAGTTGGGCTTGGCTGTTGTTGGTGTACAGGAATGATAGTGATTTTTCTACACTGATTTTGTATCTTGAAACTTTGCTGAAGTTGTTTATCAGGTGAAGGAGCTTTTGGGCTGAGACAATGGGGTTTTTAAGATATAGAATCATGTCATCTGCAAAGAGGTAGATTGACTTCCTCTTTTCCTATTTGGACGTCCTTTATTTCTTTCTCTTGCCTAATTGCTCTGGCTAGGACTTCCAATACTATGTTGAAAAGTAGTGGTGAGAGAGGACATACTCGTCTGGTACCAGTTTTTAAGGTGAATGCTTCCAGCTTTTGCTCATTCAGTATAATGTTGGCTATGGGTTTGTCATAAATGGCTCTTATTATTTTAAGTTCCTCAATACCTAGTTTATTGAGAGTTTCTAACATAAAGGGATGTTGAATTTTAGGAAAAACCTTTTTTACATCTGTTGAAATAATCATGTTTTTTTTTTTTCCTTTAATTCTGTATATGTGATGAATCACATGTATTGATTTTCATATGTTGAGCCAAACTTGCATCCTGGAGATGAAACCTACTTGATCGTGATGGATTAGCTTTTTGATGTGCTGCTGGATTCAGTTTGTAAGTATTTTGTTGAGGATTTTTACATCAATGCTCATCAAGGATATATGCCTGAAGATTCTTTTTTTGTTGTTGTTGTTGTGTCTCTGCCTGGTTTTAGTAACAGGATAATCCTACCCTCGTAGAATAAATTGGGGAGGAGTCCTCAAAGAGCCACAAACAGAACTACCATTTGACCCAGCGATCCCATTACTGGGTACAGAGGAATATAAATCATTCTATGATAAAGACACAGGCATGCAAATGTACATTACAACACTATTCATAATAGCAAAGACATGGAATCAACCTAATGTCTATCAATGGCAGCTTAAAGAAAATGTGGTACATACACATGGAATACTATGCAGCTATTTAAAAAAGAATGAGATCATGTCTTTTGCGGGAACATGGATGGAGCTAGAGGCTATTGTCCTTAACAAACTAACTCAGGAACAGAAAACCAAATTCCATATGTTCTCACTTACAAGTTGGAGCTAAATGATGAGAACTCATGAACACAAAGAAGGGAACAACAGACACTGGGGTCTACCTGAGAGTGGAGGGCAGGAAGAGGGAGAAAAGCAGAAAAAATAACTATGGGGTGCTGGGCTTAATATCTGGGTGATGAGAAAATCTGTACAACAAACCCTCATGATCTGAGTTTACTGATATAACAATCCTGCACATGTACTCATGAACTTAAAAGTTAAAAATAAAGAAAACAATTTAAAAGGGTTAAAGGACATTTTCTCTAAAATTAAAAAAAAAAAGGTATTTGCATGAAAGACTTATTTCGGGCTCTGCTTGGGAGAATCTCAGTTAAAACAGGCTGCAAACACATTCTTTCGATTTTTCTTATTCATTCTTCTCATTACCTTATTAATCACCAGATCTAAAATTCAATAGTCATTTTTTTTCCATTTCCAATCACAGACAAAGGCTATAAGATTTAATATTTGGAAACCAAGTAGAATCTCTTTATGTTCTGTATCATTTGCACACACAACAAGAATTATGATGACCTTTAAGGTAGCAATTATTTAAGAATAAGGATGCATATGTAAATATAAAGAGAAACACATAAGTTGCTATTCAACAGATAGTTTCAGAGAGCTGGAAGTAACTATCTTTACTCAATGACATTTCTAGGGTCAGTCTATAAAGCTTTCTGCCTGGCTTCTTTTCATACTATGTTTTCTAGTAAGATGTAAGATTTTATTCTTATGGCTTATTTTAGATACATTGATGGCTTATTTCAAACAGCCTCACTGAGGAGAGGAAACAGAATGATGTCTTTGTAGCTTTGATAGGAACAATATCAGTATTTGCCGGGTATGATTATATATATTAAGGGAGGTTTATCCTTCAATAATTTTATAAGAATGAAAATATGGTATTTTATTAGATGAAGTACCATATTGCTACCAGCATATGAGCACAACATCAAGAAAAACAAACTGCTGAATATCAAACAATTCTTGATTTGGAAAGGGCAAATCTAAACCCAAATAGTCCAAAGGGAGCAATTCTATTCAGTGTATGCAGACTATCAGATCAGCTGGCAACACTGCTCCTAATAAAAGAGCCAAAAAGTATCACTTCATCATATTTGACAGATAGCAGGAATCAGCAGCCTGTGTAAACATTCCTGTGCTTGCTTGTCACTAAAGATTGAGAAGCAATGTGTTAAGTTATAAATATGAAGAAAGGAAACTAAGATCCAGTTTCTGGAACTTAGATGTAGTAACTGAAATATTAAACACTGTAGAGCAACTGATTGAGTTTATTCCATGACTTGCCTAAAGAACATATTAACTATCTGTATAGAGAAGCCAAGTAATCCATTTCCCTGAAAGCATAGAGATACCTATGTCAGTTACTATCCTATATCTGAACACCAGAATTATCCACATGATTCATAGCTTGATAAACTTATTAAAGAACATTTTAATTATAGTTTGTTGGAACAGATTACTTCAGCTGAAAAAATTATAAAGTGAAAGCTGTTTACATAATTGCTTTTAATCCTCTTGGAAAATATATTTATTTAAATAAATATATATACATAAAAATATATTTTTAAAAATTATTTTAAAAATATATTTAAATATATTTATATGTTTCTATAAGCCCATCCCTTGATTAAACGTATTTAGTCACACACACACACACACACACACACACACACACACACACAATTTGATTTTTAACAATTCCTCTTGAAGCTCTGTGCAATTTACTCTTTGGTCAGAAAGTGAAATACCTTTGTTTCTATAAGCCCATCCCTTGACTTCATATTCTACTAGAATGTAAGTTCTCATAGGTATATTATCATGGTTTTTCCTAGTGCCCAATTGTATGAAAATTTGATTGCTGTTTACACGACCATCTTGGTAATGTTATGAAAGTACTCTAGTTTGCTTGACATTCTATATGCTGACTTGGCAGTAATCACTAGCAGTACACAGATTCAGAAAAGAGCCAGGAGTTCATAACAAAGAGAACAACAAAGACTGAAGAATAGTAGGTGCTACAAATGGCCGAGGCTGGCAGTCACATTTCAGTGGTGCAGACAACCAACTGGATTCAACAGGTTCCAACAGGGCCAACAGCAGAAAAACCATTCTTTCAATTCTGTGACAAGGTTAAGGTATCAACTAGTGGCAGACAGGGTGGACTTTATTGGATATGCATTATGAGGTCTTCATTTTGTAGGAAATTACATACTTGCTCTGGAGACAGGGCAATTATGTGAAATGTTAATGAATACTTTCAAACAAAGGAAGTGTCAAAATAGCAAAGTGGGATTGAATTTTATGAGGAGGTTAATTTCTAAAGTCAGCATACGAAGCAAAATATTCACAAAGTCAAAATTACCTCTGAAGATGTGTTATGAAAATCCCTTACTACATAAGAAACAGAAAGAAACTTCTTGAATCTGACAGGGTATTTTTATTTTATTTTTAAAGCATGGAAACAATTACTATTTCTTTAGTTCATATTACTGTTTCTTCAATTGCAGACCCAATGTAGGTGGCTTACATTTAGGGGCAATTTGGTACCAATGACATCTTAAAAGCAGTATGCTCCTAATGACTATGAAATGGTTGCACTCAAAGCTATGTAGTATGACTTTTGGAAAGTCACAGAACACCATGTGGCATCAATTACCTTTAAGATTGCTGAGACCTTTTTACTTACAGATGAAAGCAACAGCACTGAGGTTAATCTTTTTTTTTTTTTTTTTTTTTTTTTGAGACAGAGTCTCACTCTGTTGCCAGGCGCCAGGCTGGAGTACAGTGGCACAATCTCGGCTCACTGCAACCTCCACCTCCTGGGTTCAAACAATTCTCCTGCGTCAGCCTCCCGAGTAGCTGGGGCTTCAGGCGCACACCACCACGATGATCTCGATTTCTTGACCTCATGATCTGCCCGCCTTGGCCTCCCAAAGTACTGGGATTACAAGATTGAGCCACCGCGCCTGGCCGAGGTTACTCCTTACACTAAGCTCTGGGTCTGTGAGATAAGGTCATTTCTATGCAGAAGAAAGCAGTCCAGAAGTAAGGAACCACAAGAAAGAAAATCAGAACACCCCATAGAATGCTACATTTTGACCCATTGCTACTAAGACTCAAACTCCTGAGTCTGAATTCATAGTTTGAATTATTGATAGCCTCAGAATTAGTTCCTCTGACGCAGAACCGAGTCAAAAGTTTGGGCCAGTTTGATCATAGACTTTAGCAACAAACAGGCCTCCATTTAAACCTCAGAATAACTTAAAAAATAATGCAGATTTACGTTCAGTTGTAAGAAATAATATAAAAAGATCCCATATATGCTTTACTCAGTTTCCCTGGAAGATTAACATCTTGTAAAACTAGAGTACAATATTATAACTAGCATATTAGTTTCCTAGAGCTGCCGTAACAGTACCACAAGCTGGGTGGCTTACACAACGGAAATTTATTTCCTCACAATTCTGGAGGATGTAAATGCGAGACCAAGAGGTCAGCACGGTTGTTTCTACTGAGGCATCTCTCTTTGGCTTATAAATAGCTCTTTTCCATGTGTCTTCATAGGGTCTTCCCTTTGTATGTGTCTGTGTCATAATCACCTCTTCTTATAAGGAAACCAGAAATATTGGATTAGGGCCCAAACTAATAAATTCATCTTCACTTAATTCCCTCTGTAAAGACCCTATCTCCAAATATAGCTACTTTCTTCTGAGGTACTGGGATTAGGACTTCGACTGACAAATTTGGAGGGGACACAGTTTGGCCCGTAAAAACCAGGATGATACTGATGCAGTCAGGAAAGAGACCATTTCTATCACCACGAGGATCTCTCATGTTGACCTGTTGTTAACACATCCCACTTAAACCCTGGCAATCACCAAACTGCTTTCCATTTTTATAATTTTATCATTTCACAAATGTTTTATAAGTGGTATTATGCAGTATGTAATATTTGAGACTGGCTTTTTATTTTACTAATTTTGAGACACAGTCTCTGTCGCCTAGGCTGGAGTGCAATGGTGTGATCTTGGCTCACTGCAACCTCTGCCGCCCAGGTTCAAGCATTTCTCCTTCAGCCTCCCGAGCAGCTGGGAGTACAGGTACCTGCCACCATGCCTGGCTAATTTTTGTAGTTTCAGTGAAGACTGGGTGTCACCATTTTGACCAAGCTCTTCTTGGACTCCTGACCTCGTAATCTACCTGCCTCAGCCTCCCAAAGTGCTGGGATTACAGACGTGAGCTACCACACCTGGCCAGAAACTGGCTTTTTAAATTCAGCATAATTCTCTGGAGATTCATCCAGATGACTGTCCAGTTCATTCACTATTCTTGCAGGGAGTAGTATTCCATGGTATGATCATACCACAGTTTAACCATTCATCCATTGAAGAATATCAGAATTGTCTCGAGTTTTTGGCTATTATGACTAAAGCTTCCATAAATATCCATGTGCAGAATTTTGAGTAAACATGAGTTTTCATTTCTGTTGGAGAAATACCCAGGAGTGTAACTGCTTGAATGCTGGAATGCTTAGTTTTTTAAGAAACTGCCAAATTGTTTCCCAGAATGTTACTATATTATTTATATTTCCACCAGCAATATAAGTGGTCCAATGTTTCTAAATCCTTATCAGCATTTGATGTCCTATTTTTTCATGTAGCCATTCTGATAAGTGTATAGTAATAGCTCATTGTAATTTTAATTTGCACTTCCCTGATGTCTACTAATGTTAAACATCTTTTCAACATTGTATACACTCTTCCTAATGACCATGTCATTTACTAATATGATACACTCTATGTAACATTTCAAGAGTATATATCTTGGGTGAAATGTCTGTTCATGTCTTTTGCCCATTTTCAACTTGGATTCTCTTTTTATTGTTGAATTTTGAGAGTATTTGCTATATTCCAGATACTTTGTCAAATAAATGATTTGCAAATTATTAATCTCAGTTTGTAGCTTATTTTTTCATCCTCTTAACAGACATGTTTGCAGTGTGAAAGGTTTTCATTTATGAGACTTTAGATCTTATTTTTACATGGCGTTTTAGCTGTTTTTTTCTGACACAGCTTCAGCAGGGGAAAAGCGGGGTGCAGTTTCATTACTACAGAGTGGAGGTGGAAGTCCAGGTATTCCACACGTCTCCACTGACACTGTGGGTGGGGGAAGGTCCCTGATATTGTCTAAGAGGTTTCCCTACTCAGCCTCCTGATACTACCTTACAAGCTCCAGAATTGAAACCCTAAGCTCTCCATCAGTTTTTCTTTGATATTTGGCTGATGCAGACAAGTTGTTATCTAAAAGTTTTCTGCCGTGCTAGGTTCCCTCCTTTCCTGATTGTTTTAGTAGAGAAAGGAAGATTTTGTTAGGATCTTTTTGGTCTATGCCCCCTGGCATTTCCAGTTTGCTAGTCATTTCACTTTCAACTCTGAGATATATGAGGCTAAAAGAAAGCCCTGGGAATATACCACCCTGTTGATCTTGGATCTTAGGGTTCCTAGCCTATTAGCCTTTTCTCTATGTTTTAGGGCCTGCATTTTTTTTTTTTTTTTTTTTTGAGACGGAGTTTCACTCTTGTTACACAGGCTGGAGTGCAATGGTGCCATCTTGGCTCACCGCAACCTCCGCCTCCTAGGTTCAGGCAGTTCTCCTGCCTCAGCCTCCTGAGTAGCTGGGATTACAGGCACGCACCGCCATGCCCAGCTGATTTTTTGTATTTTTAGCAGAGACGAGCTTTCACCATGTTGACCAGGATGGTCTTGATCTCTTGACCTCATGATCCACCTGCCTCGGCCTCCCAAAGTGCTGGGATTACAGGCGTGAGCCACCGTGCCCGAGGGCCTGTTTTTAAAAATATATAATGTCCGGGTTTTTTATTGTACTAAGTGGAAGGAAAATGACTTCAACTCAATCTTCCTGGAAATCTTTCACTGTTATTTACTGATTGTGGTGAATTACCTAATCTCTTTACATCACAGTTTTCCAGTCTGTGAGACAAGGAACGATTACCAGAAGATTAAATGAGAATCTATGCAAAGTATTTGACTCACACTGAAATACTGAATTGCTCATCTTTGAAATAAAACTGTGCTACCATTCTTCCGATCTTTCAAATATGTATCACAAAAGACTTCTGAATTTTCTAGTTCCAGGGAGACTTACTATCTGCCAGACCCTCATAACTTCTCAATGCTATTAGAACTATTCCTGACTTTCCCACTTGAGACTGGTGATTTTGCTATGTATAGGCAAATGTGATTTCCCTAGCAAAACCCTAGAACATAGTAGGCACTCAAATGCCCAGTCATTTGCAAGTTCCTCCTGTACTATTATGATTTTACAGTGAGTCTTTGGGCCAATCCTCAGAAACAGGGCTATTTCCTCAGGAACAAAATGGGAAGGACACTTGGTCTATTTCATAGAAACAATGTGGCTACACATATAAACACTCTCTTCTGAATAATATCTTCTCCCATTACCAAAACAAAAAAAGCACATAACTAATGTCCCGCTATTATCATGGATCTTGCCTTGTCCTTATTCCCAGTTTCCCAGTGTTTTATAGCAGGGTGGTGTAGGATTATAGTAAAGTCAGTAGAACAGAGGTGGAGACAGTTGCCAGCAAAGTCAAGGACTATCTTGTAATGGAGTTACAGCCACCACAAAGGAAAACTCAGAACTTCATTCTAGTAATCACAGATCAGGATTTCTACATTGCTAGTGTAATGGATAGATGGAGTCTTGTTTCTCCTATGTCAAATTATTGAATGAGAGTGCCACATAACAAGTCTAAATTATAACATTTCAAATATATATAATTTATTGGATGAAGAACACTAATTTTTAATTAATTTTATACCTCTATAACAATGGAGTACACAATGGTAGGTTACTTAAATGGTTGAATAGTTATTAGTTACTAATAATTGTTAACTAGTTCAGTTTTAGAGCTGGAGAAAATTGCAAGGTATGCAAATCATAATCTCAAGGTTAATAGGTTTAGCTTCTATATTCTATCAAGTCAAGGTAATTTTAAGGTGAAGATTCTCTCAAGGGTTTTGAGGAACCTCAGATATGGTAATCAGATTGTCATACCAGTAGTCTATTTGAAATTTTTTATTTACCATAAACAATAAATTATTCCATCTAATTTTCACATACTCATTTTTCTTTATTTTTTTCTGGAAGAAGCAAATTTGCCAGAATCTCCTTCCCTACTTTGGAAGGAAATTGAAAGATTCCTTAAGACCAGTCTATTTTATGTGAATATCAGGTATCTTTCTCTGTGGAAATACATTTTGTTTGTGCACATTGTAGAAGGAACTCTCATGCTCAAAAATATAGGCTTGCAATCTTCAGATAGTCAGATACACCTTCATCTATTCTTTTCTCCTAGTTCTGTGTAGAAGACAGGTTTACCCAGATTTTGGATTGTATTTCTTTGGTTACCAAGGGATGTGAAGAATGTCTCAAGTCACATGGAAACTATTTATTTCTTTATGTAACTTATTTAAAAGGCCTCTCAAGACAGGGGTCATGTTTATTCTCCTTGTCGCCCTAGCACCTAGCTCATTGCCTGGAAAGTAATATGCATTAATTGCATGAAAGGAATGCGAAACCTTTCAACCTTTTTTTTTTAACCACACAATCAAAAGGATTTCACTCAAACATTTATTTAAAGTGTTGCAACATATTGAGTGCTCAAGTTGAGTTTCTGCAGGGAATAAGACACTCAAGACTGAGGCCATGGTTTAGCAGACAGTGGTGTTGCAACAGGATTTAGTGAGAGGTACAGAGGAACAGTTGGGAATGTCTTTTAAGGGTCAGTGGAAATGCATGTGTCTACTTTCCAGTGGATTGAATGCTGCTCTAACTTAAGAACATTCAAAACAGAGCCTGAAAATTTGGACTCTAGTGAGGATGGAAAGGAAGGAAAGGAACAGAGGAGAGATCTAGAGAAAGAAATGTGGAGGTTCTAAAAATCGAGTATGAGTAAACCAGAAAGAGACGGAAATTTTGTTGATATCAAGATAGTATTTGAAAAAAACCCTTTGGTGACAAACAGATTCTTCATCTGTCTTGGACTATGTTAACTTCTTTTTCTTTTCTCCTCAACAGGGAACTTTTCTCACAGAAATATTTTTGTATAAGTTAGATTTTTATTGAAAGTTGGTTTTATTTAAAGTACTCAGTTGCCAGAATGTGCAATCTTACTTCCCAGTAAGAAACATTTGGGGAAAAGTTGGGACTCCATGAAAAATATAATAAAGAGTTATCAGTATTTATATTTCCGGGAGCATGGTAGATTAAATATCCTGAAAAAAAAAAACTCACAATTAATCTAAGAGAATAGAAATGTATATAAAAAATATTTTAGTAAGTGTCAACAGGCTGGGACAAAATTAAAGAATATGAAAAATTCCTCAAATTATTTAAAACTAGGAATGCTGGGTGATACTCAGGTGCTACCACATCAGCCTCCTGACCTGTCAGTTTCTTCTAAACTCTGGAGATTTTTGAGCTGCTTCTTTGTGAGCTAATATGGAGAATAACTAAATCCTGTGGCCCATCCAGTTGAGGAACCTAAGGGGAGATCTTGCATAAAATTGTGACTTTTTTAGGATATAAGGAAACAAATTTGCCAAAAAAGATAAAATTAAGGAAACATACCTTCTCAAACTTAGTTGCAGGTAAAAGGAAAAGAAAATAAATTCTTCCCTGAGAACACATAATCATAAACTAGTTTTCAAGTTTGCTGTCTAAATTTAAGTAACCTGTATAGTCCAAGGAAATCTCAAGCAAAGAATTTAATTTGAATTCCTGGATTAGTCATACCAGCAAGTTACTGTTAAAAGAAAATATCAATCCTTTCTGAGTAATTTAAGAGGGCCTATGGAATTCCCATGGTTAAACTCCAGAAAATTGAGCATCACACACACATCAAAATACAGATCACAAAATAATAATGAAAACATGCTATGAGTAAGAACTAGCAGAAGTAGACCACAAAATTTTCAGATATCAGAATTATGAATCAGAATAAAAAGCATATATGATTAAAGAAATTAGATCCTTAAAAATGAGCTGGGAACAAGAGACTTTCAAGAATAAGAACTAAAAGATTTTAAACACAATCAGATAAAACACACAGAAGACTACAGCACATAAAATGTGAAATTTAGAGCATGAATTAAGCTATACATTTTACTTTTGCTCTGTCTAAACTGGAAGTCTAACCTAAGGAGACTTCTAAAACACAGCCAGAAGGATTGATATATGAATATAAAAGAGAAGGCAAGAAATTTGGAGAATAGAATGAAAAGTAATACAAGTCTAACTGGAGTTCCAAAAGGATGTGAGCGCCTAAGGGAGAGATAGGTAGTGCTGGTAACTTTTTACAATTACTAATAAGCCAAGACTTAGAAGTCCAAGCCAGCAAAAATAAAAATAAAACCACACATTAACACATCATAAATGTTGCAGAAAGATAGATTGTGAAAGCAGCCAAAAAGAAATGAAAGATAATCTACAAAATAAAGGTAGTTAGAATCGTGACTGAACCGTCAGAGTAGCATGGAAGGCAGAAGACAGTTGATTTATTTAAAGTAAGGAAGAGAGGAAACTTGGACTCTATACCTAGAGACATTCTCAAGAAAACAGCATATTAAAAACTGAATTTTTTTTACAACCCAGAACTTCTCTAGTAAATTCTAATGAATGTTATTCAAACAGATGGAAAATAATTCTAGATGGAGATGAAATGTAAAAATAGTAATGCCTAGCCTGTAGCAAATACCTAATTTGGCAGCATGGTAATTCAAAAGTTCATTGCTTAGATCTCCTTTTAAGAGAGAACCTGTAATGGGGAATGTAGTCTATTGACAGCCTCTAGCTGCAGCACCTTTGGGATCTATTGCTATGTTTGAGCCAAGGACAACCCTTCCTAGACAGCTCCCAGCCAACGACTTAGAACATCAGTTATCCCAAAGTGCAACTACTTCTGGCCAATGCAAACCTCCTATGATAGGCAATCTTTGTTCTGAAGCTCTCCATCAAGCTGGCCCAACTCTCACAGCTGCACTTCAGTCTCATGCTGTTCCTATCTAATCCCCTTTCCTTCCTTGCCTTCTTTCATAGGTGTCAGACCTGCATCACAGTCTGAAGGCTTTTTCTATTCCTGTTTGCTTTTCTCGTATGTTTCACAGGCATTACCAACAATGAAACTCCTGCATTCCTATCTCTGTCTTTGTGACTGCTTTCTGGAAGACAAACCTAACACAATTGGTATACCTGGATGGTCCATGAAGGCAGGTAGCAAGATGCAGTTTGGGGACTGGCTCATTCACCAGCCAGGTGGTAAGAAGTACCCCATCTTAAGTGATATGTGGGGCAAGGCTACTGCCTGCCACAAGGTAGAGGCCCAGTTGATAAAAATTTCACTGGTAGTTAGGACAAGATAAATATTCTGGTGGAGGTATACCTTTGCCAGTGGGACAACTCAGAAGAGTAACAATATGTACAAGGAAAGTAGAATTGGCTGATTAATAATAAGTTGCATTAACTAACTACAGAGGGGTTATGAGACACTAAAGGCCATAAAAAGGTTGAAAGCTAAGTGTGAGAACTAGAAGGCCTGTTTAGTCGCTTACAAAGAAGTGTTTTTAGGAACAGGAGAGCAAACTCAACTATAGAGTAATCTCCACTAATGAAAAATCCCCAAATTTCATAGTTAAAACTGAGAAGGTTCAAAGACTATTGAAAGCAAGATAATAATAATTGTCATTATCTTGCTTTATTGAAAGCAATAATTATCATTATCTTGTTTTCAAGATAATACTCAGCTAAGACAATGTTTGCTATGCTAAGGACAAGGCTCTATTTGGGAAAACATGGTAAAAAGGTATCTGGATGAGTGTCCTTGTGAGCTGTGGCTCTCTTTGAACCAGAGCCTATAAAATTTGCCCAGACCTCCCTATTAAAGGCTACCTTTGACCTATTGCAGAAAGTTTCTTCAAAGGGCTCTTCCTCACAAGGCATCAGGCACCCATTTCAGGAAATGCCCCCATTTTGTCTCCTAGATTTTAGGCTGATAACTAGGGTTAAGTTACAGTAAAGCCAGCTGAGGGAGTGCCAGGTTTTTTAAGGGAAGAGAGAAATTAAGTCCCAAATGAACTGCAAGAATTCATTAGTGATATGGTTTAGTTGTGTCCCCACCCAAATCTTATCTTGAATTGTAGCTCCCATAATTCCCACATGATGTGGGAGGAAACTGGTGGGAGATAATTGAATCATGGGGGAGTTTCCTCCTTACTGTTCTTGTGGTAGTGAATAAGTCTTATATGATCTGATGGTTTAATAAAGGGAAATACCTGTGCTTTGTTCTCATTCTCTCATCTGCCACTGTGTAAGACATGACTTTCACCTTCCACCATGATTGTGAAGCCATCCCAGCCACGTGGAACTGTGAGTCCATTAGACCTCTTTTTCTTTATAAATTACCCAGTCTTGGATATGTCTTTATTAGCAGCATGAAAACAGACTAATACAGCAAATTAGTACCAGGAGTGGGGTGCCACCGCAAAGATACCTGAAAATGTGGAAGCAACTTTGGAACTAGGTAACAGGCAGATGATGGAACAGGTTGAAGGGCTCAGAAGAAGACAGAAAAATGTGGGAAAGTTTGGAACTTCCTAGATACTTGTTGAATGGCTTTGACTGAAATGCTGATGATGTAGACAATGAAATCCAGCCTGAGCTGGTCTCAGATGGAAATGAAGAAATTGTTGGGAACTGGAGTAAAGGCAACTCTTACTATGTTTCAGGAGAGAGACTGGCAGCATTCTGCCCCGGCTCTAGAGATTTGTGGAACTTTGAACTTGAGAGAGATGATTTAGAGTACCTGGCAAATGAAATTTCTAACCAGCAAAACATTCAAGAGGTGAGTTAGCTGCTGTTAAATGCATTCAGTCTTAAAAGAAAAACAGAACATGAAACTTAAAAAAAAAAAAAAATTAGCAGCCTGACAATGCCATAGAAAAGAATTCCCATTTTATGAAGAGAAATGCAAGCCAGTTGCTGAAATTTGCATAAGTAACAAGGAGCTGGGTGTTAATTGCCAAAACAATGGGGAAAATGTCTCCAGGGCATGTCAGAGACCTTTGAGGCAATCCCTCCCCATCACAGGCCTGGAGGCCTAGGAAGAAAAAAATGGTTTCATGGGCCAGGCCCAGGGCCCACCTGATGTGTGCAGCCTAGGGACTTGATGACCTACATTGCAGCCATTCTAGCCAGGGCTAAAAGAGGCCAAAGTACAGCTCTGCCATGGCTTCAGAGTGTGCAAGCCCCAAGCTTTGGTAGCTTCAATGTGTTGTTGAGCCTGTGGGTGCACAGAAGTCAAGAATTGAGGTTTGGGAATCTCCACCTAGATTTCAAAGGATGTATGAAAACCCCTGGGTGTCCAGGCAGAAGTTTGCTGCAAGGGCAGGGTCCACAGAGTACCTCTGCTAGGGCAGTGCAGAAGAGAAATGTGGAGTTGAAGCCCTTGCACAGAGTCCCTACTTGGACACTGTCGAGTGGAGCTGTGAGAAGAGTGCCACTGTCCTCCAGACCCCAGAAGGGAGTACACTGTAGCTTTGCACTGTGTGCCTGGAAAAGCCACAGACACTCAACACTAGCCATGAAAGCAGCCATAAGGGAGGCTCTGTCCTGCAAAGCCACAGGGGTGGAGCTTCCCAAGACCATGGGAACCCACCTTTTGCATCAGTGCACTCTGGATGTGAAACAGGAAGTCAAAGAAGATCACTTTGGAGCTCTAAGATTTGATTGCCCCACCGGATTTAGGACTTGCACAGGGCATTCTGCCCCTTCATTCTGACTCATTTCTCCCATTATGTTTACTTAATACCTGTACCCTCATTGTGTCTAGGAAATAAGTAACTTGCTTTTGATTTTACAGGTTCATAGGCAGAAGGGATTTGCCTTATCTTGGATGAAACTTTGGACTGTGGACTCTTGAATTTATGCTGAAATGAGTTAAGACTTTGGAGGACTGTTGGGAAGGCAAGATTGGTTTTAAGGACATGAGATTTGAGAGGGGCCAGGGTTACAATGATTATGGTTTGGCCGTGTACCCAACCAAATCTCATCTTGAATTATAGCTTCCATAATTCCCACATCTTGTGGGAGGGATCCAGTGGGAGATAACTGAATCATGGGGGCAGTATCCCTATACTGTTCTTGCCACCACACCCAACACGTAAGATATGGCTTTTGCATTCTGCCATGGTTGTGAGGCCTCCCTAGTCATGTGGAGCTGTGAGTCCATGAAACCTCTTTTTCTTTATAAATTATCCAGTCTCAGTTATGTCATTATCAGCAGCATGAAAATGAACTAATACAACCATCCACTGTAATGATTCCACCAGTCATTTCCCAACAAGATCTATAGCCATTTACTTGAACATAAGGGGAATATCCAGACACTTCGAGAACTTTTAAATGTAGGTTCTTAGTTGACACTGACACCCAAGGAGCAAAATCAAGTCTCTGCTGTTAGAGCTGGCATGCAAAGACCAAATAATAAATAGATTCTGGCTTACAGTATATCTAGTTGGTCTAGGTTGCCTGATTGATAGCAATGGAGCTAATGAGGGACCAGGTGGTGGTGCATACATGCCAGAAACTAGGGGGACAAAATTACCTAAAAATCAGCAAGGACAGAGGCGCAGCCCAGGGGGCTTAGCCTGCAGGGAGTTGCAGTGTCTCTAGAGACAAAATAAACTCTCAGTTAATGAGGGTATAGTTATCATTCTCATTAATGCTAGCTAACAAGACAAGCAGTTATTTTGCTAGTCTTCCAGTGTATAACTAGGATTGACACACTTGGAAGTTGGCATAACTATCAAATTGGATCTTGGTTCTATAGGTAGGAACCATCATAGTAGGAAAGACCAAGTGGAAGTCTCTGAAATACCCCACACTCAACAGTTTAAAAAATGAGGCCAGGTGCAGTGGCTCATGCCTATAATCCCAGCTTTTTGGGAGACTGAGGTGGGCAAACTGCCTGAGCTCGGAAGTTTGTGACCATACTGGGCAACATGTTGAAACCTCATCTCTACTAAATACAGATTAGCCAGGTGTGGCGGCATGTGCCTGTAGTCCCAGCTACTTGGGAGGCTGAGGCAAGAGAGTTGCTTAAACTCAGGCAGCAGAGGTTGCAGTGAGCTGAGATTGCACCACTGCACTACAGCCTGGGTGACAGGGTGAGACTCCACCTAAAAAAACAAACAAAAAAAAAAAATGAAAAAATACTAAATTTCAGAAAAAGTGGCAGAGAAGAGTACCATCCCTAAAGATCTAAAGGATATAAGCAGGGTGATCCCTATCACATCTCCATTTAGTTTATTACTCTGACTATAAAGAAATTGAATGAATCCTGGAGAGTAACTGCGGACCACTGCAAGCTCAACCAAAGAGTAGTCCCCATCATGGCCACTATGCTGGATGTGATAGCATTGCTAGAGGTTAATAAGGCCTCAGATACATGGTATACAACCATGAATTTAATAAATGTTTTCTAGCCTCATCAAGAATGAGAATCAGAAATACTTATACTCACACAGAACAAAGAAAATTTCTATACAGTTTTGGCTTGGGGACATATCAGTTCTTTGTTCCTCTTATAGTCCAAAGAGATCTGGACTGCTAACTAGTACTCATCAGTGCTAGAAAAGAAGTGGGAATGATCAGGTTTTAAAATTCACAAAGAGAAAGTCTGCAAAATCCAGGAAAGATGCATGGTGTCAGCAGATAACTTCAAATGGACCTTGCTAAAATCTTTCATGGTACAATTTATTACCACTGGGACAAATTGGCTCTGATACTCAGCAATGATGTGCAAACTTTTCTAGAATAAGAGAAGATATGTCCTTTCATGTCTCATCTGTAACTAAAATGTTGGAAAAAACTGTAAAAGTGATCGAGATTGAAACCATGAATGACAGGATTGGTTGAGGATCTTCAAATAAATTTTGTAAAATTGTCTACTGTGAGTGAAAATGTAGTAGTATGTTTACTTTCTGATGGGTGTAAGCCACAGCAATTACAATGGCATAATTTTTAAACATAGTAAGAGATACTTTAGATCTCACGGTTTCTATCTAGGCCATCCTAACACATTTATCCTCTTCATTGTTAGGGAAAGACATTTTACGGTAGCAATTATTCACGGATTATGAAAACGCTTTGTCTTTTATTCAGAAACGTCACTGTCTTTATTAACCCCAAATCCTTTGGGAAAGTGGAAAGATTCTTAACAGAATTGGAAAGTTGCAACCATTAAAGTCTCTAACGGTTGTAACTTTAAACCATTAGAAGCATTCTCCAGAGAACTTGCAGGTCAACTGCTGACTCAAGATCCTGCTGAGGTCAGTTGACCCACAAGTCAAATGCTAACTTCAAGCAGATCACTAGCTGCGTGAAGTTCACTTATGTCCAAAATTGAAACATGTCCAGAACCATTAACTGTTAAACTCTCTACTGCTCAAGGATTGGTCAGACAAGGAACAACTGGATAGACTAGGGACCCACCAGGACAGAATCGTTCCCAGATGCTCACACTATGCACCCTTCCAAGAATTTCTGCCTACCTATGTGATAGGCAGAAATTCTTGGAAGGGTGTGTAGTGTGTGAAAAATGGCTTGCTCAAGTTTTTCTGAAGACTCCTAACTTATCTCAAGTATATAATGTTACTGTATATAAGGCCAACAGATAAAATACAAGTGTTCTTTATTTTTAAATTTTTTTAAATTTTAGAGGTAACGTCTCACCCTGTCTCCTAGGCTATGGTACAATCATAGTTCACAGTGACCTCAAACTCCTGGGTTTAAGTGACCCTCCTGCCTCAGTTTCCTGAGTAGCTAGGACTACAGACATGTACTACTATGCCTAGCTTTTTTTTTTTTTTTTTTTAAAGATAGGGTCTTGCTCTGTTTCCCAGGCTGGTCTCAAACTCCTGGCCTCAAGTGACCCTCCTACCTCAGCCTTCCAAAGTGGCAAGTGCTCTTTAAATCCAAATTTTACAGTACTGAAAAGTCAGGATAGAAATGGGCAGGGGGACTCGGGCTGCCTCTGAATTAAAGACAGGAAAAACCCTCATGAAGCTGGTGTGTATACACTTTTGACAGCCATACTCCGACACTGGGACTCCTGTTTGCCTTGGCCCTGGGGATTCCACAAGGCCCAACCTGATTTATACCATATGTATACCCTAACTCAAACCCTGTGCAACTCTGCTCCGACATGTGTCTGCAGGTAGAATGCAAAGGTAAAAACCAGGGTAAAACCCCAGTAAGACTTTCAAAAGAAGAGCCGTCACAACCAAAGGCACATGGACTAGGACTTCTGCAAATCATAAAAGACATTTTCCCAGTATTACTGTTCAAAAGTTATAATTACAAGAGTTTAAGTGCTCCAAAAGTGAACATGATTGTTCCTACTTCTTAAGCTGAAAAATCTACAAGGTTTAGGGAGGGATAACAGGGAGAAATGGCAGATATAAGTGACGGGGAGATGGAGACAGAAAATCACATTGCCATATATGTACCTATGCAACAATCCTGCATGTTTTGCACATGTACCCCAGAACCTAAAGTGTATTTTCATACACACACACACACACACACACACACACACACACACACACACATATATATATATATATATATGAAACCTACAAGGCATTAAGGGAGCCAAAAACCCTTCACAGAAATTAGCTCAAGATTTGAGGACATCTTTGATCTACAGATCTTTGTATTGAGAATAGCAAACTACAAGTGTAGCAATTATTTTGAAGTTTATTTTTATAATCAAACTTTTGATATGTTTTAAAATTTTGAATGTTTCCAGTAATCGGAATTAATTATTCTGATATTGTCTTATAGCCAAGATAATGTTTTTACTAATGAGGTAAGCTTTGATGGCATCTTTGCTTGGGTTTAGTGTTGTCAGGATTGGTTTGAAAGTACCCAGATTCCACAGTCTAGAAAAGTCGCTCAAATAAATAAAGCATTTATAAAATAGATCTTACCTCTCTTGTACAAAGTGATTAAAAATAATTGTGGGTTACACATTTATCTCTTATCAGAGGTTTAAATGTATGTAAGGAGAAAGGAATACAAAAGCTGTATCCACAAAGTAAAAGAGGTATTGAATGGGCAGGGTGCAAGCGAGGCACTCAAAGCGACCATGGCAGGGGAAACCAACATACATCTCTCTAACATTCACTGGTGGTTATTGAAAAATCTTTGTAAAAAAGGTAACGACTTGAAAGTCAAATTGGAGAGAACAGAAACTCTTTCTCTATAATCCATTTCTTCTTACCTCTGGAGCCTCACTCCCACTAAGCACCAAAAAAGTGGTCTAAAACAATGATTCTTTCCAGCAAAGTTCAAAATATTTAATTGCATTCACGTTTAAAGGTATGTTTTGAAGCTTTCTCTGCATTCATTTTCTGGGTGAGAAGCTGTAGGGAGAAAGGGCACATCTGCATCTTTTCTAGGTTTCTCTGCATAGCTACTGGTACCTAAATATTTGGTCTCGTAGCTCAGACTCTGACCAATAAGGACTCTATCATATGGTATGAGTTTTTCCTGCAGATGTGCCTTGCTTCCTTGGTGGCTTCCCAATAGCCATGAACCTTCGAAGATTTGACCAGACTACACCGGCGACTGGCAAGCTATGCCCATGGCCAAATATGGTCCAGAACTTGATTTTGTTTACCCAGGAACTATGAAGGTTTTTACATTTTTGAAGGACTGTGAAGGAGAAGGAGAAGGAGAGACAAAGACCATATATGGCTTGCAAAGCTTAATTAAAATCTGGCCCTTTAGAGGAAAGGATTGCCAAACCCTGCTCTACATACAGATCCCATGAACTTGCCCACATTTCTCTTTGATTTTATCACTTTTCTCCATCTGCAAGTTCTGTGATGTTGATGCTCTTATACCCAATGATCAAGTGTTAACCACCTGGGTTCATGAGGAGCTTGAGTCTTCTTCACGATAAGCTCATAGCTGTGGTTAATTAGGGGTTGCTATTCTTCACATGTACCCCAAAACCTAAAATGCAATTAAAAAAAAAGACTCCATCTCAAAACAACAACAACAACAAAAAAATTAGGGGTTGCTTTGGCCCTTTAGCCTATTCAGACTTCATTACCTTCTCCACCCACCTCCTGGGTCCTCTGTGTCCCAGCATTGTCACGTGGGTCTGGGTCCTATTTCTACTCTAAACACGAATCTGGTTCTAGTCCCCTCAAGCCTAATGAAAGAGTCTGTTACTCCTCTACATTGGGGTTTGGGGTAGGCATGATTCATTTTTCTTATTCCCCAAAATATGTACTATAATACATTAATGTCTAGAATTACTCAAGGATCCACTGAAAGGACAAATCCATAAGCTGGACCCTGAGTAGCCTTAATGTAATTCCTTGAAAATTTCTGATTATGCAAATATATTTTGACAAAAGACAGGTATTACCAAGTTATCCATCTATTCTTTATACCAGTGATTAAAATGTCTGGGAAGAAGGCAAATCATATGAAGAATTTCCTCAAGATCACTCCATTTGTAGCAAGGAGGAAAAGAGATATTAGCTCTATTAATTGTAGATATTGATGATTTAGATTTTGATATTCATTCAGTGTTATTTCAATGTTATATTTGGGTAACTGAGTCAGAAATATTAGGCCTTAAAAGAAACATATTAGTTCATTTTGATGCTGCTGATTAAAGACATACCCGAGACTCGGCAATTTAGAAAGGAAGTTTAATTGGACTCAAGTCCACATGGGTGAGGAGGCCCTACCATCATGGCAGAAGACAAGAAGGAGCAAGTCACATCTTACATGGATGGCATCAGGCAAAGAGAGAGCTTGTGGAGGAAAACTCCCCTTTTTAAACCCATCCGTTCTCATGAGACTTATTCACTATCACAAGAACAGTATGGGAAGGACCTGCCCCCATGATTCAATTACCTCCCACCGGGTCCCACAACATGTGGGAATTCAAGATGAGATTTGGGTGGGGACACAGCCAAACCATATCAAGAAAATAAACTACTTGTCTTCTTCTACCTCAGTGACACAGGGGAAGATAGTCCAGTAAACAGCAGGACCTCACAGTTACCTGCTACATTAGTCACCCACCTTGGGGGAGGAACACTCGGATCATGCTACAAATAAACATATAGAAATGGGGCATTGCTATAAATAAAATCACAAATGGTTTGGCATTGGCCCAAGGGTTAGGTGGCAAGAAGGTTAGAGGCTGGAAGGTTAACAATCCATATTACAGAGTGGTGAAAACTTTGGTAAAAATGTCATTTGTGACACAGTGGTAAGCAGATCATGTATATGCTTGCTAAACTTGCATTTGTGAGACAAGAGGTTGGAAAAGAGAATTTTAGTTACCATTGGCTATATTTGTCAACAAACAAGAAATTAATTAACTCAGGAAAAATTGGCTGGTTTACAGGCAAGAATAAAAGGGAACCAGAGGGCCTGGAAGGCTTGAAACTTGTCCTACTGGGAGAGGCACTGCCTCTCATCTCCAGTTGGTAAAAGAGAAAAACGAGAAGACTTCTGAGTAACAAAGATTTACTAGAAATTAGTTTTACAGCAAGAACCATAAAAGGCATAGCCAAAGCTTAAAACTTCTAAATGATCAATTATCATAGAGCGCAGGTTCTGTTAAGGTTATAGCATCCTTTCAAGAGGACAATAAGGCTGAGTGAAAAGAAAAAAAAGGCTATGATTTTCCCACTACAACCTTGTAAGCTCAAGCTGGGCACTTAATTAAAAGTAGCACAGTCTTGAAAACAATTGTGAACATGTCTATTGGCACATGCCGCTGCTTAGAATCCAACACATAAGAACCAAATCACATTTATAGTTATAGCCTAAAGAAGCATAAAACTAAATCAAAATTTGATGACTATTTGGAACTTAAAATCATTCTTGAGCCCCAACGCATAGACTGAGGAAGCTTCTCAACCATTAAGAAGGATACATTTTCTCATGCCCTCTAGATAGAGCCTAGGAAGGTAATGAAGAAGCAACAAACTCAAGGGTGAAGCCATAGGCACTGGGGAATAAGGGAGTAGGAAGTTTCTCCCAGGAAGTAGAATTGAGCCTTAACTGGAAACATCCCCCTGCCTCAGCATAATGGGCTCTGGGTCCCCATACATGTTCCCAGGGTGACTTCAGAATTGCTACATCCCATTGACCCCAAGTATCCCATTTTTTTCCCACCTGAACAAGATTGTTTATTGTCGTTATCCATTCCTTATTCTGGCAAACTATATTGGGTGTGTGAGAAGCTAATAACTTTTCATCTTAGTTTATAGGTTTCCAGATAGTGAAGAATCACATCGGACCTGATGTAAAGACTTATATTTCTCTCTCATTGAGCTGGGATGTTAGGCTTTGAGTTGTATGTGCTAATTGAAGTTGACTTTGGGGGCAGTCTCTCTCAAGAAAGGATGATTTGTCTGCAGTGGAGGAAGAAAATAAGTGACCTATTTGGTGGCCAAAAGAGTGAATTAGTATATTTTTGTTAACTATTTATATCTCTCTGTATCTTTCTTTCTTAGAAAATGTCAGGATGTTACTTCCTTGTCCACTTGGAAATTCATAAGGCCTCACGACTACTCCTGGCCAGTGACTTGTGGGCAATATGTGTCACATCCAAGCACATTATTTAGTGGTTGGTGTAGACCCTCCAGGATTCTCTCTCTTCCCTTTTTCTTAGCAGCCAGCAATACCTAACGTGATGGCTGATACATCAGTCCCTGAGCAACTATGACAAGCAAAAACTCTGTTGATCTACACTGGACATGTTCATTTATCACTCAGGCTTGTAGCCTGTTTTAAGCCACAAAGATCTGGGGGATGTTTGGTAGTGCAACATAGTCTAACCAATCCTGACTGACAAAAGAACCAATGGGGAAGATGAAGGAAAAAATAGGGACTGTTTTCTTTTTTTACACAATCCCTAAAAAGTATAAAATTATGGGCTTCCAATGTTAAGGACTAGATATTAATGGTACTTCAATTTGTTCTTCCAAAGATATTTGCAGGATATAAAATTGATGAGAGATTAATATTTAAAATGTATGAGACTGAAACTCCATGGCAAAAAATATTGTGCAAAGTATATATTTATTGGCTGTTCATGGAAAAGAAAACCCAAAACACTAGCAAGAATATAAGAGGATACTCAAACTCCTTAGTAATCAGAAATGTAAATTTTTGAAACATACGACTTTACACCTATTAGCCTGGAAATAGCAAGCTTGATAATTGTTGAGTGTTGGCAAGAATGTGGAGATATGGAAGTCCTCAAGAATGGCTGGTAGGAAGTTGACTAAGTGCAGTCTTTCTCTTTCCACAGGGCAATTGATCACTAACATAGTCAAGTGAAGAATCCTTAAAACCAGTTCTGGGTGTAAAAGGTATTAAATATAATATAATAGAATGAGATAAACTATTTCTGTAAGTTCATAGATTTATGCAGAACAGTACACATTTTATAAGAACATATATAAAAGAGGACTGACATTAAATTGATTAGAATGTTTGCCAATGACACCAGAGGGCCATGGGAGTAAAGAATGAAGATAAATGGAAATGATAAAAGCCTTAATGATATTGAACCACAAATTGATTAACACTCCCATTTGCACTAAAGATCTACCCCGAAATAAGTAACTTATTTTCTTCATTCCAACCGGTTATGGCAAGAAAGCAAATAACTTTCAGTAGCTGTCATATGACAAAAGACTTTGTGTCCTATAAAGAAACTCTGAGAAAGCCAAGATCCTTTGAGTGTAATCAAAGGCCAGTAACTATAGGAGAATGATTTTATAACCTTTAAACAGTACTGTACAGATAAATGTTTAACAACCGGCTCTGGGTGGGAGGAGTAGAGACCTGATTTTAGGGCTTGCTGATTTCTTTGATGTAAATATTCCCATCATGAGCTGACTTTCAATTATCAGCAGTTTAACCCATGCAAAATTCTTAAAAATGTAACAACTGACCTTCACAAGCTGGTAGGAGCACGCTCCAGCGCACTGCCTTTCAAACTCCAGAATTAAAGCACAAGACCCAGTATAATTTAAATGTAGAGTTGCTAAGGGTGGCACATAAAACACTTAGAGATTTTCTGTCCATAATATCTCAGAAAGTAGTTCATTTCACTTGCATTTACTCTTTACACTGAGCTAAGGGAAACCTCTTTCATTGTTCAGATTGCAATGTTTATTGTACAAACTTAGACCCCACTGTTTAACGCGGATCTAGCTAGACCTGAATCAAAAAGCCTAAACCTTGGGTGGTCTATTTTGTTACTACCATAGGGAACAAAGTACAACAGTTGTATATTCTTACAACTTGGACAAAAGATTGCAGATCAAGTTATAAAGTACAGAGTGCCTGGACCTACCAGTTCACAAATCCTTTCCACTTCCCTCAAAACATACTGATGTCTCTCAGTCAGTGAGCCTGCTGGCCTATCCAACAGAATGAGTAATTTCCAGTATGTCCCATTTCCAACATTCCGTTTTATCCTTATTCCTCTTTTTGGCAGATTCTGTTTTTCAACAGAGGTACAATTTCTCAGAAAACCATTTTCCTCCACTATTAAGTGATGATAGTACTTAATAGGAGATTCCTGAAAAAGCTTTTATGAAATTAGATTTGGAGGTATCAGTAGAGCCTTGGTACACGGTAAATACTTACCTATCAGTTTCTTTTTCTTTTTAAGTTTCCTTATCCTAACCTGCCTTTGTGGACTAAAACAATGAGAACAAGAAGAATATAAGAGCAAATTAGTTTCTAATCTAAGCTTTCCTGCTGTCTTCTTTGCTAATAGCTAGTTTACTCCTTAACATTTTTGAGGCCCCTTTAAAAAATATGACAGTTGTTTAACTTCAGCTCTAAAACTCTCATTTCATTAAACATATATGTTATGTCCTCTTCTGACACCAGGAAATCATTACGAAACCCATTTGTCCGAACTGCATTTTATAAACTCAAACAGCTGAAACTTACAATATTCTTCATGCAAGGGTAAAATTCATAGATTTAGGCTGAGTGGTTCTTAGCAAGTCAGGTGCTGTAGGTTAGGGGGCATCTTGGAAACATAAGACCATTTTTGGTTGTCTGATGACTGGGGACAGAGATATGGAAGCTCAAGCATTTAGTATTTAGGAGCAGGGATGCTAGACACTGTAAAATATGCCGGAAAATCCAATGCAGGAAATACCCTCTTGCGCAATGTTTTAATGTTTCCTGATGCCAAACCCACTACAAGTATAAATCAACGATACTTTACTAGATGAAATAATGAAAAAATTTATATGTATTTATGCAAGAAGTCAATGTAATTTTTTTTGGGGGGGCGGGTATGCAGTTTTGCTCTTTTTTGCCCAGGATGGAGTGCAATGGCGTAATCTCAGCTAATTGCAACCTCTGCCTCCTGGGTTCAAGCAATTCTGCCTCACCATCCCAAGTAGCTGGGATTACAGGCATGTACCACCACACCCGGCTAATTTTATTTATTTATTTTGTATTTTTTTAGTAGAGACAGGGCTTCTCCATATTGGTCAGGCTGGTCACAAACTCTCGACCTAAGGTGATCCGGCCGCCTAGGCCCCCCAAAGTGCTGGGATTACAGGCATGAGCCGCCATGTCCAGCTAAAGTCAATGTAATTTAAGGGAAAACTCTTACAGTCAGAAAAGCTTAAATGGGATAAAGACATTATTTTAAAACTATTGAATAATTTATTTACTCTCTGCTTTCCATCTTCTCAATAGTATGGCTTTCCAATTGCATATTAGTTAAAAAGAGTTTTAGTGCAGAAGTGAAATTACTGCCAAAATGACAAGGCATATTGCAAATATATAATAGACATGAGACTTCTTTTAAGTGACTTGATGCCAAATATTACTAAATTATCAGAATGCATGGGGATCTCACTACATTTCACTATAAAAATGTTTTTTAAATTTCATATTATTACCATCTTACATTATTTTTGTAGTACAAGGATAAAAACTTATGTTGTAAAAATAGCATTGAAATTACTCTGGGGTTGTCTGTTTTCAGTTTTTACTCCACAGCTATCCCTGGTGGTTCGTCACACAATTTCTGTATAGCTTCTTATTTTACTGTTTCTTTCTAATCCACTCTATAATCCCTATTGCTTACTGAAGAAAATAGCTTCCCATGCCTTTTTAGCTGAGACTGAACATATGCTCTAATATGTAATGGAAATTCAAAATAGGGGATGTGACACTTTGTCACTATTTATATCCTATACCATAATATAGGAAATTCTAACACCATACTTGTAATACTGAGCCTGTTTGCAGAATCATATGTCCTCATTGTTTCCACTTCAAGTCTATAATTTATTTATACTTTGACTGGGGTTGTACCCTCTCATTATATACAAATAAGCCCTTTTTTTCCCTCATACACAAGAGTAATACTAGATTTTATTCCAGTGTCTGCCCATACCACTTTTAACAGACTAAATGTCTGTGCCCCCATCATGAATGGGATTAGTACCCTTATGCAAGAGACCCCAGGGATCTCTCTAGCTCTCTTTCAGTCATGTGAAGATAGAATGGAGAGTCAGCAATCTGCAATGGGGAAGAACACACTCACCAGAAACCAACCATGCTGGCACCACGATCTGGGAACTTACAGCCTCCAGAACTATGAGAAATAAATGTTTGTTTAAGCCACCCAGTCTATGATATTTTTTTATAGCAGCCCAAATGGATGAAGACATCACTGCTTCAATTTCTCTGCTTGTCTTATATAGAATGACTTTCGGTCTTCTTACCTGCTTATTCAAGAAGGTACTGATATCTAACTACTTCATTATCTTTTAATGTGATTAAGACTGAACATTTACATATTGGGACATAGAATTTCTTAATTTTTAAAAATTTCTCTTTTATGTAGCAGGGTATTATGTTGATTTCTAAAAACTGTATAGCTAAGTTATATTATTGGTAACTTTCATTTTGGCATAGCAAACATTTGTTGTAAGGGAGCACTGAGTCTGACAGGGCTGAGAACCATAGATTTAAGGGAATGTTTTAAACATGAGCTCTCCCAGGCTTTAAAGCAAATTCTTTAGCAGTGAGGCCAATCCTCATTTTGTAAAATGGAGGCCAAGTCAGGGATTATCAGTGTTTGAACAGGGATTCTCAGTATCTTTGCCTTAAATTCTACTGCATTGTCAGAAAAATAAACAAAAAATGCTGTCTTTCAGTAGTTCTTAAGAATAAAAATATGAGTGACTACTACACATCAATTGTAATGTCTAAAATTTAAAACACACACACACACACAAAATTGCTAGTGAGGATGTGGAGCAATAGGAAGCCTCATTCATTGCTGGTCGAAATACAAAAAGGTACAGTCATCTTGGAAAACAGTTTGACAGTTTCTTACGAAGTTAATCGTCTTAGCATACAATCTAGCAATCATGCTCATAGATACTTACCCAACTGATTTGAAAATTTATGTCCACACAAAAATCTGCACGTGAATGCCTATAGTAGTTTTATTCATCATCACAAAAACCTGAAGGCAACCAACATGTCCTTCAATTGGTGTTGGACAAACAAGCTATGTGCATCCATATGCACCATGTTGAATACTATGAATATTAATTTTACAAATATTAATGAGTGATTAAAAAAAGAAACGAGACCTCAAACCACACAAAGACATGGGTAGATCTTAAACACATATTACAAGGTGAAAGAAGTTAGTCTGAAAAGGCTCCATACTATATGATTTCAATTATATGACATTCTGGGAAAGATAAAACTATACAGACCATACAGAGAACTGCGGTTGCCAGGGAGAAAAGAGAAAGATGAATAGGTGAAGTGCAGGAGATTTTTTTAGGGCACATGTTCTTTATGATAATGTAACTGTGAATATATGATATTGTACATTTGTCAAAACCTACAGAACTTTATAGCACAAAGAGTAAACCTTAATGTACCAAAATTTAAAAAAAAAAAAGCATTTAGAAGGTCAGGAAATCCCAGGACAGAATGTAGACAGTTGATAATCCAATTGTATTACAAATAAATGGAACAGTCTCACTGAAGAGGGTGAGGAAACAGGTGTTGACGTAAGTAACTTCAGAAATGAGTGGAATCTCTAACACTAAAGTAAATGTTACTGTACATAAGCATGGTACTCTAGTTAGTAAAGTTATTTCCCACTGGGGTACAGCCTGACGATTCTGATGCCACCACACATGGATATAAGAATGAATAATTAACTAAATAGATGGTAGGTAACAGGAGTCAATTTTCTCAGTATTGGGAATTTACAAGTAAGCAAAGAAAGGAAGATAGAGTGATCCATGTGGCAATAGATTAATGTGGAAGACATCAGTATAAAGTCACGTTTAGCTTAATATATAGATTTTTGCATATAAAATATTTATAGATACATATATGAAAACTTTAGTACATGGGTTAGTGTATTTTCTTCCTCTGTGGACTGATAGACCCTAAAAGCAATGACACCTCATTAACAACGAGCATGCCTACACCCAGATCTTGGTTTCTAACACCATTCTCCAATTAAAGAAACAGGGGCTCCTTGGAGAAATTGCTGATTCTAGCACCAGGATAAGAAATGTCCAAGATAAGCCTGGCCTTAAATGTAAAATATAAAACTGTAAAACTTTTTAGGGAAAAAATAGGATAAAATCTTCAGAAGCTAAAGCTAGGCAAAAAGTTCTTGGACTTGACACTAAAAGCATGATTCTATTAAAATGAAAAAAGTTTCAAATTGGGCTTCATAAAAATTTAAAACTTTTGCCCTGTGAAAAACTCCATTTACAGAGGCCAGACATGGTGGTTCACTCCTGTAATCCTAACACTTTGCGAGGCCAAAGCAGGAGGATTGCATGAGGCCAGGAGTTTGAGACTAGCCTGGGCGATATAGTGAGATCCCATGTCTACAAAAAATTTTAAACTATTAATATCTGGACATAATGGCTTATGTCTGTAGTCCCAGCTACTTGGGATGCTGAGGCAGGAGGATACCTTGAGCCCAGGAGGTCAAGGCTGAAGTGAGCTATAATCCTGTAACCGTATTCCAGCTTAGGCAACAGAGTGAGACCCTGTCTTTAAAAAAAAAAAAAAAAAAGAATTTTCAAAAACCTACAGGCTGAGAAAAAACATTTGTAAAGCACATTTCTGGCAAGGGACTAGTATCTGGAATGAATGCAATAATAATGAAAAAGCAAAGACTACAATGAGATAATGAGCAAAAGACATAAAAAAAAAAAAAAACAAACATTGCATTCAAGAGGATATACAGATATCAAATAAGCCCATGAAAAGATGTTTAACATTATTGGATATCAAGAAAACACAAAACCACAGTGAGCTATCCCTACATGCCTTTCAGAATGGCTACAATAAAAAATGATGACAACAACAAACACGGACCAGGATGTAGAGAAACTGTATCATTCATACATTGCTGATGAAAATATAAAGTGATATAGCAACTCTCGGAAACAGTTTGGCAGTTTCACTGAAAACACAACATGCAACTACCAAATAGCTCAGCAATTATGCCCCTGAGCATTTATCACAGATATTAAACCTTAGTCATACAAAAATGTATACAGTAGTATTCCTAGCAATTTCATTTATAATATCCAAAAATTGGAAATAACCCAGATATCCTGCAATGGGTGAATGGTTAAATAAATTGTGGCACTTCCACACCATAAACTACTACTCAGCAATAAAAAGGAATTAACTATTGCTACATACATCAACCTGGATGAATCTGCAGAGAATTAGGTTGAGTTTAAAAAGCCAATCCCCAAAGCTGGCATATTGTATGATTCTATTCACTTAACATTTTTTAAATGATAGATTATACAAATACAGAACAGCTTAATAGTTGCCAGAGGTTATGTGGTATGGACAGGAAGGTAGATGTGGCTACAAAAGGTCAGCATGGGGAATCCTTGTAGTGATGGAAATGTTCATATTTTGACTGTATCAATGTCATAATGCAGTGGCAATCTTGTACGACGATAGTTTTGCAAGATGTTACCATTGGAGTATACTGGGTGAAGGGTATGTCTGATCGCTTTGTATTATTCTTACAGATGCATGTTAATCTAAATTTAATTCAATAAAACAAATTTCATTGATGGGCTGGGGAATGGAGTTTTATTTTTATAATTATTTGTCTAATTATTACATAAATAATGCTGTAAGGGGCTGCTATATTATCCAAGTACTATGGTATGGAAGAAGTATGGTAATGTTCACTTTGTAGTAGAAAGATTATGGCTTTGTCATTAGAGACCTTGTGTCAAATATATCCCATCACAAGTCAGCTGTGTGACTTTGGGCAATCTATCTGAGCTTTAGTGTCCTCATCTGTAAAACACCAGATTTCTTTTAAGGCTTAAGCAAGGTAATATCTAAATTAGATACATAAAACACTGTACTTTGAACTCTGACACTGCACCTCACACATAATAAATTTTTAAATGCTAGCTGTCATGAAGGAGAGAGAATCAAAACAGCTACTTAGCAAGCAACTGTTTCATCGGTTCTCTATGTTATACCTGATAAGTGATTATTAAACAGACTCTAGGATAAGGTGTAAAATCGAGAAACTCAACTAGGCATATTACCTACACAATGGGTAGATTCGGTCACTTAGGGGATATCAGCCCAATGACCACAACCAAGGAGGATTTAATAAGGGGAACTAGCAATGTTGTTAACTCTATGGAGCTGGTAATGTTGTTAACTCTTTATGCCTTTACCTAGAACCAGATGGGGATTTTATTACTTGTAACAAGTAAGGAGAACACTGGGCATAGCTGTCAAAGCAGTGTTTCCCCAAGCTGGGGCTGGATCAGGTTTTATAAGCGTAGAGTAATGAGCCGTGACCTGACTGGATCCTGCAGTGAGGTGATGCCAGGAGGTATGATCTGACCGGATCCTGCCATGACTGACACAAAAGCCGGATCCGTTTGAATCTCCTTATTAATTTAGTTCCCGCTCCTTGGCCCAAGTACTTAGAGGTTTTCCTCCTATGGTTACACACGTGGTTCATCTGGGCATGCTCAGGTTGATTGACCTAAGTGTCCATGGCAACTGAAAAACAGCTTACATTATGTTACATAAAAGTTGAACCAGACTGGCCTGGTGCAGCTACACATTTCCCCCCTTTTTAGGTCCATTCCTCAATCTTGAGGGAACATGAGCTATGACGACTTAAGCCATTTCCTGCTGATTGGGGGTGTAGAGCTTGGTCAAAGGAGTGAAATTGTTTAGTGCCCTGTCATCAGAGTTACATTTCAGATCTGTTTCTGAGTTGGTTCTGATCTGGTTCTGAGTAAAGACATAATGAGTTAACAACATTACCAGTTCCAGAGAACAAAGAGAACACTAGGTCTTATGTTTTGCTCTATTTTAAATGGAGGCCCAGTTAGCCACTCAGGATCCATCTTGAAGAATTAGCTTAAACCTGATGGCAGACAGCATTGTCCACTATGACAGAGCAGAGGTAGTTGGCTACCTGCTTCAGGTCCATCTGGCCCCATACAGGGATTCTAGAGGGAGGACAGTGGCCAACTGAGCAACTAGAGCCACTTACTTAGGAGAGGCACTAAGGTACCTATTAAATTTGAACCGAAGTCTCTTGGGTTAAGTCCGTTCTGTTTTCCAGCTGGAGTGAATTTAAAGTCTCAAAGATTGCATGAGCAGGATCTTGGTGGGGGTCTCTTATAGACATCTGTTAAAACAGGCTAGAGCAATTTTAAAGAGGAGCTAAATGCTTAGCTCAAACATAAGGGGAATCATTAAGACTTGTAGTGTGGAACACAAAAGAAATCCTATACTGGGAGAAATACACTGAAAATATCTGGACATTAGATGGAAAGTATACTCACTAGGTTCAGGCAGGAGAATCCCTGAAGGTGTCCCTTTCAGAGATTTGGCTAGCTTTAGGCCTTAGGCGTTTCCAATTAAACCTGACTGGAAATATTTACCCAGGTACAGCAACAAGCATTAGCAACAGCACAAATACCTCAGTGTGCAGTGGGGTGACAGTCTAAAGCAATGTGGTTATCAAGGGACCTCTGCTGTGCCCTGATGTCTTGCGTGGTTAAGTGGGCAACTCCATTAACAGTGCAGAAAAGGTTTCCAACCATATATCCATTCCAAACCGAACCTAGTGCAAACCAGGACCCCAAAAGCCTTCCTAATTTAGCTCCTTCACTAGAGTTAATGCCTCTGGGAAAATCACATCTTTGAAAGTGGTCCCAATTATAATCTTTAGGGTTATCACTAAAGTGTTGGATTGTGCCCCAAAACACTTGTGTAGCTCTTGGAGGGCAGGATAGGTAGCACTGATGAGGTCACCTGAATAGAGAGGCACTTGGGTAAGAGCTATTTCTATGGCCAAATCTCCTGGTGAGGATAACTTAAGTATTATTTTCCCTTTTTTGGCAGAAGGAAATGTGGGCCTAACAGGTTTCTAAGAATGTTTGTATGGGTGAAGGGGAACTAAAGAAAAGGTCTCCTTCTTTTAGCCATGGCTCTTTTAGCTAAGGAGCCATGGGTCTCCTTTTAGCCGAATGCTGCAGATATTCACCAACTGGGCTTTATTATTCCATTGGCCCACTGGTCTATTTCTCTAGTCCAGAGGACTAGGGGTGGTAAGCCCAATGGAGATGTTGATAAATAGTCCAAATTTTGCAACATTTGAATAATTTGCCCTGTAAAATAAGTTTCTCAGTCACTATGAAGCTCTCAAGAATTATACCAGGTTGGTATAATTTTTCCAATAGGGTCTTAGTTGCCTCCATGGATGTGGCCTGTTGATACTGGCCTTTTACTTTTGGCTAAAAGACATGCCCTGGTTAAAGCATGCAGTTCTTGTTGGGCAGAGTGGGCATGAGGAAAGCTAAATAAAGTGGTAAGATTAAGCAAGTTACATTGGGTGCTGGTAAGGTGAAGTGAGGATAGAAAGAGATCTGCATAGTTTGCTTGACAGCTTGTGATGTAAATTGAGGAGTGCCTCAACAGAGCATGGAACATAGACAAATCAGCAGTGGCCCCATAACTGTCTTCTCCGTGGCTTTTATAAAGGAAGGGATAGCATCAACTCCTTTGAGACAGGAAGACCCTAGTACCCTAAGAGTCTAGTTTGTCCCCAATTCTGACATCAAATTTCTCTAGTTGGACAGATTTAAAAAGTGGAACTCCCCTGAATGTCAGTAGAGCATTCCTAGCCTGGATTGAAGGAAGAGGGCTAGGGGAGTTCATCAGGAATTAGTTAAAACCAAAAAGTAGGGAAACTGAGAAGAATTCAGGATCTAGTTCAGTCTACAGGCAGATAAAAAGAACTTGAAGACAATGCACAGGGTTACAATCTAGTAACAGGTGTACTTTTGCTTTTTTCTTTCTACATGGATCATATAGGAAATCTCAGGTTGCAAGAGGTCCTAAATCAGATTTAGGACCTCTTGCAACTAGAAATCCAAATCAAGAAAAGCTTTAGATTTTACTTACTGTCTTAAGGTTCTTGGGCCTGCTAGGAAGTGACAGTTTTCATTCAGTCATTGTAAAGCTGGGAACTCTTAAAACCAGGCATTTCATGTACATTTTAAAATGTGACATGTCAGTCCAAATTTTAGTAATATAACCAGTGTTTCCGACTGTATCCTGTTTATAAAGAGATTTTTTTTTAAACTGGACTTAATAAATAAAAAGAATACCCACAAAAAGTTTCTGATCTTTGTAGAAGTCAAGAAATCAGGTAGAGAAAAACAAATGCTTCCACCATTGTTCACAAAGGATACTATATCCAATTATTGCAAACTATAGAGACCTTACAACAAAAAATGTCCTTACATCTGGAAAATAAAACATTTATGTCATAAAACATTATCCTTATCAATTACTTAATTTCATGTCATTAATTTTGTTTTGCTCAGTCTTAATTGGTAATTTTGGACTACAGCCAATTGCAAATGCTTCCAGACAAGAATTTAAAATAATTAACTATGGATGACAAAAACCTAGAACAGATATATTCAGAGTTCTGATGAGAGTTTACAATTGACAAGGAAATTTATATATTTCTTTGCCATTTAACCACACAACGCCATAATCATAATTATGACATGTATCTTGGCATATCAGTATTTTATGACTCTCATACAATTTCACACATTTTAATAACTTGAAAGAAGTTAAGCATCATTCCTTATTTGACAGCATTTCTTTATATTATTTACTAAATAAGTTTAATCATTTAATAGCTCCACAAGGTGAGAAATAGACTCTTTGAGGCTCTCCAGGGAGCCCACCTGGAAAAATCTCAAAGTTAATTTTAGGCTAGTAGGGTTGAATTCAGATTTGGATCCTGGAAAATTTGCCAAAGATGAAAAAAAAAAAATCAAAGTACTTCCTTTAATAGAATCATAGGTTGCTTCTAAATAATAGTTACTCATTGAACCAGAGTGACAATCAAAAGACTTCTATAGGAATACAGGAAATCACATGGATATAAAAACCTTAACCTTTTTAAAGCTCAGTTTTCCTAAGCAATCTTTCCTTTTAGGCCAGTAGCCTTATGCAGGGGAATACATTTAGAAACGGCATAGATGTTCTGGTTTCATAAAACAATTCAGACACATTAAGACAACACTAATACAAAATCAATTTATACTGGAGTAAGACATTGCTTTTCTGAGACCTTCAAGATAAACCTGAAACCAGGGAAACTAGACGGTTCTCAGGAAGGAATGTGACAGAAATAGAAACTAATTCATAATTCAAAGAATGGCTGTTAAAAAAACAGATTTCAGAATTAAAAATCAAAACCTCTTGCAATCTTATTAAGAACAAACCAATATTTTAAGAAACCTGTTTTAATATAGGGAAGCCAAAATTATAAGTTCTGTATCAATGTGTTTTTACATCAAAGTTCATTCTATAGAAAGACTGTTACATAAAATCCTTTACTTATAGCCAACTTAATCACACCCCAAATTTCTTTCAGAAACTTTCTTTCTATAAACCTTATTATTACTTACTCACACGGTCAACAACATGCTTGGATTTCTGCCTTATACTTTCTCTTTCTTCAATAACGAGTCAGTTCACACTAGGAGAAAGATGTACTACACATAATTATTCCTCATACAAACTACGTATCTTCACATTTATTGCTTTCTTCACAACTCTCTCTATTTGCTGGCTCCTGTCTATCTTGTTTCCAATTTCTTCTTAAATCTATATTTTAGACCACCCTTTAAATAACTTCCAAATAAGACAAAATTACTCTGTATCATTAAATAACACATTTTATGTCTTTCTTAAAATTTTTTTCATTAATAACACATCTTACTTTTGGCACATCTTATAGAATTATAAGTTAGTTAGAATTTTTTTTTTAACTCTCAGTAGTCCTAAATTTTATTAAAAGCAGAGGAACCACAAAACTTAAATTGCCTATATTAGTATCATACATAAAAAACATTTTATAGTTTTTAGAAAAACATGTTTTCCTTTAGCATAGTTTTTATGCATATTTATAGACTCAAACATATTTAGTCTTTGAATGAGTTTGTTCTCACACTGCTAATAAAGACATACTTGAGACTGGGTAATTTATTAAAAAAAGAAAAAAGAGGTTTAATTGACTCCAGTTCAGCATGGGGGGCTTCAGGAAACTTACAAGCATGGCATAAGGTGAAGCAAACACATCCTTCTTCACATTGTGGCAGCAAGGAGATGTGCTGAGCAGAAGTAGGGGAAGGGCCCCTTATAAAACCATCAGATCTCATGAGAACTCACTATCAAGAGAAGAGCATGAACGTAACCAACCCCATGATTCAATTACCTCCCACCAGGTCCCTTCCACAATACTTGGGGACTATGGGAACTACAGTTCAATATGAGATTTGGGTGAGGACACAGCCAAACTGTATCATTCTGCCCCTGCCCCCTCCCAAATCTCATGTCCTCAAATTCTAAACAAATTCATGCCCTTCCAACAGTATCCCAAAATCTTAACTCACTTCAGCATTAACTCAAGAGTTTAAGTTCAAAGTCTCATCTGAGACAACGTAAGTCCCTTCTGCCTATGATGCTGTAAAATCAAAAGCAAGTTAGTTACTTCCTAGATACAATGAGGGTAGAGGCACTGGGTAATACACCCATTCCAAATGGGAGAAATTGGCCAAAACAAGAGGATATAGGCCCCAGACAAGTCCAAAATCCAGCTGGGCAGTCATTAAGCCTTAAAATTTCAAAATGATCTCCTTTGATGCCATTACATCTAAGAGCACATTGACACAAAAGGTGGGCTCCCACAGCCTTGGGCAGTTCCACCTCTGTGGCTTTGCAGGGTATAACCCTGCTCCTGGCTGCTTTCACAGGCTAGCATTGAGTGTCTGCGGCTTTTTCAGGTGCATAGTGCAAGCTATTGGCGGATCTACCATTCTGGGGTCTGGAGGACAGTGGCCTTCTCTCCATAGCTCCACTAGGCAGTACCCCAGTAGGGACTCTGTATGGGGGATCCAACCCCTTTTCCCTTCTACACTGCCCTAGAAGTGGGTCTTCATGAGGGTCACAACCCTTTGCAAACTTCTGCCTGGACATCCAGGCATTTCCATACACCCTCTGAAATCTAGGCGGAGGTTCCCAAATCTCAATTCTTGACTGTGCACCTGCAGGCTCAACACCACATGGAAACTGCCAAGGCTTGGGGCTTACACTCTCTGAAGCTATGGCCTGTACTCTGCCTTGGCCCCTTTTAGCCATGGCTGGAGAAGCTAAGATTCAGGACACCAAGTCTCTAGGCTGTACATAGCAGGAGGGCCCTGAGCCTGGCCCAGGAAACCATTTTTTCCTCCTAGGCCTCTGGGCCAGTGATGGAAGGCACTGCCTCAAAGGCCTCTGACATGCCCTGGAAACATTTTCCCCATTGCCTTAGTGATTAACATTCAGCTCCTTGTTACTTATGCAAATTTCCACAGCAGGCTTGAATTTCTTTCCAGAAAATGGGGTTTTATTTTCTGTTGTATCATCAGGCTGCATATTTGCTGAACTGTTATGCTCTGCTACTTCTTGAACACTTTGCTGCTTAGAAATTTCTTTCACCAGATACCCTAAATCATCTCTTTCAAGTTCAAAGTTCCAAATATCATTAGGGCAGGGGTAAAATTCCACCAGTCTCTTTGCTAAAATATAGCAAGAGTCACCTTTATTCCAGTTCCCAAAAAGTTCCTCATCTCCATCTAAGACCACTTCAGCCTGGATTGTCTGTATCACTACCAGCATTTTGGTCAAAGCCATTCAACAAGTCTCTAGGAAGTTCCAAACTTTCCCACATCTTCCTGTCTTCTGAGACCTTCAAGTCTATAGGAAGTTTCAAACTTTCCCACATTTTTCTTTTGAGCTCTGCAAACTGTTTCAATCTCTGCCTATTATCCAGTTCCAAAATCACTTCCACATTTTTGGGTATCTTTACTACAGCACCCTAACTCTATAAGTACCAATTTACTGTATTAGTCCATTTTCATGATGCTAATAAAGATATACTTGAGATTGAGTAATTTATAAAAGAAAGAGATTTAACTGACTCACAGTTCAGCATGGCTGGGGAGACCTCAAGAAACTTACAATGATGGAAGAAGGGGAAGCAAACGCATCCTTCTTCACATGGCAGCAGCAAGAAGAAGTGTCAAGCAAAAGTGGACAAAGCCCCTTATTAAACTATCAGGTCTTATGAGATCTCACTCACTATCAAGAGAACAGCATGAGGGTAACTGCCCCCATGATTCAATCACCTCTCACTGGGTCCCTTCTATGACATACGGGGATTATGGGAACTACAATTCAAGATAATATTTGGGTGAGGACACAGCCAAATCATACCAATCTTTCTATCAAATGTAAGAAGCAAATCAGCAATTTGTTCCAGTTTTTGTCTGATTTGGAACTGAGCCACAGATTCAATGAGTATTCATTATTTAAGATTTCAAATTACATAAACAATTATTTATAGATATTTATTCCATTGACTTTTACCTAATTTTTAGCAATTTACCTAGATTACTTATGAGAACTGACATATTAGACAAAGCTAGTCATCATTACAAATTTTCTGTTAATTACCTTATATAACTGCCTGTCAGGTAAGTGTCATAAAAGTAAGAACCTTAAAGTTAAATTTCAAAGACATCCATCCCCATCAAACCAACAGTTTTATTAAGACTTAAGACTAGTCTTCTTCTCTAAACAATTACTAAGGCATGTGAACATAAAAAACATTTGCTTTTATTTGCTCAGTTTATAAGAACTCATTTTTTATAAGCCAATTTGGTGCCATAGGCAAATACAATCAGACCTGTACATACCACCAGATGTATAATGATCTTGTAGCATTAATTTTTTAAAGCTTTAACCGTGGGTTAGGTAAAACTCACTAGTTAAAAGGACAGATTCAAACTGTGTCTCTGTAAAACTAGCAATTTTAGCTGAAATTCATCTATACCACATGGCTGAAGCCCTTCATCAAATTTGAGAGAGAACAGGGTAGCAAAAGACAGAGGCAGAGCAGCAGGAAGGGGAAGCTAGTGGAAGTTTAGCTCTAGTGTCAGAAAGCCCATGAGTCTCTTTCCCGCAGCAATTGTTACACAGGGTTCCCAGATTGTAGAGGAGCCCTTGACCCTCAGGGTCCCATTATTTCTGGTTACTATCAGCAAACTGTGGAATCTAGTGGGCTGATTGATGGGAAGCCTCTTTTTCCTCCCTCTTCTATCCCTCAGAGATGGTCAGAATACTTCTATTTCTATTTGCCCTCTAGTTTACTATATTCACACTGCTGTGGCCTCAAGGAATGCCTTAAAATAAAAGCAATCTTGACCAATTAAGATATCAGCATTCCCAATCCCCCTTGTACTTTTTGTAGTTTACTTGTGAGGCTTGTGCTGCTAGAGTCCTGCTACAATGTTCCCCATTTCCTAGGATCTCTATTCAGGGTCCAGTGTGAGCCCCCAGTGGCCTAGAGGCAGGATTGGTGGTGACACAATTTCCACAACTCTTGACCCACTCCAGATTCAACTTTTTGGTTTTTTGTTTTTTTTTTTTTGGAAACAGAATCTCTCTGTTACCCAGGCTGGAGGGCAATGGTTCCATTTTAGCTCACTGCAACCTCCACCTCTGGCTTCAAGTGATTCTCCTGCCTCAGCCTCCCTAGTAGCTGGGATTACAGGCACCTGCCACCACGCCCAGCTAATTTTTGTATTTGTAGTAGAGATGGGGTTTCGGCATGTTGGCCAGGCTGGTCTCAAGATCCTGATCTCAGGCGATCTGACCACTTCGGCCTCCCAAAGTGCTGGGATTACAGGCATGAGCCACTGTGCCTTGCAGTTGCTATTGTTTGTTTGTTTGTTTTTGAATCAAATGACAGGGCTCCAGCTTCTAGTGGGTGACCCAGGTTATGGCAAACAGGGGGCTCAGGGAAACCAAGCCCTCCCGCCTGCTAGGAAAACCTGTCGCTCAACAAAACTAATTCCTAAAACTAGTCCCATAGTCAGCTATCTAGTCCAGATTGCCGTTGTCAAGATAGGGATGTTTCTCAGTCTCCCATATCACAAAGCAGCCAGGGACAGAAACACAATCAGAGGCGTGCTATGTTTGGTCCAGAGATCTCACTGCTAGATCCAGAGAATTACCCTTCTAATCAGCCCACAGGGCAAAGTCCACTGCCCAAATGAATGCCAGAAAAAAGGTCCCAGTGGTCCATCGGGGTAGGTCCAAGTGACAATCCACTGGACTGGACACCAAGCTGGAGGTCGGTGGGAATCACACGCAACCACTCTGAGGCAATGTGACTTGGTTGGTTAGTCCAGGCAAGCTACTCTGCCTACTGTTTCATTCACAAGGAGCCTTTGAGGAGTTTGGGTCAGGACTTGAGTCCCAGTTCCATCTAGGTCACCAGAATTTTGTTACCTCCACAGTGGGTGGGTTTGGACACCTGGCAGGTATCATCAACCCAATGACCACAACGAAGGAAGATTTAGCAAGGGAATTTTATGACTTGTAATAAGTAGGGAGAACACTGGTGGTAATTCTCAAAGCAATGTTCTCCCAAGCTGAGGATTGGTCAGGTTTTATAAGCATAGGATAATGAGCTATGACTTGATTGGATCTTGCAATGAGGTGATGCCAGGAGGCACGATCTGACTGGATTCTGCCATGGAATGATCCCAGAGCTCTATCTGATTGGATCCCAGATCTTGTCATGCAATGTCGGCTTCTTAATTCAGTCCCCACTCCTTTGTCCTTGCACTTAGCTTCCCCCTGTGGTTGCACACTTGATTCATCTGAGCATGTGACCTAAGATTATGTGACATCAGAGTCCATGGCAACTGAAAAACAACTTACAACTTTGTTACATGAAAGTTGAAGCAGATTGGTCTGGTGAAACTACAGGTAGATCATTGACAGAATATGTATATGATAAAATGATCTAATAAGTTTTCATTATTTATACAGTAGGATATGATGATAGAGACTTTGGAAAATTAAAAAAAACAAAATAATCATAATAGAATAACTTAAAAATCTGATTTTTGTATGTATATATTTTAGAACACTTTTTTTACACAATTTTCAGGTGTACTTTTGTATTATATATTTTTCCATTAAAACACCTTTTTCAATGTTGCCTAAATTAGCACCCATATATACAGTTAAATATTAACTATGGACCACTGGACACGTTAGTTGATTCCAATTTTTTTTTCTGTTATAGAAACTAATTAAAATTCTATTTACATAAAACCTTGTCTGAATTGACTATTGATATAGAAAGGTTTGTGTAGAGAGAATATCGAAAAAAAGAGAATAAATTCAAATTCTTGATTTGCCTGGCAAATCCTTTAGAAAAGAATGAAGCAATATTTTTAAGAAGCTGCTTTTTTTTTTGGAGAAAGTGTTTGTTCCCCTTGAATTCATTTCACTCAGACCAACATAAATTCATGCATTTTGAAGTAGAAGTAATAGAAACTTTGAGAGAAAGTGAAAACACCTCACAATCTATTATAACCAAAGAAAAGAATGTCAAGCACCATTGTGAAAAATGTGCGAGATATAAGAAAGGTTTACTTCAAAACATTCAGAACATTGAAATGTCAGATAGCCTATTACTGTGAAAGACAGTTCAGTCCTGATAGGAGGCTCAAACTAAACTCTGGCTCAAATTAAACCTGAATCACTTAGCAGGTAACACAGGAAAGAAAAAAGAGAAACATGTAAACAAATTCAACAACTCAGATTACAGTTTCAAAAAGGAATATAACAGAAAATAAAGATTTGCATCAGGAAGTTGAAAGTAGGTTTGCAGAAGACACCAGTAAAGACAGAATAGACTTCACTGCTTGAAAAATATGATTTTTAAAAAGTCATCAAGGGAAATGAGGTAGAACTACTTAATTTTGGTTTTATTTTCTCTTCATAAAGAAAAATCTTTACTGTAAGGTAGAATGGTATGTATAGGAAGTCAAAGCCCAGGATGAATGGAATGAATTAACAACTAAGGGAAGAAAATTCACATTGCAAAATGTCACCAGAAAGTGTAGTTAATCTGACAAGCAGTAGTTTGTGAAATAGAAAGAAGGTGGTTCTGAATTCTTATTCATGGCAACAAGATGCAAGCTAGGAGCAGTGACTTTCCTTGGAGGATAACTCCTAGCTGCATTTCAGAGTCAATGGTGGAAATTTAAAACATATAGACGTACAGCCTCCATCCAAACACCTAAGTCAGAAGGCCCTTTTTGGTGGAGGATGGGCATCTATGTAGCAGCACAGCTGCTGTTTGGTGAACTGGTTTTCAGTGGACCAGGATCACTTATACCACGTGTTTGAGAAGACTCCCATCAAATATTAATTTTGGTCACTAAAAGGATTAATTCTCAATTAATTACATTGGCTTAGTAGCTAGAAACTACCAAGGATAAATAAGTATCATGAAATACATGTATTTATGAATATACATTGAATGATTGTGTTCTCTTAATACTCAAGTAAATTCAGTATGTTTCTCAAACTAAAAAAATCTTTATTGTTGCAGCCTTAATTGATGTCAGACATAGCTGCCCTGCTTCCCCTCTCTCTGTAATTCTTAGAATTGATCTCTAGTTGGGATTATAGCTACCCAACCAGAAGCTTTCTGGATTCATGATGCTTTACAATATTATTTTAAGTTTTCAACTCAGTAGAATTTATGCTAAAGCAACGTAAAACAGCTATTATCTCCCATCTCCACATATATATTCTTTCTTTGATCAGGGCTGCCGGAAGTGAGAAAGATCATAGAGACAGCAAGCCACTTGGCTCTGTTCTTGTCTGACTACAAAAACAAGGGAACACAAGAAAGATAAAGGTATAATCCTACCAATCTTCAAGAATTACAGGACTAATTCCAATAATTACATTCTGCACAATTGAAGGCCAACCTATTGCTTTATTAAAATCAATTATAAAAAGCATGGATTGGTAGAAAAGCTGTTTTCCTAATTTTAATACAGCTTTGTTTTGTCTTTAAAATTGTGTAAATTTCTAAAATTATTGAATTGTGCAAATTGTCACTTGATAAATAAATGATGTCCATCGCTCCATAGGACTAAAATGAGAATTTTACATTTACTGATAGGTCAAAGCTAAGTCTCCAATAAGGATTTCATTGTGATATAGCCTTGTCCTGAGTTTTAGCTAGTCCCTGAGCCAATTTATTTTAAATGGTGGATTTTCTTATCTTCCCAACTCATTTTAGTTTGGAAAAACTGGTTCCATTCTGATACCTCTGAGTTCTCCAAACAATATCACAAATTAGCTAGATCTTTATGTATAAATCACAGAGATCAAACAAACTCAAGAGTAATTTGATGCATAGCCATAAGATGTATTTCACTTTGATCTCAATCATTTCCTTTTGGTTCTTTTGTTACTTTGCATTTTAACCATTGTGCAGATACAAATTAAATACTTTATTTCATACTTTAATGTTCATTTTCATGTTGTTAAGATTTTTACAGGAAATATGACTAGTAAAAGGCTAAAGAACTTTTCTGAACATCCTTCAGGACAAAGTGCTGTCATTCTTCCCAGCTCTCCTACAGTTCCCTTACAGTGGTCAACGAATGGCTCTTGACTGCACTGAGAACACCCTTACAAAGTCATAACTTACCTATTCAGGGCCATTTAATGGCTTTTGGGTAAGAACTCAGTTCCCTACTTCCCAGTTCAGACAGGCCATTTCTGGAGGCAAGTTTAGGTTTTGTTATTTTGGGATTATATGTCAGGTTGCTGTTGAAATGTTTATCAACCACCTCAGAAAAAGAAAGAATCCTGAAACATTTCCCTATAATTTGTTATCTGGATAATTCCTGGATTTCATTAACCTGGATTTAATTTATAATAGATGAGAAATCAAAGAAAACTTAGCTCTTACGATATGATTTGGGCCACATGAACTTTCAATTTTATTAATCTACTTTATACACTATTATGTATATTAGTTTTTTGTCCAAAGTAGATTTAAAAGAACAGTCAATTAAGTGCCTAATAAGCACCTGTGTACCAGGTGCAGGGAAAGAAGGAAGACTGAAACAGAAGCAAATAGGCAATACAATACAATACAATTGCACTGTATCTTCAATACAAGATGGGTGTGATGAGTACAAATCCAGGAAACTAGCAATGTCAGCAGAGCTGAGAAGCAACAAATCAAACTGCAGGTTTTCTAAACCTTCCTTACAGGAAGCCCGTAGGCTGGCTGTGATAGCTTAAAAAAAAAAAATGCCATGAAATTATGTGGTACTCCTTCCAACAAAAGGTGAGTAGAGAGTGAACAAGATGGTCAACTAGAAGCAGCTAATGTGTGTGCCTCTCACGGAGAGAAATGGAAGGGGCAAGAAAATGTATCACCTTCAACGGAAACTTCCAGGTACTTGCATTGGAACTAACCAAGAAACAACTTGGCCCATGGAAAAGGAAGAAAAGCAAGACAGGACAATGACCCACCTGGGAGCAACACAGAACCAGGAGAACTGCCCCTGCCCAGGGAGATGGTCAGTAAATGTACAACCCTGGAACCACACTTCTCCCATGGATCTTTGCGACCCTTGGATTAGATCTCTCTGTGAGAACTCTCCATCAGGGCCTTCAGTCTGACACACAGAGCTATGTGGAATCTTGGTATAGCAGCCACTCAGGCATGTGTGGAGTCCCTGGAGCCCTAAATTCTCGGGCTTTCTGGCAAAAGCAGCTGCAGCTCTGGCAAAGTGGGAGGACAGACCCCTGTACATACAGGGGAAAAGGCTGAATCCAGAGGGCTGAGCAGTAACAGCCTACAGGCTGCACTTGCATAGCACCTCACAAAATAAGACCCACTGTCTTGGTATTGCAGCCAGCCACAAGTAGCAGCATTGCACCTCCCTGAGGAGCTCCTTGAGGGAGGGGCAGGCCTCTATCACTGGTGTTTGGGTGCCTTAGCCATTCCAGCCTTCAGGCTTTGAGGAGTCTGAGCCAACTGGGGGTAGAAGGGATCCCCCAGCAAAGCACAGTGCTCTACCAAAATGTGATCAGACGGCTGTTTTAAGAGGGTGTCCGATCCTGTTCCTCCTCACAGGGTGGGACCTCCCTACTGGGGACTCCGGACACCCCCACTGGTGTTCTCCAGCCAACAGAGAGTTAAATTTTCCCTGGGACAGTGCTCCCAAAGGGAAGGGTGGGCTGCCATCTTTGCTGTTTGGGAGACTTAACTGTTTCCGCTTTTGGGCATTGGAGTGTCTGAGCAGACTAGGGGCAGAAGGGATCCCCTAGCACAGTGCAGCTGCTCTACCAAAACATGGCCAGACTGCTGCTGCCTTTTTTTTTTTTTTTTTAAAAAAAAAAAAGACAGAGTTTCACTCTTGTTATCCAGGGTGGCATGCAATGGCACAATCTCAGCTCAGTGCAACCTCTGCCTCCTGGGTTCAAGCAATTCTCCTGCCTCAGCCTCCTGAGTAGCTGGGATTACAGGCACCTGCCACCACACCCAGCTAATTTGTGTGTGTGTATGTGTATTTTTAGTGGAGATGGAGTTTCACCATGTCGGCCAGGCTGGTGTCAAACTCCCGACCTCAGGTGATCCATCTGCCTTGGCCTCCCAAGGTGCTGGAATTACAGGCGTCAGCCACCATGCCTGGCCCAGATTGCTTCTTTAAGTGAGTCCCCAATCCCATTCCTTGTCACTGTGTGGGACTTCCCAATCAGGGCCTCCAGCCACCCGCATCAGTGTTCTCTGGCTGACAGAGATTTGTAACCGCCCTGGGATGGAGCTCCCAGAGGGAGGAGCATGTCACTATCTTTACTGTTTGGACAATTTAGCCATTCCAGCCTTCAGGCTTCAGAGTGTCTAAGGTGACCAGGGGCTGAAGCAGAAATGAAGATCAAAATCACAATGAGATACCATTTCACACCAGTCAGAATGGCTGTTATTAAAAAGTCAAAAAGTAACAGATGCTGCTGAGTTTGTCCGGCAAAGAGAACATGTCTACCATAAAAACACACGCACACAAATGTTCATTGCAGCACCATTCACAGTAGGAAAGACATGGAATCAACATAAATGCCCATCAGTGACAAACAGATAAGAAAATGTGGTGCATAAACACCATGGAATACTATGCAGCCATAAAAAAGAATGAGATCATGTCTTCTGCAGGAATATGGATAGAACTGGTTGCCATCATCTTTAGCAAACTAACACAGGAACATAAAACCAAATACTGCATGTTCTCACTTATAAGTGGGAGCTAAATTTTAACAACTTAGGAACACAAAGAAGGAAACAGCAGGCACTGGGGTCTACTTGAGGGTGGATGGTGGGAAGACGGAGAGAAGCAGAAATGGTAACTATTGTGTACTGGGCTTAATACTTGGGTGATGAAATAATATGTACAACAAACCCCCATGACATGTGTTTACCTATGTAACAAACCTTTACATGTACCTCCAAGTCTAAAATAAAAGTTTTTTAAAAAAAGATTTTTGTTCTCTCATCCTAAGACTGAGTAGGCTGACTGCATTGACTAATACAACACAGTAGATGCTATCATAAATGATGTTCCTTTCTTACTGGAATGCTTAAACTTGAAGGCCTAGGAAGTCTCACGACTCTGAAGTAGTCAGATATTTTAATGCTCAGCTAAGGCAAATCAATTTTGGAAGTATGAGTTCCCTGAGGGAGAAAACCTGGAATTCTGAAAATAGATAGATACTGAATGTTCTGAGGAAGTCGACTCTGCAACCTTCCAGATCCTGTAAGGTTGCAGAGGTAGCCCACCCTTCCTTAGTAAGAACTAGTATTTCTGCAGCATCTGCCAGCATAGCAGGAGTCTCGCCCATGCAAGGCAACAGACAATGCCCTCGAAGGCTACCCCTACCTTAGCTGCCAGGCCAATAACTAGAGTTAAATCCCAGTGTAACCCACCTGGGGATGTGCTGGGTCTTATAAAGAAGGAAAGAGACTTTATACCTGAAGAATTATGTGAATGAGCTAGCATACATGAGCAGGCGTCAGCAAATTCTTCCCGGAAATGGATTTTACAAGTGCTTGATCAAAGGGGCCAGAAAGTACAACTGCATAAAAAGAAATCATTGACTTGGGAGCACTTTCCCAAGACCCAGGGTTTAATGCTCTAGCAAGAACTCCAGGGGATAGGTAAAGTTACAGCTGGTGTAGCTCCTAGAAGCCTAGCCAATTCTTAATAAAGTGGGAATGTTCAAGGTGCCCTATAAGTAGGCAGATGAAGGAGCTGAGGCTGAGGAAAGCAGACATGTGGAACGGATATATGCCATAAAGCCAGAAAACCCAACAGAAGCTTATGTTCCTCGGAAGGGCCTAGAGAATGCACCATTCCCCAAGGCCATCGGGAATATGCTGGTGATATTAGCACCAGCACCACTAAGAAACTATCTGATGGTTCCCTCTGCAGGCAAGGGATGATGATTCTAGAGGCAGTCACATAGCTGTCCTGATTAATATCATTAAGATGATGGGGGCCTTGACGTAATAGAGGCCAGATGGCAGCACTTATCATCAAGAGGCAGGAGGCTGTAATTACCATAATGACTGGTAAGGCCAGGGGGCAGCCAAGGCTGCCTGACCCACAGGGAATTGTGGAGATGGTTAATAGAGCGTCATAGTCCTAGGGGCAAAACAGATGGGCAGTTAACAAAGGTGCTGCTTAACACGACAACGAAATGAAGACAAGAATGGAGGAGCAGGATGCTGAATGGCTGCCTAACAGTGTCACAATTGCTTGCTTGGTCAGTTCCCAGACCATAACAAAGCTTCACATCTATAACTCATAGACTAAAGAAGGGTCTGGGGCCTTAGGAGAAGAACTCCGCCTCACCACAGCAACTATGTTTCCTGACAATAGAGTCCTTTAATGCATGAATAAAACTGATACATTTGGTAAGTAAAGTAATTCCCACACTAGGTTTCTAGCCTGTGGAGTAAGAGCTATCTCAGAGGGAACCGTCAAATGGAAACTTCTGAAAATGCCATCCCCAAACAGTAAATAAATAACAACATAGTATCACATGGAGAATCAAGACAAATATGTGTGACAGTATCAGTGATCTGAAGGATGCAGGGATCACGGTTCCTATTGTGTCTCTATTCAATTTGCTACTCTGGCTCCTCGAAAAACCAAATAGTTCCTGGAGAATAACTGTAGAATATCACAGGGTCAACCAAAAAGTATCCTAGTTTGTACCTATTGTGCCCAGCATGGTATCCTTGATAGAATAAATTAATATGTCCCCAGATACACGTTATGTAGCCAAGGATCTAGTGAATGCATTCTATTTAAGCCCAATCAGGAAAGAGGATCAGAAATAGTTTGTATTCACAGGAATAGGCAACGATATTTATTTAAAGTTTTCCTCAGAGCTATGTTAACTGTCCTGTCCTCTGCCATAACAGAGTCCAAACAGATCTGGACCTTCAGGACATTCCAAAGAACATGACACTGGCCCATTATATCCATGACATGATGCTGACTGAGCGGGAGCAAGAGGTAATTAGCATGCTGGAGGCTGAGGTAAGATGCACGCACTCTAAAGGATGTGAAATTAACCCAAGAAAGAGTCAGGTGCAGTCACTTCAGTTAAGTTTTGGGGATTCAGCGACCGGGGGACCTGCTGAGACAACCTCTCCAAAATACAGGCAAACTGTCCTATCTTGCATCTCCTACACAAGGAAGGAAGCACAGCATTTTGAAAGCCTTTTTGGTTTCTGGGGATAACATATTCCAACCTAAGAACATTGATCTGGTCCATATATAGGGTAATGCAGAAGGCTGCCAGGTTTAAGTGGACGCCCTTAGACTGCGTGGCAGCATAGAGCAAGCACGCTCACCCAACCTTACTTCCCTTTACTCCTCACTTGTGAAGCCTTGCATCAAGATCTGACTGTGGTCCCTTCCCATGTTCTATCCCAGGCAAATAGCCTAATAAAATTTTTACATATCTAATCCTATTTGGCTTCTGCTCTTGGAGGACCCAACCTAGCATAAATACTTTGAGAAAAGTCACACACAAAAAAGAATAAGGAATCACTGCTTAATTTTTTTTTTTAAAAAAAGAAGCTATAGAGGAAACAAAAAGGAGGACTCACATTTACAGTATGAAGAGAGGATGATTATATAGGGTAGGACAAAATAATGATAGAATATGTGTAGCGCTCCTATCATTAAATCTTCTCCAGTTCCAACTGGGAAGATCCCTTGTCTGGCATGAGGAGTTAATCATAGCGCCATTAGCATGACTTCAGGGGTATGGACTGCAGTGCCAGACAAAGGTGTAAAAGATACAGAATCCAATCAGCCACCATTAAAATATCATGAAGAATTGTGACTCAGCCAGACAGAAAGATTGTTAAATAAATGTTTCAACCAGATAATAAAGGATTAATACAGGAAGCTAGCTGCTGCTTGGGTAGAGGGTTGTAATCTCAAATCACAGGAAAGTCATTTAACTAATTTTATTTAATTAGGTAAGTTAAGGGCCAAACTTGAACCTGTATGAAAACAATTTAGTCTGAAAACCATGAGCATAATATTCTCCTTATAATGGTGACTATAATAAAGAATCAGCAAGTCTATTCTTGATAGGAAGCACCATTCTAGCCATATGCAGCTACCTTAACTCTTGAGTTCTAGGCAGAGATCTCTGGACTACAAGCAATGTCAGCTTGTTGGATAGTTACTTTATCTTCATATTTATTATTTATTTAAGGCAGGCTCTCGCTGTGTTGCCCAGGCTGGTCTTGAATTCCTTAGCTCAGGCAATCCTCCTGCCTCAGCCTCCCAAAGTGCTGGGCTTATAGGCATGAACTACCATGACCCAGCCTATTTTGGTCATTATTCATTGATCTGGTGACATCACTTCATTTGAGATAATAAAACAATTCCTTAGTGGAGTCAGATGTACCGAGAGAGCAGTGCAATTTATGTTTTAGAGAGCTTTACCTGCATGCTCCCTTCCAAAGTACTGTGGCTGATTTCCAATTCAAAATTTTCTATTTCTTTTTATTAAAAATTATGCCTCCTCCACTCCCACCAACTATATAAGCTTCAAGCCCCACAAAGCCTGACTCTGTCCCTGGAGTTTACATAGCAAGCTAAGAAAATTGAATGTTGTCCTTAATAGGGGAACTATGTAAGAATGTCGGGTAGTACAGAGGCATGTCCATATTTGCATTTTAGGAAGATTACTTTGGGAACAATGTAGACAAAAGACTGAAAGAGGGTTAGATCTGGAGGGGAAACTATAAGGAAGCCGTCATTGTATCCCAACCAAGAATAAAGACCTTTTGCCTTTTATTTTATAAAAAGAGTTGGTGTTTCCTTTGAAAGAGCAAGATCCTCAGAGGCATTTCTAATTTTACTTATAAAAGCTCCCTCTTCCCATTTCAGAAATATTATTCTTCCTCCGAGAAGCTGAGGAGATTAAAATCTTTCACAGTGTAATAGTCTGTTCTTGCCTTCATAAAATATGAAATTTTCATACTCAATAGTGCTAACTTACTAGCATAAGGAAAATAGCAAGTATTTGTTTTAAAATAAAATGTCAGTGTAATAATAAAAAAAAAATGAGAGTTCTTCAGTGACCTTTTTAGCCCAATAAGAGACTCAAATAGTATACATTGTATCCCTGGATGATGTACTCAATATTATCTTTTAAAAGTATATTTAGAGTGTGTATATATAACATTAAATACATTTAGAGTTCATCTTAAATAATAAATGTATAGTAATCAAGAAGACTGAGAGAAAGGAAAAGGTGGGGGGGGGTTCTACCAAAGAACAAATCTTACTGTAAAGCCACAAAAACAAAAACAGTTTTAAAAGGCATAAGAATAAGCAAAAATATCTACTGAAGTCAGTTTGAAGTTCGAAGTCTAGAAATAGAGCATATAAGCTGTCTTAGTTCACTTAGTGCTGCTCTAAAAGAATGCCTGAGACTGAGTAATTCATAATAGACAGGAATTTATTAGCTCAGAGTTCTGGAGGCTAGGAAATCCAATATCAAGGTACTGGCATCTGACAAGGACCTTCTTGCTATGTCCTCACATGGCAAAACAACGAGATGGAGAGATAGACCTAGAGGGGGCTGAACTCATCCTTTCATAGCAACCACCAATCACACCAGGAAGATGAAGCCTTGTGGCCTAATCACCTCTTAAAGTCTTACCTCTTCATACCATTACAATGGCAATTGAATTTCAAAATGACTTTTGGAGGGGACAAATATTAACACCATAGCATACGTGTAAACATTTCACATTAATAGAGAAAGAATGAGCTGGTAGATGATCAGTCAATTTTGCACAACTCTATAAGGTAAAAGGAAAATCATCAATGACTTCCACATTATACGTAAACTATGGGGAAGATCTGCCCTTCTTTCTTGGGGGTTAGACAATCACAAAGACTACATTCAATTGTCTATTCTTACTCAGAAAGTTGCTATTACAAATCCATACTCTGCCCTGTGGTAGTGGGTAGAAGGGAGAAAAGTCTTTTACAGAGCTTATGAGTATTCCTCTGAAGTCTGTAGTTACAATTAAAAGAAAAAATATATACTGGGCATGTAGATCAAGCAAAAGATCTAATGAAAATTGTAAGTTGTTAGAAAATCATTAAAAATATTTTAGTTTATGCTTTTCATTTAAGACTATTTTTGGGGTGAGTTCTTTAGAATGAAATTAAACACATTCCAATTAGAATTCTTAGTGGATAGACATGTTGCTTCTAGATTCTGGAAATATATGACTATATATAGCAGACCCCTTACTGAAGTTCTTAGCCAAAGAGAGTCAACTTATGCCCCTGTACACCTAGGCAAAATGGTAAACAGCACCAGCCTCCATATGAGACACAAAAGAGAGGAACCATCACCTTTACTCTGAAGTTTGCCTCTCCAGGCAGGATAGCTACTTCAAATATATTGCTTCTCCTACTAATTTCCCTTGCCTAATTCTTCCTAATCCTTCCATGTGCAGGATAAAAACGAGACTCCATAAAGAGGAATACCACAGGCTATGGGGGTGCAGAAGAGAAGAAATCAATTCTGTTTTTTGGAGGGATTAAATGTCTGGAAGCTTTTTGCCAAAACACTCTCTACCCTCTATCATATTATGTTTCAGTTGCCAAGTACATGTGTCTCTGCATTAAAGCATGAGCTATTTGGGCATAGACACCAGGCCCATCTTTGCGTTACCATCCAGAACCTAGTGCCTGACATATTATATGTACTAAAGTGTTTGTTGTAACAAAATAAATAAAGACATACATAAATCTTAGAAAATACTCTCTCCCTCTGTGGTTGCTAAAAGGCCAAATTGCAATCCCTGGATCTATCAGTTTGGTTTTTCATACTCTCACCTTCAGAAAGAAAAGACAAGACTCATTAAAATTTTACTAGATGCAAATGCAAAACGGATTACTTTTTCTATTTAGAAGCAAAGTGTACAGGTGTGGAGTAGGAATTCATCTCCACAAATAGGAAGGAGCTAGGAATAGAAATAAGGCATTTGGACTTAACATTTTATGACAGTGTAATGGTTTGGGCAACCGTTGTGAAAACCTCAAGATAAGGCTCCAATAACTACTTGTGAAACAGGCCATCAGAAAGTCTGGCATACTGTGCATCGAGATTCAGAGTTGTACCATGAAAGTACGATAATTCCACAGGAGGCAACATCTAGCAGATTCTGCTTTTGTTAGGCTCTAGGGAGCTCTATTAAGAGAGCTTTCTCCTATGACATTTATTTTTAACTCTACTCTCTGTGTTAAATCTAATTTTTCCTTAGGGGAAAAATGCTGTCCCAGACTGTAAAATAAATTGAATCTTTTAAAGCTAGCCCTTGAAGAATAAACCAATTTCTATCTAACCTTCAAAACTCTGACAGATCAGATCCATCCTTCTTGTTAGTGCCCAAAATGTATCAAATCAAAGTGTTACTAATATACACAATGCAATGGAACTCTTATCAGGAAACTACGCTGAATGGATCAATATTTGCAGTTACTTATATGCTATTTTTCCTATCTGACAGTTTGCAGGGTTTGTATGTTTAGCAACCTTATTTTATTTTTTAATCTAAGTTTCACTGCTTCAGTACGTAACCCACATAAAGAAATTCAGAAGAGCTGTATTTTAACGTCAACTACTATAGCAAAAACTGCTGGTGCCTGCCCAGATTCCTCTTTTATCAGGCTGATGTACTCACTCTCCAGCTGCTATGAGTATTGGCTGTTCAGTGTTCACAGCTGCATCTTTTTTTTTCCAGAAAATTACCCGTGGCCAGTAAGAGCCACCTCACCCACAGACGTCTGGGAAAGCTCAGAGAGTTTCCAGTGATACAGGGGTATAAAGGCTAGCTTTCTTGCCCGAAAGTGGGCCAATTTCATAGTGCCTTTCATGCCTTAGAGAATATGTCATGGTGTCAGTTACTAACTTCTGTTGAATCTGCTTCCTAAAACCTGTTAACCATGATATTTCAATTGGCACGCATCCTAGTTTAGGACAATCTCTCATCTAATTATTCAAAAAAACCTTCTGAATCAATTTTCACCTTTTTATAGTCCCTGCTGTACATTATTGCCAGAACTCTAAAATGCAAATTTGAATGCCATCTACCCCAGCCCCCACCAGCACACATTGAAGCCCTTAAATAATCATCCTCATTACCTACACAGGGATAGTAAGCTGAAGTCAATTCACACATACCTTTTGTTTTTCCCTGAAGAAAATGACACCACAGAGCCAAAGAACGCCTTGTAATATGCACAATGTAATTGGATGGCATTTGCCTACCTTGAGAGCAAAAGTCAGCTGAAGCAGTTAACTATTAGGTTGCTGCAAAAGTAGTTGCAGTTTAGACAAGGATTTCTTCTACACCTGGCTCAGGAATCTCCCAGTATTAATACATTGGAGGGGGAAATTTCCTAATCTTATATTGGGATAAATAATTCTTTGCTAGGATGAATATATTTTGATCCTGGAACTTTTTGGCATGAAGTACAGTAATGATGAAAGTAAACCCATAGCAGTGATAATTATGTTAAAGAATAATTTGTGCGTGTCTGACATTTAAGTATCTAAAGGTTAATATCTGGGCCTATTAAAGAAACAGACTGATTTGTGACTCCAGTTTGTAACATGTAATTGAATAACTTTGACTTTTGGTTTTACATTGAAAGCTGTGTTTACAAACAGTGTTGGAATACTTAATAGAGCTTATCCACTGAACTATCCCACCTCCCCTCCACCTCTTTTTCTTTTACTTTTAGATTTAGGGAATTTGTCAGTATCTGGAATGGTTTGTCAGGCAATATTAAAGAGAATATAATGAATTTATAAACAAGTAAAACCTCTACAGGAATTTAAATTGTAAACTCCCTCCTAAATAACAAATTCACTACATTTATAAATTGAACAAGCTTTGAATGTCAAATTAAGAAGTTCAGAACAAGGTTTCTCAATTTTGAATTTCAATGCATTCATAAATAAAATATCTTTAATAACTAAAGTGACCCGTGAAATATTTTGTTCAAAAAGGTAACCCTCAAGAGCATTAGAATCTCACATTGACATACAAATCTAGTTTCAGACCCCTGCAAAATTAGAACACACGGCAAAGTTGGGCTGCATTCTTACCTGACACAAACGACCCCTCCTCAAGATGGTGCGCGAATCTTCAGGTTCCTCAGAGGTCTCTCAAACACGTCACTCGTTTACCGTTACGTGCCTGGTCCTTATAAAGGCAATTTCCACTCACGAATTTGGAGCAGCGTTTCTCAATCAAGTTGATTTGCCTCCTCACTCCCCGCCACACACCACCCACCCCCACCCCCACCCCCACCAGGGGCCATTTGGCAATGTCCAAAGACACTTTTAGTTGTTACCATTAGGGGTGGCACTAATGACAACTAGTGAGTAGAGGCCAAGGATGTTGTTAAACATCCTGCAATGCACACAGCAGTCCCCTAACAATGATCCAGCCTGAAATGGAAGTAGTACTTAGGACAAGAAACCCCAATCTAGTCGAACACATCTACCATCCTCCAGAATGGCAGAGCCTTTGCAGTGATCTATCTGTGTATTCTGGGGCTCAATCTTTTGATATTATATGGGTCACAAATACCTTCTTTATTCACTGTTATACAGCCCTATTTTGTATCTGGGTTCTTAAATTTTTATAAGTTTCTCTTTTTAAATCTTTTATTTCTCTTATGAATTCCTTCCCCACATTAAGGTTAAAGAGGGCGCTTTCTTCTACACAAGTTACAAATATTTTACATTTGTCTTCAATCCATCTGTAATTTATGTGATAGTAGTCGACATAATTTTATTTCCATATGGATAGCCCATAGTTTTAACAGCATTTTGTGAATAGCTCATTTTTCTCCACGAGTAGGTAACACTGATTCTGCTGCTTAAAGTTTCCATATGAATGCTTGTCTGCTTTCAGGCTATTTTTTATATATTCTTATATCATTAATTTTATACTTTTATTAGAAACCTTGCTATATGACATATCATAATTCCTTCCTCATAATTTTATAAAATTTATGCTTACGTATGAATTTCAGGATGGCCCTCCTGAAATTATAGTTGAAATTATACTCAATTTATAGGTGGAGCAAATATGCTGATTTTTCTCACTATGAACATTGTTTCCTATTTGAATTTTTCCAAAACTTTCAGTGATGTTGAACAATTTCTCTACAAAGATAATGATACATTTGTTCCTGGGTGCTACGTGTTGCCTATTATGAGGTTTTTGTTTGTTTTTCTATCATCTCCAATAACTTTTTGGGTTTTAAGTGCTTTTAATTCAAAACAGTCAGTAGAATGCTATGCATCCAATAATGTTTTTTAGTTTGGGTCTCATATATGGCAAATTTGCTGAGCTGTCTTAGTAGCTTGTCTGTAGATTCTCTTGGATATTTTACTTGATTAATCACAGCATCTGCAACAGTAACTCCTATTTTGTCTCTGGACACTGGTTCTGATCTATAGAACAGTTTTGAAGAGGTAGTGTCTTCACTGCTTTAAAAGAGATCACTTTTTAAGATTTACATACAAATACGACTTTTTTTTCTTTCTAGATTTTTGGCAGACACTTTTGATGAAGTTGAATGGGGCTTAGAACATGCCACCCCAAAATATGCCGCTGTTGCATACTGATTATTGTGATCTGAAGGCACCTACGATACAGCAGATATATGAAGGGCTCTCTGACCTTCCCCTTTCTACTTAAAAGCAAGTCACAAAATTTTCCCTAAGAAAGAAGACATCCCTGTACCAGGAAAAGACAACATTTTTATGATGGGAGACTGGAAATTAATGCTGAAACAGTCTGCAGAAACAAACCTATTAAAATAATCCTTATCTTCCACTAATTTTACTCATATTTTTCCTATTGACTTCTCTACAATTTGTCAAGCTTAAATTCCTTTTCCTTTGTCTTGTCACTTCCCTGCAAATGTAACATTCTTTCTTTGTCTTTTTTTTTAAAGGCATATAAGCTCTCAGTCCTTTCCGATTACAGGAAATGCTCCCATGTGCATGTAAAAGTATTAAATAAAATTTGTGTGCTTTTTCCCTGTTTACTGACGTTATGTTCATTTAATTCACAGGCCCCAGCTACTGAACCAAAGAGGGCAGAAAAAGTTTTCCCTTCTCTATAGTTTCAAGGAAGATTTATTCAGTTAGCGATTTTCTAAGTTTTTAACAACCTGAATGGCTGGTACTAAGCCATTTATAACACAGCGCAGCTTTGTTCTTTAAGCCTACCCAGTTTGCCTGAAGGACCTGCTCTTCTATTTGAAGATGCAGCTGGAAAGCCTTCCTCATTCTAGAAGCTGCCTCCTTTTCACCCCCAGCCTTGCTGAGCACATTTCAGGGAAATCTATTTGGCTTAAATCAGCTTTGACTGGGATGCTTTTTTTTTTTTTTTTTTTTTTTCTGAGACAGAGTCTAGCTCTGTTGCTCAGGCTGGAGTGTGGTGGCGCCATCTCTGCTCATTGCAACCTCAACCTCCTGGGTTCAAGCAATTCTCCTGCCTCAGCCTCCTGAGTTGCTGGGATTACAGGAACCCACCACCATGCCTGGCTAATTTTTGTATTTTTAGTAGAGACGGGGCGGGGCGGGGGCGGGTTTCACCATGTTAGTCAGGCTGGTTTTGAACTCCTGACCTCAAATGATCTGCCAGCCTTGGCCTCCCAAAGTGCTGGGATTACAGGCACAAGCCATCGTGTCAAGCCTGGAATGCTATTTAGTTTTCAGAGTTTCACAGAAATACCCAAGAGTTTTACCTTTAATTACCTCAGTCTGTAAGACACAAAAGTCAAAGTCAGAAGGCCAGTTATTAATAGTGGTCAATGTCGGCTGGGCGTAGTGGCTCAAGCCTGTAATCCTAGTACTTTGGGAGGCTGAGGAGGGCGGATCACGAGGTCAAGAGATCGAGACCATCCTAGCCAACATGGTGAAACCCCATCTCTACTAAAAATACAAAAAGAAAAAAAATAGCTGATCATGGTGACGTGCACCTGTAGTCCCAGCTACTCAGGAGGCTGAGGCAGGAGAATTGCTTGAACCCGAGAAGCGGAGGTTGCAGTGAGCCGAGATTGTGCCACTGCACTCCAGCCTGGGGCCTGGCAACAGAGTAATACTCTGTCTCAAAAAAAAAAAAAAAAAAAAACCAAAGAAAAAGAAAGTGGTCACTGTAATAAAACCAGGAATGAAATTGAGATTCTTTACAGGAAGAATGACCATGGCTCATTCTCTTCAGGCTCTGACTCCGTAGTCAACAAATAAGCTAGTCCTGCAAAACAAAAACAAAAACAACAAAAAATATGGAATATAAAATAATCCCCAAAGCTTCCAAGTGGCTGAAACAGCTAGAAGAGGATTGGAGTGCATTTACACTCACATGAAGAAAACTATCAAGGAAAAGACGTTTTGATGTGTTACAAACTATTACGGGTAAACAAGGAGTCAGCAAAATCATCCCTGCGCTTTATAAAACAATGACATTCCAGTGTTCCTTCAAACATTTTTTATTGGAGAAACATGCAGCATTGAAGAGTCAGCTTTCTCGTTCTCTTTGTGCCACAATTACTGAAAATACTTTATATTTTTGTTTTTATTTTCTTCTTCACAATTAAAGGGGGGGAAATTATTCTTTATACTGCTTTCAGGCCAGCCTGCATCAGTATTGTACCTGGGAAGGAAATGGCTAAGGCTCTGGGAGTCGTTTTGTTTCCCCCAAGTTAAAATGCATACGTTGTTGGGGGATTTATCAGCCAAAAATCAACGTTTGACTATTTGATACTGTTACGTAACTTCCTGAAAATGTCAGCACATCGTAAGCAAGCAGCATGCCCTGCAAGAATATCTCCCTGAATGTAATAAATTTACTTCCAAATCCGAGAGCTTTTTGAGAGTCATTTACAAAGCCACAGTTGGCTTGTTGGTTAACTTAGGACCCCAAAACATATAGCTAAGCTTTCATTTTTCAGTCTTCTAAAGCCATACCTCTATCTTACACTACTGTGGCTGTTATACAGATATATAACACCCCAGCCCTGCACATGTGGTGTTGATTGGGGGTATGGACATATCAGGGAGAATCACTGTTCCAAAAAGGCAAAAAACCCAGGAAAGATCAATTTGGTAGTGTAGTAACATGAAACCCAATTTTCTCACTCAGCTTTATTAAAAGCAGCTGGCTCGTGACCTGTGTTAGGCAAACAATGTTATTTATTTAAAAAGCAATTTTCAGTGGGCTTCCTGTTCAGGTTATTCTCTAGATAAGTCAGTAATTTTATGTACTTCCTTTAATGAATAGAAACGGTATTTGCCTTTCTGACTTTTCACCTTGATAACCTTAGTAGTGTCAGAAACAAGTTAGCTGTAGACTGATTAAAACGAAAAGTGTGTTCTCATTTTTCTAACAAAAACAGGATATTGTAGATAACATCTCAATTTTCAGTTATCCAAACATGTGGCCCTTCTATAATTTGTAGTGGCAGATACAAGAGATCAGAGAGTCCTTAAAAGTCACGTTGTAAACATGAACACATGTTCAACCTCTTGTATTTTTTTCCAAAAAACTACCAGGCATCTACCACTTACGTCACTTTTTGCAACTGTTAAGAAAATTGCCTGATCAAGGACTTCATGACCAAAACGCCAAAAGCATTGACAACAAAAGCCAAAATAGACAAATGGGACCTAATCAAACTCCACAGCTTCTGCACAGCAAAAGAAACAATCATTAGAGTGAATCGGCAACCAACAGATTGGGAAAAAATTTTTGCAGTTTACCCATCTGACAAAGGGCTGATATCCAAAATTTACAAAGAACTAAAGCAGATTTACAAGAAAAAAACTAACAAACCCATTCAAAAGTGGGCAAAGGATATGAACAGACACTTCTCAAAAGAAGACATACGTGAGGCCAACAAACATATGAAAAAATGCTCATCATCACTGGTCATCAGAGAAATGCAAATCAAAACTACACTGAGATACCATCTCACGCCGGTTAGAATGGCGATCATTAAAAAATCTGGAGACAACAGATGCTGGAGAGGATGTGGAGAAATAGGAACACTTTTGCACTGTTGGTGGGAGTGTAAATTAGTTCAACCATTGTGGAAGACAGTGTGGCGATTCCTCAAGGACCTAGAAATAGAAATTCCATTTGACCCAGCAATCCCATTACTGGGTATATATCCAAAGGATTACAAATCGTTCTACTATAAGGACACGTGTACACGAATGTTCATTGCAGCACTGTTTACAATAGCAAAGACCTGGAACCAACCCAAATGCCCATCGACGATAGACTGGATAGGGAAAATGTGGCACATATACACCATGGAATATTATGCAGCCATCAAAAACGATGAGTTTGGGTCCTTTGTAGGGACATGGATGAACCTGGAAACCATCATTCTCAGCAAACTGACAGAAGACCAGAAGATCAAACACCGCATGTTCTCACTCATAGGCGGGTGTTGAACAATGAGAACACATGGACACAGGGAGGGGAGCACTACACACTGGGGTCAGTTGGGGGGAAATAGGGGAGGGACGGTGGGGGGTGGGAAGCTGGGGAGAGATAGCAAGGGGAGAGATGCCAGATGTAGGTGATGGGGAGGAAGGCAGCGAATCACACTGCCACGTGTGTTCCTATGCAACAATTTTGCATGTTCTTCACATGTACCCCAAAACCTAAAATGCAATAAAATAAATAAATGGGAAAAAAAAAAAGAAAATCAAATAGTCTCAACCCAAAATCTCAAAAAAAAAAAAAAAAAAAAAAAATAGAAAATTGCCTGATACACAAACCTTTTGAAAACTGCAAAGCGGGGCCCTTTCTGTGGTCAGTTATGTCCCCTTTCTTGAATTTTCTAGGTCAGTAACTGTAGAACACAGTAGTAACACCCTGTCTTCAGCCACACTTCAGGGCACGGAAATTTAGAGCTTTAGGGCAGGGAAATTCCTTTTAAGACCATCTCTATTCTGTTGGATTTAGCGAGGTACCCCAAAACTTTATACTACATTAATGGGTTTGAAGCAGATTAAGCAGAAGGATGGAAGCTTAGTGTTCTTGTTTTTGAAGTAAAACAAATCCTTCCAAACCGCTCCTTTGTTCGTTGTCTTTTTCCTCGTCCTTCCAAGCACTTTCATAGCGCTGGAGTAACATAATAGCCAGGCAATGTCATACAGTACTTCAAGCTTTATAATACACTGTTAGGCACAGCACTGCCTAGTGAGAAAAAAAGTTAAAAAAATAAAGAACGAGAGAAACCTCTTGCTGGAAAGTTCCTGCAGTGAAAGTCAACCCTGTGGTATCGGCTGTCTTTACAACTATGAAAAACTTTTCAATTCTGAGAAAATAAAGGTATCAGTGGGCCAGTCCAGCCTTCTAAACTGCCCGCCTTCTTCTCCCTTTAATCGTTTTAACAGCTACCAGTTGACCTAGATGCCCGCTTAGCTGCCTTTAGCAACCACCAGGTCCAACACACCTCACGCCAGTGCGGTAACCAGGCAAGCAGAGCAGAAAGGAAAACAGCCCCTCCTCTGTCTTCCACCCTCTGTCTTCCAAAGGCCGAGGGAGGAGATGCAGCTGGGAGTGTGGCGCAAACGCCCCGCCTCCACGAGGGGCGGGGCTGCTTCCCAGCCACCTTTCCTCCCGCAGAGGAGGGGCAAGAAGCGGGTCACAGGTGACGTCATTCCGGAAAGCCACCCTGATTGGAGGGAAGGAGGCGGAGTCCAGTTTCCCTGGTGACGGGTTGTCCGGTGGTCGCCTGGTAACCCGTCTTGGCTGTACTGGTGGCAGCAGGGCGCTGGCGTAGTCCAGAGGTCTGGGGCCCGATCCCGCGCTGGACTCTCCGTCCTGCGATGACTGCTGCCCTGGCCGTCGTCACGACATCGGGTTTGGAAGATGGGGTGCCTAGGTCGCGTGGCGAAGGGGCCGGGGAAGTGGTCGTGGAGCGGGGGCCCGGCGCGGCCTACCACATGTTCGTGGTGATGGAGGACTTGGTGGAGAAACTGAAGCTGCTCCGCTTCGAGGAGGAGTTCCTCCGGAAGAGCAACCTGAAGGCCCCATCCAGGTGGGTACCCGCGTTCGCGATCGCCTGAGTGCCTCCTGCTGGGAGCCAATTCCGTGAGCGCGGGTTAGCAATTCCGTGCCTCAGTCTTCCTAGCCGGGGGAGGGTACTTCACCGCAAACTCCGGGGAGGGTCGTGGAGCTCACGCAGCCCTGACTTGGTATTTTTTATAGAGAAAATAAATAAGTTTGGGAACGGCAGAAAGGATTGGAAGACAGCTTACCTGTTTTTTAAACACACACGCATTACCACAAAACACAAACTGTATTTTCTGATTATAAAGGTAATGCAAATACTCATTGTAGAAAACTCAGAAAAACACAAGAAAATGTGTAGAAAAATTATAAAACCGCCCAAGATCTCGTCTCCAGAGAGGAATGCCATTATCATTTAAGGCTTTTATTCTAGTTTGGGTTTGTTGTTATTGTTGTTTAAGACCCTTTTCCTACAACTGCGGACCGTGGGTACTTAGGACCCTGTTAAGGAGCACTTTAAATGCGGTTAGTAAACTTGTTGACTACTTGCTATGGTTTAGAAGACTTCTGCCTTTGCAATAACCATACTCTCAGAAACTGAAAAGTGGAAAAGACAAATGACAACTAATGAATTGTCCCGTATCATAGAAACTAAAGTTCTACCCTTGTTCCGGCCGGGGCAAAGTCCAACATATCCTGAAAGCGATGCCATTACTTGCTGAGGGTAGTGGTCAGCTAGGACCTTCTCCTCAAATCACTGTAGCTTAGCAATAGTCAGATAAATCAGCTTTATAGCCTTTTCTTCACTTATTACTTACATTTGTTTATTCCATAAAAGGCAATCAATATTAAGAATCTATAGCACTTAATGTCTACAGCCAGGCTCAAATAATTTCCCTTGACAGTTTTAGTTTCATTCCACTACTCTCTTACAATAACTTGAATTGAAAGATATGTAGGCTTTATGTAAACTTTTCATATTAAATTAGTCCATGGTAGGAGAAAAGATAGAGGAAAAAGTAGCGTTGCTTGACCCATGTTAGAAAAAGGTAGTCTTGGGATTATTACTGAAAGTGAACTGATCAGGATAATATAGACAACCAACATTTCCTATGTTAATAAAAAGGCATTTTTTTCCAAGTATATTTTTCAAATGAAAAGAAAATGGCCTTCAGGTTCTGTTGATGTCATCTCTTGCACTGTGTCCCCAGGGGTTCAGCTGGATACTTTGAATCAAGGATTTGTGTGGAGACATCCTAGTCCATTAGTTCTCGAAGTGTGATCATCAAACCAACAGCATCAGCATCAGCATCACCTGGGAACTTAGTAGAAATGAAATTCTTCTTTTCTCCCAGGTCTACCTTTTCAGTAATTATAGGAGTGGGGGGCTAGCAGTCTGTTTCAGTAAGCCTTCCAGATGATTCTGATGGATACTAATGTTTGAGAACCACTGTCCTAGGCTTACAGTATCTATTGGTGTTCCTTCCTCTGTCCTAGGGGAGTTATCTGCCGGTAAGGAAAAGATGACTTTTTGATGGATGGGTGCTTTGAAAGGGTAGTGAGCATATACCTGGAAGGACTTCATGGCCTTTTTCCTTTCCAGCATTCTTTTATCTTCCAGAATATTTATACTGCAGGAAAAAGTTTGGGAAACATGAAGGAGTACATAACTTTCTTATGACAATGGTTATAATAGTTGTAAATACACTGTAAACATAATAATGGTAGCTGCACATGAACAAGAAGAATAAGATCTTTGATTAAACTGACTTAAATGTTGTTGCTAGTGAGTCTTATTCCTATAATGTTTTGGTATAAATCATACTGATTCTCATAGAACTGTGTTTAGTAAACCAGGGGATTAAGCAGGAGCCTACAGATGTTTGTTACACTGGTGATGTGACATTCACAGGTTCTTAATCCTGACTACACCTTATGAACATGTAGGAAGCTTTTGAAATATACCTGAAATATACCTCATACTGGGTCTACATTCACAGATGTTCTGATTTAATTCATTCATGAGGGAAGGAGCAATGTATGGCCAAGTACCAGTATTTTTATGAGCTCCTCAGGTGATTGAATATGCAGCCAAGATAAAAACAAATGAATACCATGGTAATAGGTTGGAAATGGTAAACATGCATAATAAGTAATCTTTGAGATCTTTTTCAAACTGAGATTCTTCTAAGTTACCATTTTCATTCATAAGGTACTCACATATTATTCCTAACACTTAAATCTTTTTGGCAAAAATTCTACGTACTCTGTGTTCTAACATGCACTACATGTCCTGGGTGTAAGGTCTTTGATCTAATATTTTGGATACAGTAGTAATGGCCCTAATCCTGCTGATTTAACAACTTTAATGTGAGTGCTGTGGATTACTGGAAACTTCAAAGGGTGAATTCTCAAGGTCTTTTGATTTGACAGCCATGTTGGGGAAAGAAAGGTTGTTGGGCAATTGTGAATTTGGCCCTGTTAGTTATTATAGATTTATTTGCATTATTTAGAGATTTATTTGCATTATTTCACATCCACTCCCATTCCTCCTTGTTTTGAAGCAGACACTATTTTGCACTCCCTACCAACCCTGGCGAACAGTTCTACATGTTTTGTACTCTTGCTGCCTGGCTGATTAATAAAGCAGGACATCCCTTTGAACAGCCTCAAGAATATGATGACCCTAATGCAACAATATCTAACATACTTTCCGAGCTTCGGTCATTTGTAAGTGTAAACGACCATTCTTTCTCCATATTCTCAAGTTATGAATTTTAATATTGGTAATTTAATAAAAAATGCTAGCCATTTGATGACTTCTCTGTAAATATAATTATGTATGAGTTCATTTTGAGGTAAAGCCTCAAAATAGTTGATGTTATAACATTAATGTCACTTCTGAAAACGTTCAGTGTATACTCTTTATTAGCCCAAAGTAGTATTTTTTAAAAAAAATCTTGATGTGTCTGAGAGGTAGACTTTTGGGTGGTTAATTCTTGATCTAAAAAATGATAATTAAACCCTATAAAGTCAAAACACTTTCTATTCTGAAAGGGAACTTGGACTTAACACCGTGATAGCAGTACTTTTTCATTTCTGACTTTTCCTGGGTAGGCAGTAAGATATTTTTGGCACAAATCTTACTAATTTTTGACAAGCGAATCATTCTGTCCTTAAACATAGTTGTTTAAATGGTTTTACTGGTTTCATTTTCCCTCTAATAAGATCAATAATTAGACTAGAAAACACTAGAACTTATTCCTCCTAACTGTAACTTTGTACTCACCCACATCAATGTGCTATGATGCTATGATGTTATTACCTTTTAATTTCATACCTTTAACAATAAAAGTATTTCCAGTACTTTTATGTATCAATGGATTACAAAGACTTAAAATGGATTTCTAAGAAACAATGTAATTACAGTTATTGTAAATCTTTGAAAGAAAAGTGATGCATCTGTTCAGCAGTTCTTTGCTTAAAATATTTTGATATTTGGAGTATAACTAACAAATAACACCCTGTTTTATCTTTTGTTTTTCAGGGAAGAACTGCAGATTTTCCTCCTTCAAAATTAAAGACAGGTTGTGGGGAACATGTATGCTATGTTCTTGACTGCTTAGCTGAAGAAGCATTGAAATATATTGGTTTCACCTGGAAAAGGTAAAAATAACCCAACCTGATAATAGTAATTTTATGTGCATAGAATTTTCCTCTGAGGGTGCAGAGCTGTTCAATTAAACATAAAATAATTATTTCTTTTTGACTATTCTAAATTGAAAATGCCACAGATAATTAAGAAAAGCCAGTATAGACAAAATTAGAATGTCTGATGTCTCGCAAATTAATTCTGAAGTAAGGCGTTACATATTATTTTGCCTCTTCCCTATTCAAATATGTAATTATTGAAGGTTTAACTGTGACTATATATCTTTGTAAATTCTGTTATTTTTAAAAGTCTCTTGTACATATATTTATATACATAAACACAGTATATACACGGAGGGAGCTGATAGCTACAGATTTAAGGAAAAATGGAAATTAATATAGTACTTTAAGTGGGATTTTCTCCTTACAGTTACTGGGCAGGAATAATGAAGAAACTACCTGACCCTCTCCTAGACATTGTTCATTGCTTTTGTGTCCAACTTGACAGTGCTTTATTTCTCTTATTATATTGCATTTATCCTATGGTATTAAAATTGTTATTTCTTTACTGTTCTGACATTCTTGCTAGAAATTATGAAATCTTTGCAAGTACTCTGGAAGTTAGCATAATGTGTGGTGTATCTTAGATGTTTAATAGATACTGAGCACATAGATGAAACAGAACATTTGAAAACTCAATTTAAAGAGATTATAATTAGAAAATATAAATTTTATGCTCTGCAGTTTGGGATTATTAATAGGTTAGAATGTAGAAGGCGCTATTCAGGTAAAATGTGAGTAAGCAGTGTTTTTTTAATCAGAACTAACTTCTGTAGAAAGATATATATATATTATTTTCTGTTAACATTTTAATGTATATTCAGTTATATTCTTTTAGATACAATCTCCCTATTAAGTTTCTTTAATAACTTCCTTGAATTAGGTTATTGGGATGAGCCATATGAAATTACTCATATTCATCTATTTTTAAATTAAAACATGGCAATTTCATATGCTTCAATCCAAACATTCAAGAGAAGATAGGTTATGAGATGTGCTGCTGTATTTACTATTTTCAAAAATTACTAAATCCATATCCCAATATATTCTAAGTTCGCCGGAAGCTATTGTATGATATCTCAACCACTAGTCTACTTTGCACTTCCTTTGTTTCTTGACACATCTTATTCCTGGCTTATGTATTGTAATTTGGATAATTTATTTTTTAGTTTTGTTTTTGACACATAATAACTGCAAATTTTGGGGTACAGTGTGATGTTTCAATACATGTATACAATATACAATGATCAAGTTAGTGAAATTAACATGTCCATCATGTCAAACGTTTATCATTTGTTTGTGGTGAGACCATTCCAAATCTCTTTGAGCTATTTTCAAATATATAATATATTATTGTTAACTAATATATAATATTGTTAACTGTAGTCACCCTGCTGTGCATTGAACACTAGAACTTATTCCTCCTAACTGTAACTTTGTACTCACCCACTTTGACCACTGCTCCCCATTCTCCTTTCCCCTACCCTTCCCAGCTTATGATAACCACTATTATACTCTCCACTTCTGTGATATTTGTATTTCTGTGCCTGGCTTATTTCATTTGACCTAATGTCCTCCAGGCTTATGCGGGTCGCTACAAATGATAGAATTTCATTCTCCTTTATGAATAGTATTCCACTATGTAAATATACCACATTTTCTTTCTCCATTCAACCTTTGATGGACACTTAGGTTGGATTCCATATCTTGAGTATTGTGAATAGTGCTGCAGTAAACATGGGAGTGCAGACATCTCTAACATACTGATTTCTTTTTTTTTTTTTTTTTTGGATATATAATCAGTACTAGGATTGCTGGATCATAGAGTAGTTCTATTTTTAGTGTTTTGAGGAACCTCCACAGTGTTCTCCATAGTGGCTGTACTAATAATATACATACCCACCAATAGTGTACAAGGGTTCCCGTTTCTCCATATCCTCACCAGCTTTTCTTATTTGTGGGGGCGAGGGGTTGAGTAATAGCCATTCTAACTGGGGTGAGATGGTATCTCATTGTGGTTTTGATTTGCATTTCCCTGATGATGTTGGGCATTTTTGCATATATCTGTTGGCTATTTTTATGCAAGTTTTGAGAAATGTCTATTAAGATTTTGTGCCCATTTAAAAAATTGGAGTAGTTAGTTTTTTGTTGTTGTTTTGCTGCTGAGTTGCTTGAGTTAATTATACATACTGGGTGTTAACTTATCAGATGGGTGGTTTGCAGATATTTTTCCCCATTCTGTGGGTTGTCTCTTCACTCTTGATTGTTTCCTTAAGTTTGATGTAATCGTGTTTGTCTATTTTTGCTTATGTTGCCTGTGCTTTTGAGGTCTTACCCAGCAAATTCTTATCCAGACAAGGTCATGAAGTGTTTTTCCCCACATTTCCTCTAGCATTTTCAGTTTCAGATTGTGTATTTAAGTCTTTAATCCCTTTTGAGTTGGTTTTTGTAAGTGGTTAGAGGTAGGGGTCTAGTTTCATTCTTTTGCATGTGAATATCCAGTTTTCCCAGCACCATTTCTTTTTCTTTTTTTGTTTTTTAGCACCATTTTTTGAAGAGTCTATGATTTAGATAACTCATGAGGATTGTGTATAAATGAGGACTAAAAGAAGGGAGCTGAAAAGTAATCAACATTAGAGAATATATCAGCTATATAACGTGTAAATGAGAGACGTGACATATAGCTGAATTTTTCATATATCTAAATATGTCAAAATGAATTCTAGAAGAATATTGCTTTTGAGATATTTTCTAATTCTAATAAATGAAAAATTAGGAAATTTATTATTTAAGATGATTGATTTGGTTTACAATACTTTGCATAATAGTAAATGTGGATTTTTGTATTTTGTTATCATGATTGAGGCACGGATTTTTGATTTTAAGACAGGGTCTTACTCTGTTGCCCAGGCAGGAGTGCAGTGGTATGATCATGGCTCACTGTAATCTCTGCCTGCCGAGCTCAAGCCATCCTCCCACTGCAGCCTCCCACATAGCTGGGACTCCAGGTGCGTACCACCACTCCCAACTAATTCTTCATTTTTTTGTCAAGATGGGGTTTTGCCATGTTGACCAGGCTGGTCTCAAACTCCTGATCTCAGGCAATCCGCCTACCTCGGCCTCCTAAAGTGTTGTGATTACAGGCGTGAGCCATCACACCCAGCCAGGTACTAGTAGTTAATATAAGCTCTCTCTCTAGCTTTGTTACTGGAGAAAAAAGGAAAAAATAAAATAAGTTTTCACAAATAAGCCCAAATACATTTGAATACTTTTATTATAGAAAATGTGTCATTAATCTTGATGAAGAAATGATTTTTCAATGCTCAATGTTAGGACCACTAATTAGATTTTGGAAATAAGAAGAAAGCTGGAAACCTTCTTATTACCTATGTTAAAATAAACTTCAGATTGATCAGAGATATAAATATGAAAAGTAAAACTGTAGAAGTATTAAAAGACTAGAGGAGTACAGGGGTTGTGGTATGACAGAAAGCCTCAAATATATGATGTTAAAGCTAGGGTCTGTGCAAGAAAAGTTTACCAAGTTCATCTAATAAGAACTATAACAATCTTCAATAGCCAAGGTTATAAGTAATACTCTAGGGTAACTATTTTTGAGAGGCTAGGCAAAACATTAATTTTCTTAATATACAAAAAGCCAAAAAGTAACGGGTATTAATAGACACTTCACCAAAAAAGATGTGAAAATAACCAATTAAAATATGAAAAGATGTTTAATCACTTTCATGCCAAAGAAATGCAGTTAAAACAAGAGTGAGATTTTATTTAGTTGATTAGCTAAGATTAAAATTTGTGTTATACATCATATAATGATATATATGGTGAATATATGGAAATGGAGTCACTCTCCTTCACTGTTGTTGGCAGTCTAAATTAGGGTAACATTTTGAAAGCCAATTTTGGCAGTATATAGCAAAACAATAATATGTAGAAAGTTGTTTACCCAGCCAGTTCACATGAACAAATTTATTCTAAATGGTATATATAATGATAAATGTACAAAAATGATCTTTGCAACATTGTCTAGCAAAATACCTAGAAACCTCCATGTTTAGTCATAGGCTGCCAATTACATTAATTATGGTACTGATTGTTCAATGAAATACAGTGTAAGCATGTAAAAAATGAGAAATACATACGTATTTAAATATGGTGTATTGGTGAGAAGCATTACGTGGGCTAACACCATGCATAGTATCAACTCATTTTTTTGTAAATTTGGAGATAAATACTTTTCCTTTTTACATAGAAAGTTTTAGGGAAAATGCATGAAATATTCAACAGTGATTATGGAAAAGGAGTGAAAAAGGACAAAACCTGGCACACAGAGGAGATATTTGCATTATGCTTTTTTGTCTTACTAAATATTAAAATTCTCATCTCATGTTTAACCTTATTATTTTAGGCCAGTATACCCAGTAGAAGAATTAGAAGAAGAAAGTGTTGCAGAAGATGATGCAGAATTAACATTAAATAAAGTGGATGAAGAATTTGTGGTATGTGTGTAGCTGAACTTTCTGTTCATTTTCACCTTTAGGCCCCTTTCCATTCTCTTAATTTCCCCCAGACTTCCATTATCAGGAATGTATTTTATGTCATTGTTTCTAAAAATGAAAAGCTTTTAAATACAGTACTAAGTATTGTCATTTAGACCTTTAGTTAAGTTAATGTTTGTATTCTCTAATGATTGAGGTCTGAATTTTAGCAGAGATTCTTAAACTGTTCATGGAAATATATACCATTGGTTATATGAGTAAATACTGTATTAACAACCAGTCATGATCTTAAATAGACTGTGACTAATAAAGAGTTTTAAACAGAACAATATAATTGAGGATTCTTACATTCTGCTTTATATGAATATTGTTCATTTCTAAGGAATTCCTTTATTCATCTGCAATTAGGATAAGTAGGAATTTTTTTAAATGCTTTTAAATAATCAACATTATTTAAGTTGTTTGGCAGAATCTGGACCTTTTTACATGCTTCACATATCATCCATAGTGTGAATCTACAGATGACAGAGACAAAAGAACTTTTTCTCAAGATAATTCTCAGAACTAGAATTAGATTGACCCTGGTATTTTAGGAAGTGTACCTGTGATCTGAAGCAGAAATGGTGGGGGAAAGAAACCAACTTTATAGTATACAGCTGACCCTTGAACAATGTGGGGGTTAGGGGTCATTGGCCCCGACACAGTTGAAAATCCACAGTCTGGGTGCAATGGCTCATACCTGCAGTCCCAGCACTTTGGGAGGCTGAGTTGGGTGGATCACCTAAGGCTGGGAGTTCTAGACAAGCCTGACCAACATGGAGAAACCCCATCTCTACTAAATATACAAAAAAAATTAGCTGGGCATGGTGGCACATGCCCGTAATCACAGCTACTCAGGAGGCTGAGGCAGGAGAATTGCTTCAACCTGGGAGGCAGAGGTTGCAGTGAGCTGAGATCATGCCATTGCACTCCAGCGTGGGCAGCAAGAGTGAAATTCTGTCTCAAAAAAAAAAAAAAAAAGAAAAGAAAATTCATGTATAACTTTGGACTCCCAAAAACTTTACTAATAGCCTACTCTTGACTTGAAGTCTTACCAGTAATGTAAATAGTAAACACATATTTTGTAAAGTTCTATGTATTATATACTGTATTCTAACACTAAGCTAGAGAAAAGAAAATGTTACTAAGTAAGTCATAAGGGAGAGAAAATGTATATACTATTAAGTGGAAGTGGAGAATCATAAAAGTATCTTGCCTGTCTTCCTATTGAGTCACCTAAGGAAGAAGAGCAAGAGGTTAGGTTGGTCTTGCTGTCTCAAGGGTGGCAGAAGTGAAAGAAATTTGTGTTTTAGTGGACCCATGCAGTTCAAACCCTTGTTGTTCAAGGATCAACTATATTTTGCTGTCATAAACCAATTAAAATTTTAGATGATTTTTTAAATCAATAGAAAATTAGTTTAAAATAAGTTATTAAGTAATTGAAGTTTAGCATTTAGGTTAATATAGCATTTAAGTTAGTATATGCTATAGAGGTTTTAATCACTGCATAATTTTAATAGCAAGTACTGAAAAATAACCATTAAATAGATTAGATGCTATCTGAATAGAAAATTATATAGCCATTTATATTAGTCCATTTTGTGTTGCTGTAAAGGAATGCTTGAGATGCTGGGTAAGTTATAAAGAAAAGAAGTTTATTTTGGCTCACAGTTTTGCAGACCATACAAGAAGTGTAGCAATGGCATCTGCTTCTGGTGAGGGCCTCAGGAAGCTTACAATCGTGGTCAGACAAAGTGAGAGCAGTCATCTCACATGGCCAGAGAAGGAGCAAGAGACAGAGAAGGGAACATTTTTCCAAACCATACCATTACAAATTGTTGAGTGGGCATGCTGACCCATACCTGTAATATCAGCACTTTGGGAGAGCCTGCGGCAGGAGGATTGCTTGTGGCCAGGAGTTTGAGATCAACATGGGCAATAGTGAATCCTCATCTCTGCCAAAAAAACGAAACAAAACAAAAAAAACTGCCATGTGTGGTGGTGCATACCTATAGTCCTAACTACTCAGGAAGGTGAGGTGGGAGGATCACTTGAGCCCAGAAGTTTGAAGCTGCAGTAAGCCATGATCATGCCACTGCACTGCAGCCTGAGTGTCTCTATTAAAAAAAGTTTACGAAGAAATGTTATTGACATGGGAATGTAACTTATACTCTGCTGTATGCTATAAAATTAACTGAGAGGATTCCAAATTTTATGTTATTATGATATTAATTATGTAAAATATGTTTAAAATTATTATATTAGCATTAATTATATATAGGTAGAAGAATTAGGGATGATTGTTTTCTATGCTTTGTATTCTTAAGGTTTTTAACGTGTATTTTTTAGCAGCAATGTAAACATTATTTAAATAATATGAAAAAAGATGACTGTTACAGTTAACATTATTTAAACAATATATGTAAAAAAAATTGATGGTTTTTTTAAGGTTTTTAACATGTATTTTTTAACAGCAATGCAAACATTATTTAAACAATATTTGTAAAATACGATGACTGTTACAGAAGGAAAAAGACCATCATAAAACTTATCAATTTAAAAGATTTTTTGAATGTGATCAATTTTAAAAGTCAAGACAGATATATATATATATATATTCATTCTGCATATACGTATTGAGCACGTGCTACTAAGCAGGCATTGGCAAGGCCCTGGCTGTGTAGCATGTGCCAAAGCTTTGAAGGCAGGAAGAAGCTTAGCATGATCAAGGATCTAAGAGTAAACTGCTGTGGCCAGAGCTCCTGAGTGAATGGGAGGGTGACATAAGATTAACTGGGGAGACAGACCAAGTTCAGATTGCTTGGGCATGAAAATTAGTTTAGACTTTATTCTTTGTATAGCAGATCTTTCCATTCAAGCTCAGAAATTAAGTACTCATATATTTCCAGTTCACCTCATTTATTCTTCTCAGGTTCAACTCATTTATTCCCTCCTCTTGTCTTCTTACTAACTATTTAATAGTTATGAATAGTTTATCGACAGATACCTGGTCCTAGTACATTAGCAAAGTACTTTAACATTTAACTTCAAAGGCATATAGCTCAAAACTGCTAGTCTGGGGAATAAAGGAAAACAAACCCACTAGTCAGGAGAAAAATATCTGCGCGGGCAGAAACCATGTCTAATTTTTCTTACTGTGTGTCTCCCGCTTATTGTGCAGGGCCTGGTGCATAGTATATATTCATTAAATATTTGACCATAAAATCAAACTGTCAGCACATCATTGTGTTACATTTAGAAACTATAGCTCATTTTAAAGTTAGGAAACCTTTAAAGTTCAAGGTGCCATTATTGGGAGTGTGAATTTAGAGAAGTATACTGGAAAGCCACTTCCTCACACATTTCTTCCCAGCCATGAGGTGAAGACCTTCTACTATCATAAGAGCAAACTGAAGGCTTTCCTCAAAGGGGTTGGCCCTGTGGCTGTTCATTCCCTTGCATAATGTCTCTTGAATTTCTTTTCTTCTTTATTGTCATCATATTATTCTAAGGGGTCCTCTGTTACTTCTACTCCTCTCTCTAAGGAGGACTGGGTCACCACCTAAAAGCCTATTGATGGTGGGATGTTACTTGATTCTGTTGTCTGAGTTTGTGGCGTTGCTCAAGGATGGTAAAGGTTGGCCAGGCGCAGTGGCCCTCACCTGTAATTCCAGCACTTTGGGAGGCCGAGGCAACCAGATCACTTGAGGTCAGGAGTTCGAGATTAGCCTGGTCAACATGGTGAAACCCATCTCTACAAAAATACAAAAAGTAGCCAGGTATGGTGGTGCGTGCCTGTAGTCCCAGCTACTCGGGAGGCTGAGGCAAGAGAATTGCTTGAACCTGGGAGATAGAGGTTGCAGTGAGCTGAGATTGCACCACTGGGTGACAAAGCAAGACTCTGTCTCAAAAAAAAATGATTTCTGACAGTCAGAGCTCTGCTATAATCATCTAGAAACTAGTAACCTTCAATTTCGGACTGCTCATATTAAGCTAGGACACAATAATTATTTTTATAAATTTGTTGGCCATAACGATACATTCCCACCTGTTGTATGTAATCATATCCATGCTAATTGGCAGTCAGAATTAAGAGGGTTTATTAGACAAATAGGAAATTTTTGAGTGCCTTTTGAATTACTGAGATTAGAATCCTAATATATTCTAATAGTTTGAAAAATAATTTTCTAATCCTGCTTACATTTGAATTCCTCTTTAGTGCTCTCAATAATACTTAGTAACTTAAATCCTTTTTCTGTGAATTAGTTTGGGTTCTCCAGAGGAATAGAAGTAATAGGAGGTACACACACACACACACACACACACACACACACACACACACACGACTAAGGAATTGGCTCACATGGTTATGGAGGCTGAGAAGTCCCAAGATCCATAGTTAGCAAGCTGGAGACCCAGTATAGGTGATGGTAGTTTCAGTTTGAGTCTGAAGGCCTGAGGACCAGGAGAGCTGAGCTGATAGTTTGTTTCAGTCCAAGTCAGAAGGCAAGTGAAGGCTAATGTCTTTAGTAACAATGAGGCAAAGACAATAAATTCTCTTTCTCAGCTTTTCTGTTCTGTTCAGGCTTTCAGTGGATTAAATAAAGCCCATCCACATTGATGATGGCAATGTGCTTTACTCAGTCTGCTGATTCCATTATTATCGCATCAAGAAACACCCTCACAGACACACTCTGAATAATGTTTAACCAACACCAAAGAACCTCGTAGCTCAAATTGACATACAAAATTAACCACCAAAAGTCGACCCTTTGTCAACTTAGCTCTCATATACAACTTCTTAATCTTCAAATAAGGACCATGCATAGCAAGGTCATAGTTACATCCAATGGAATGTGACTGTTCTGCATACAACAGATATTGCTGTAATCCCAAAGGAGAAAAAGTTCATAAGTGATGTTTACTTCTCCTTGATATCACCTAAATATTATAATGTAAAAGTAACAATACTTAAATACTATGATGTAAAGTCAGTACATCTTAGGTTACATGATAATGGAGTAAGAGAGTAAGGAAAACAAAAATACAAATATATTCATAACAGGAAATACTCATGACAATCACTGCTCATTTCTGTAACTGGTCACATGCTTGTAGTTAGTGTTTATAACTACCATCTTTCACTACCTATTCTGTATTCCCTCAGCTGGTTATCACTCTTTACCTGGTGGGGTGACTCAAACCTTTATTCCTGAAGGATCTGGGCCATTAATTAGACCTGCCTGGATTTGGTTGTTGTAGTTTTCTGTTAACTTTTAATCACAGGGTATGGTAATACCGTGCCTTAAAGGATCATCCTGTATTTAGAATACTCTTCCTTCCATTCTGGAGTAGTCCAATGTCCTGTTAATAGGATCAGTCATGCCAGTCAGTACAGTAATTACCTTCTTTGCTATGTTGATTCAGAGGTTTGAGGAGCCCAAAGTGGCCAGGTGGTAGTCTTAACTTCCTGTTCAATCAAATCATTGCTGAAGAATCTCCTGGTTGAAGAATTCTTCCTTTTGGAACTCAGACTTCTAGGCCAGCAAAGCATAAGATAGGAACAGGAAGCAAGAATTTTGCTAGCGGGCTTCTGGGGGTAACAGCAAGTGGTTACACTCCCATTCCCATCCCTTGATTTCTGGACCTGTAAATTCTGGCTGTGGGAGAAATAGCAGCTATAGTGGTTGCTGATTAATTCTAGTACCTACCATTAAAGCTTTTTACTTATTAGTGTTCAGTCTAGTATAGTTCAACAAATATCTATTGATTGCCTATGTAAACAGCACTGATCAAGCTATTGTAAAAGCGTTACAAACTTGTCTCTTCTCCCATGAGCATTGAATCATTGGCATTTCAATCATTTACTCTGGTTATTAGGTAGACTCTTACCAGTGCAAAAACAGACTAGACCAAGCCATTTGTCAAAAGTGTATACCTTTGCTTCAGTTTTAAGTTACAAAGTGATCACTTTTGTCTGCACTTCTGTCCTGCTACCCCACCCTAAAAAAAGTAAATGTCACTTGAGTGTATGGAGTCTACATTTATATTGTTTCCTATTTTACTAAAATCTTTCTGGTTCTCCAAGGTTTAGCATAGTTCTCATACCTTACCTTAGTTGTTCCACCCCTATAGTTTCTGAGGAGATATGGGATAGAGCCTTAGAATTTCCATTCAGAACCACACTTGGAGAGCCCAGTATCTTATATATTTTCAAATTGTTGAGGATAAGGATTATCTTTGAAATCTACAGCGTTGTACAATTCTACATATGGAAGTGTTCACCAACTGACATTTTCTTTTTTCTTTATAAGTTGATGACTTGAGGAGCAAGTTCCATTGGCTTCATTACCATGTCCTTAAGGTTGAAATATCCTTGTTAAATTTGTGTTACTATGTCACTTGTCACCACAGACATTATGAAGAAAAGGGGAGCTCGTGTTTTCTCCTACATGCTCACAGAACCTGCTCGGACTCCATATTTACTGCATATTGGGGAGAGAGTTGCTTCTCAAAGGGTCACTTTCTACCCACCCCCCCCCATATCCAATTGGTCTGCAGATTAGGATTAGCTTGGCATCCACCTAAACTATCCTTTTTAATAGATTTAAGTACCATGGGCCAACCAGTACTGCTAACCATGATTTTATCAAGTTTGAACATTGCAAAGTTGAGATGTCAAAAATATTGATCAATGTGATTGGTCCCTGGAGTAAGTGAGAATGTTCTGTGTCTGTCTACCTCTCATCTTTGTCCATTTCAGTCATATTGCTCAAAAATATCCATTAACTCCTATTTATGCCAAATACGCCAGCCACGTGGGTTTGTTTGCTGCCCTGTTTTTATATTTATCTGTAGTTCTCCAGCAGTGGCTCTGTTCTGTTCCCTTCCCGCAGTTGTTTTCCTTTCTTTAATGACTGCAAAAATGGTCCTAAATAAGTAGTAGTACCATCAAAACCTCAAAAAACACTCGAACTGTTAATAATATTGTGCCCTCCTTTATGCACATGTTCACTAGGCTTTTCAATATCCTTTTCTACACTAGTCTTTACATCAAGCTTAGTATAGCTTACTATAGCATGTAGGTGAAAACTGGAAATATATTTTTAGTTATAATTTTTAATAATTTTTTAAAAATTTGTTTCTATTTCTAAGGAAGAAGAGACAGATAATGAAGAAAACTTCATTGATCTCAATGTTTTAAAGGCCCAGACGTATCACTTGGTAAGTTTCATCAGATACATGCCGGACCAACAAGCAACCAATGTACATGATCTGCTGGAAATTTAAATGAGTAGAAACCGTTGTTGGCCATTGTTTTGTATGCTGTTTGTAAAGTAGCTCTCAAAATTGCTTTCCTATATATAAAATGTTGTAACTATAGCAAATATAAAAATCCAAAGGAGAGAGTGAGGCAGCCTCCTCTCTATACCATGGAAAATTGACACAGTGCTACTTATGCAGACTAAAAATAATTTGGCTGGTGGCATTTTTTATTATGAAGAGACATCAAATATTCTATTTCAAGTTATTTTACATTTTAATGGGCCAAGATTTAATGATCTTGATTATAGGAAAATATTTAAATTATAGTTCTTTAAATAAAATGGATTGACTGGTAGTTATATGGATAAGTAATCAGACATTGCTTTAAGTCTGTTTCAATTATGAAATATGGTCTCTAAAAGTACATATTCAATGAGATATTTCAGATATTTATGGTATTTTTACATTTGCCATGTATATAATATATATACTATATGTTATATATTAATAAGTATACCTATTGCACCCTCAAAAAGTACATACGGAAAATAATACTGTTTTAGTCCTTTATTTAATTTTTCTGTATGAATCCTCGAAACAAGTGTGAATCTAGTTTTAGTTTCATATCATGAGGATTTTCTTGACTACTCCCCAGGATGATCTTTGTATTTATCATGCTAATGAGGATTAATAATACTAAGGCATATGGATGACAACTAGTTATTATTAATGACGCATATATGTGTGTGTGTTTTCTGCCCAACTTGAGATATAACGTGGTCAACTTGCCTGAGTCTATGACTTGACTCTAACACTTACTAGGATTCCACACTTGGGCAAGCTTCCAAACTTCTCGTGCCTTATCTTTTTAAACTGTAAATGAGATAAAAATATGACCTCTGCCATAGGATTTTTGAAAATTAAAAGAGTTACTGCATGTAAAGCGCTGTAATGATATCTGTCACATAGAAAGTACTCAGTATTGGCAAAAACCAAAACCACATCTTTTTTCCATATTCCCCCCTCTGAAATCTGATTTGTAAGCTCCTTGATAACAGACATAGCTATCTTTTTTAATATTCCCCATAGTGTAACACAGAAGGTACTGAATAAATACCTCTTAAATGAATGAAAGTATCTTTTACTGATCAATTGAAAATTATATCAGAATAATATGTTAAAATTTAAATCTTAACTCTAGTTATATCAATACTGTACATTGGGCCGGGCGCGGTGGCTCACACCTGTAAGCCCAGCACTTTGGGAGGCCGAGTTGGGTGGATCACGAGGTCAAGAGATCGAGACCATCCTGGTCAACATGGTGAAACCCCATCTCTACTAAAAATACAAAAAATTAGCTGGGCATGGTGGCATGTGCTTGTAATCCCAGCTACTCAGGAGGCTGAGGCAGGAGAATTGCCTGAACCCGGGAGACGGAGGTTGCGGTGAGCCGAGATCGCGCCATTGCACTCCAGCCTGGGTGACACGAGCGAAACTCTGTCTCAAAAAAAAAAAAAATACTGTACATTTGCAGATCATTTTGTAGTTTTCAAGTACTTTAAAACACATTTCTTTACTGACCTTGTAAAGTATTTGGGTAGGTGTTATCTCCATTTTACAAATATAAACACTGAAATTTATAACCTTGGGACAGTTTAATCTTTTAAGAAGCTTATAAATCAAAGTACCCGAATTTAAACTGCTTCTCCAAACTCCAAGTCTATTCCTTTTTCTCTTTACGTCATAACAAGAGTTGAACAAGGTGTAGATATGTTTTGATTCCTGCCTTTAGCAAGTACATTGTAATGTGGGTGTTTATGTAATGTGTGTGTTGAAGATGTTGATGACAAAGTACTCCTCAAGTATGAGAAGAAAAATAAAATAGAGATACACATAGTTATTCTTGGAAAGAAACTGTTGTTTGTGTCATTCATTCTTATATTGATGGTGTAAATAGAGAACTGTGAAGGCCACCTGGGATTCCTTCTGGACAAAGTAATTTAATGTGCTTCTGCCACTGTGCCAATTCCTTGTTGGTCCTGATTTCAATTTTTCATTTCAAACTACATGAGGAAGGGTTTTTCTCCAAATGGTGCTTTTGTAAATTATCTAAGTATTAGATTAGTTGGACAAAAATTCTATAACATATAACCTTTAGCGCTAAGACTATGTGTAGTTATATTTCCACAAGAGGAAGAAGCATGAACACCAGGTGTTTGTGGATGGTCAACCATGGAGTACTAATGAGGCAGAAAACCCTTTCATATTTTAAAAAACCTGGCAAGCTCATGATATTGCCCACTAAAGCCATCTGCCTGAGACAGCTGTGTCTGACTACGGCTTATGATGGTTCGGGCTGCTCTTTCCCCAAGACAAAATTGCTATATAGGTTAGTATCATAGATTTAAGATTTTATGTCTCATGCAGCAGGTGGACTTCACAATGCAGAGGAAATATTATTTTAGGAAAGTCGAGCATGATGAATTCTTCACTGGAACGATACATACTGTCAAGGAAAGTGACTTTCTAAATGTATATGTGACTGTGCAAGCCCAGCAGTGTATGGATTATAGCAGTCCGTCCCTGTCTATGGTTTTAAAACAATAAGATGTTTCTCCAGTCATTCTCTGTCGTCTCACCCTGCTTTTCATTTTTCCTCACAGACGCTGGTATTGCATTACGCTGTGTTAATTACTGATTTATTTTTTCTGTCGCAGCGACTAGCATGCGAACTCCTTTAGAGTAAGAGCTTTTTCACTGTTTTTTTCACCTGTGCCTTGTGTATAGAAGTTGCTCAATAGTCAACGATATGGTATGAATACATGACTGAATGTGTGCCATTTTCGTATTGATAGTTTTATAGGCTATTTTCATAGAGAAAAGAATTTACCGACAATAATTATATCCTCTTCTATGTACCATGTGGGATAGTCCAGGGAGAAATCTACCTATATTCCTTCCTTTCATTAAATAAAGTGATCTAGACCCTGAAAAGTGTGCTGTTTAAGTATCATAATAATTCCAAGACTTGAGCCTACACAATCACATTCCTGAGATTTGCAGTAACATGAAGTGAGAATGCAAATGAAAAAGACATGTCATAAGCAGGTTTGTGTTCTCTGGATGCACACACTGAGACAGTTTAGAGTGCAAAGTGTTTATTAGAAATAGACACGTGTGAAAGGAAGGGAGAAGAAAGCAGGATTGGGCAGAGGGAGAAGTCATGCTGCGATACAGGCCTGACAAAGATTGGCCAACCTGGTAGAACCGAGTTTTGCCTGCTTAACTCACCCCCTGGAGGCCGGTTGCCCTGGGAAGGGCATACTCCCAGGTGAGATGGCTCTCTGCGGGAGCTGACAGCAAGAGGCTGTCTGCTGGCCATATTCCCTGCAGCTCAGCAGCAAGATCTTCCTTGAAAGAGGACCTGGTAACCCATCTTCCTAACGACCACAGCATAGTTGAAGCCTGTAACTGCCGACTTGAAGAATTTGTAAATAGATACCATCTGCCCATTGACTAAACTTTAAATGTCTGCCTAAGTGGACCATGACACAGCAGTAGTTCATGAACACTGAAAAAGATATATTCCTCCTACTGATGCAGAATGCTTATATCACATTGGTTTGTTTCGGAAGGAGTTGCTTTTCAGGACATTTATCTGGGGTTTAAAAAACGTGAAGTCATTCTTATTGTGTGATTTTTTTCCCCTCTAATTCCCTTACCCCAATTAAGATTTTGCCAACAACTGCAATTAGTGAGGCATTGCTTCATCTTCCACAATTTCACTTATAATTTAATTACTTGGGTTTTGAAATAGCTTTTCTGAGAAGGAAAGCATTATGAACAGATGTTAGACTTCAAGGCTAGTCCACAGAGTTCCCCATTCTGTATGTACCTCTCATTGCCGAGTATTCTTGAAATCTGAAATTTAGCCAAAGTTACCCTAAAGAGTGGCCATGAGAAAGGGCACTGGTGTGGAATTAACGTTCTGACAGTTGGGCGGGGCCTGTGATGTTAGGAGTATAGTAGAACATTCCAGAGCTGTAGGGAGTGGGAGCAGGAAAGGAAGACTGGTGATGAGGTGGTAGCAAGGTGTGCTAGTAATTTCTATTTCTAATTTGCATATGTCAATTGGGCACTGCTTGCGTGTTCACAGTGGCTATGCTGTAATTACAAGTTGTCTTTGTGTCTCCCTTCACCATTGTGAAACTCAGCAGAATCACGGAAACAGCATTCTGGCAGCATAATGCAGATATGTCATTCACCTCCCCCAGTGAAAAAAAGAGGAGAGGGAGCTATGCACTCTCTGAATTCTATTTTTAAATGCCCATCACTTCATTTCAAAACATTTTTTCAAACATGCCATAGATACTATTCTTTCTCGAGATGCTAAATTTGAGGTTTTGGAAACCAAATCCTGAGTTACACAGCGTAAAACTAAGTATCTCAAAAGGTTTAAACACAGTTGGTTTTTAATTACTTAGCAAGAAATTCATTGTACCAAGTAGGAATGAAATACTTCAGCTTAAAAGGAAAAAGCTGAAAGGAATATGGGCTTAGAGTAAAAATGTCATTTCAGTTTTAGGTTAGAGTTTCATCTAGGCAAGACTGCAGTATTCCAATCAAAGAGAGGAAGAAGATGGATCTTTTTTGGTTAATATCTTAAATTTTCATTTTACATATATTTTATATTTTTCTTCTAGATAAAATATCCTTTCTGAGTAATATAAGAGAAAAAAACGGTTCTATGTATAGCTTACCCTATCAGTTGCCATTAATTTTTGATTCTTGCTTAAGGAGAATATTTTTTCTTCTGCTTTCCTACAACAGTTGAGTGTTAGGCGTCCTATCTGTGAGAGAAGTCTACAGTTGGTATTTCACAGGAGAAATTAAAATGCCACATGTTGGAGTGTGATGGAACAGATTATGACTGAGTAACTGCTTTTATTTCTCTGGTAACTAACCCTTACCACCCCCATCAGTTTTACATCTGGAGGTGAATAGGAAATGTGGGCTAGAGAAAAAAGCTCTGCTTCTCCCTGCTCAGCAGAGGCTCAAATGGCATTTCTTGCTGGGTGTAAAAGACAGAGTTTTGCTTGATCTTCAGTGTAGCTTTTCAACCCACATTTGAAATGAGATCCTTATTTTCTTACTAGTTTCACTGTGGGCCTAGCAAAAAGTAGGAAGCAAGGACTTTTCAAGGTCCCGTCCAGATCTGAGTCCATACCTTCAAGGTAGATTCTATGGCAGAAATAGCAGCTGTGTATGAATTCATGTATGTCACTCGTCACATGACCATGGCAAGTTAATTCACCTCTATGACTCTGCTTTCTTATCTGGGAAAGAGGCACAAATAATTCTACCCCGTCTTCTTTTGAGATTATTATAACCTAACTTGTGGACAGTCCCTGACATTATGCTGGCATAATAAAAATTATACAAATTTTTAACCTTTCCTGAAAACTGGAATTAGTTCCCAACATTCTTATGTGCCATAGAAGAGTAGAAAAAGCCCCAATCCCTCAGTACAAATAAGTCCCTAGATTGTCAAGAGTATTTTTGAGTAAGAAGCTTACGTAGGATATAAGTTATCAAGAAGCTTGCATTTCTATGTAAATTGGGAAGCCGTGGTGATGTCATGGCTTTATTTTTGTAATCTGTCACATGGATTATTACTGAAGGCCCACTAGATTAAATTTGCTGTTACACAAGGTCTCCCCTACAGAAATGACTCAGGGAGATCTGATGAAAAGTAATATATATATATATTTAGATATTATTTGAGACCTATCATTCTATAAACACCTGTTTATAGAGGGATATATTTCCCATCCCTCAACACTAGTAGCAGATATTTATTATCTAATTCAATATATTAAATGGGTACCAGAATATATGCATTTTTTCAGTCTTCTATAACTCTATTTTTTAAATGCATCCATCTCTCAAACCTTTCATCACCACTTACCACTTACCCCTGGCAGTGTTAGTGCTTTGAATATATATCTGATTCATTTTCACCCAGGCCATCTAGGTAGTCATTAAGACCCATGGCTGCTGCCTTTGAAACATCTCCCATATCCATCCCTTCAGCTGTCTTTCAAGGCCATTTCACCCTAACTTCTCTGTCTGAGTTACTGAAACATGACTATTAGAGGTCATTCTGAATTCAATAATGTTTTATGGCTTTCATTGCCTACAGGTCCATTTATATCCAGTATAGAGCAATAAAATTTCGATCTGGCTCTCAAGGCCCTTAGCAATTTGACTACTGTCTACACAGCTAACCTCATTTTCTTCTACAAACCTTTATTCCAGTTAAATGGCTGCCCTCATAGACTTTCAAACACCTTGTGAGCATATCTGCTCCCATCCAATCCTTCTCTTTCCTATTGTCTCTTTTCTAAAATACCTTCCCACTGTCTCTCTACCTGACTCAGTAGTTCAAGGTTCAGCTCAAATTCTGTCTCCTCAGTGACACTTCCCTTATCACCTTGCCCCATTTAATCCCACAGCTAAACCAAAAATCTACAGCCCATAAATCCTTATAAAACATAACTAGCATATTTTTGTTCATGAGGATTATTGTTTTAGTCACTATTCCTGGGCTATAACAGTATGTGGAACATAGTAGGTACTAAATAAATATTTGTTGGATAAATATTAATATATGTAGTAATTATACTTTGCCTATGATTTGTGGGCTTCTTTTCTGGCTTGGAGGTCAAACTTCATATTCCTTACCCTAGACTTTAAGTTCTTTCGCAATGTACTTAACTCTATTCCTCCCCAGTATTCGCCTTTTTAAGCCCCCAGATTCTTTTCTCATTTTGATCTTCACCAGTTATATTCATTCCTATTTCAGTATTTTGGCTTATGCTGTTTTCCTCACTGTATATACTTGGCTTGTCTCTTTTCTGCCTATTTACATCCCATACATTTTTGTAAGGCTAAACTTAAACCTCGTTATTGCATTAAAGCATACTTGTCTTTCTCATTCAGATTCCTACAGCATGCCACCTGTACCAGTTAGTTTTTGGAAGTTAATCAAATTGCATTTTTACCTGCTTATTGAAAAAACTTTATTCTTTTTTTAAAGTGAAATATGTTCCTTGTGTTTAAAAAAAATGAAAGCATGAAGGAATATAAAGAAAAAAGTGAAAAGTTTCCCAAATATCAGCATCCAGATATAAACATTGTACCCCTTTATTCATAATTAGCTCAAAGTTATTTAAGATGTGAACATTTGGAAGTGGTATCTGAATGACAAGTATATAGAATTTTTTTGTGTAATACTGATGCAATTTCTTATAAATCTGAAAATATAGACAGAAATAGATTAATGAAGTAGTATAGAATCTATAAGATAATACACATATGCGGTCACGTTAGTATATGAAGCAATTCAAATCAGCGAGGAAAACTATTCAATTAAATGATGAAGAGATCATAGGCTAACCCATTTGTAGAAAAAGCTGGATTCCTGCCTCATATATTACACCCAAATCAACTCCACATGGATCACAATAAAAAATAAGGCACAAAAATAAAATAAAAACGTGAGGCCAGGCATGGTGACTCACTGCCTTTAGTTCCAGCACTTTGGGAGGCCGAGGCAGGTGGATCACTTGAGGCCAGAAGCTGGAGACTAGCTTGGCCCACATGGTGAAACCCCCATCTCTACTAAACATATAAAAATCAGCCAGGCATGGTGGTGCACACCTGTAATCCCAGCTACTTGGGAGGTTGAGGCAGGAGAATTGCTTGAACTCTGGCGGCAGAGGCTGCAGTGAGTCAAGATTGTGCCACTGCACTCCAGCCTGGGCGACAGAGCAAGATCCTGTCTCAAAACAAAACAAAACCAAAAACCACACACGCACACAACAAACATGAGTGTCAAGTATTATAGTTTGAAGTAGGCATAATTGAGCATGACAAGAAATGAAAAACAGAAAAGGCAAATCTAAATGTATGAAAATTAAAACTTTATATGATGGGAAAGCAGAGTGGGCAACACTATAGAGTTAAAATACAAGTGATGAACTGGAGAAAAATAATTACAGCCTATATGACAAAGCGTTGATAGACATATGGTGAGGTGTTCTAGAGCTCATGCACTAGAGTAACACTGCCTGCCCTAAGACTCACTGTACATGACATTGAAAAAACCACCTGACTATTCTGTGCCTCAGTTTCCTCATTTTAAAAGATAGGAATAAGACTCCCTGTTTCATGGTGTTATCATTGGACATTTAACCCATTTGTAAAAGCAGCTAGTACCACATTTGGCATGTAATAATAATAACTGCTAAAGTATACCAGGAATTAATATGTATTATACACTGTACAAGCCTTTTAAAGACATCGTCTCATTTAATGCTCACAGCAGCCTTTCCAATGAGGAAGGTGCTGTTGTTATTCTCATTTTACAGATTGGTACTCTGAGATTTGTAACTTGACCAACAGCTAGGAAGTCATGGAGGTGGGATTTGAGCAAAGATGTGATTCCAGATCCATCCTCTTAACATTTATGCCATACTTTTGTGATTCTTAAGACAACGTAATTCCCTTTTCCTTGAGTCTTGGGAGTATTTAATCTTGACTGTTGATTGGACTTTCAACACCCTCTGGGTAGGTATATGAATTGAGCTCCTTAAATGACTCTGGACACTAGTGTATCCATGAGGTAGCCATCTTATGCATATTTTTACAGAACATAGTCTTTCTTTGATGCTTGACCAAAGATTATTGGAACAGGATCCTGGGTAGGCTTTTAATGCTGTTATGTTTGATTCTTGAGCTGACTTCCATGGTGTGCCCTGCTGTTTGAGCCCAAGGGTACTTTATGGGATAGTATAGACGGTTATTTTCAATTCTTCCTTTGGCAGTCAGGATCAGTTCCCATCTCGTCAGTTTCTCCTTTTATGTAGAACCAATTATTACTCCCATTAACTGGCCTCAGACTCTTCCTAGTAGTCTACAAACTCTGCAGGCAGTGATTAAATCCTTTTATCTTTCCACACCAAGCACAGTGCCTGAATTCTTACCTCGAATGCTGTAGTTTAACAAATGGCTTATTAGTTTAATTAATTAATTATAAGTGAGACTTCTAGATAGCTTGTGTCTTACGAGCTTCTAATTCTTTCTTCTGCAGTAACTGGAAAATGAAATTTCCCAAAAGCAATGCTTTATCTTAGTTAACGTGTTAGAGAGGGACTTTGTCATGATGATACAAAATTTAGATGAAATGAAACAGCAGTTTATTTCTCTTTTACGAATGACCCTACATAAAGTACCATTTGCTAAATGGAAAAACAACTGGGAAGAAAAGTTTTCTCAAAGCATTATAACCAAGGCACAGTATAGTTTTAAAATGATTTATACTTTATATGTAGGGCTTGCTCAGTTAATGTATCCAGTTATTAGGCATTAAGAAATGTTGAGTGAGGAATGAGATTATGAAATAGATATGTAAACATGGATGCAGAAAGAAACTGTACAGTTTGAATAAGTTAATGCTACTCTGCCAAACCTAATGTTCTCTTTTGGCCCTTTATTCATTTAGTAACTGGGCCACTTCCCCTAGTGTATTAATTATGGCCTACAAGTGAGTGAAAATTTTAAGCTCCTACATTAAATCATTTTAGGACATTGGGAGTAGGAGTTAGCAAGTCATTGCTTAAGTTAACTAAATAATAAGGCAGTAAGGGTAAATGCAACTCACTAAAGGGCCAAACATGAAAACAAATAGCTTATGCACTAGAATATCTTAATGCAGTGTTTCATCTTTATGTACCCTACTAACACAGATTCTAGCTCTGGTTCAAGTGGCCACTGCAAACGCATCTGCCTTTATGAACATTCCCCTCCTTCAGTAAAACATTTTGAATATGTTATTCACAACTTGAACAATCCTATATCCAGGCCTGAAGAAAGTGGGAGTATGGATGGGTGTCCCTCCTTGTCTTGTTTGTTAATTCTGGACTTCAGTCTTGTACAGAGGGAAAGAAAGAGGGGGTGGAAATGAGGGGATGGGGTTTGAGAGCACTGGTTTTGGGATTTAATCAACAGCATATAGCTTCAATTCACCCAACTGGTGCTCCATAAATCAAACTTATTTATCTTTTAATTTTTTAATCTTTAGTTATTATGAATACATAGTGCATAATTATTGGATGTATGTGATATTTTGATACAAGGTATACAATGTATAATGATCAGATTAGGGTAATTGGAATATCAATCACCTCAAGAATTTATCATTTCTTTGTGTTAGGAACATTCCCATTCCACTTTTAGGTATTTTGAAATATGCAATACATTATCCTTAATTATAGTTGCCTTATTGTGCTACTGAACACTAGGTCTTATTTTTTTCTATAAAACTAGTGCAGTTTTAAATAACTATATTTTCATACCCACTAACCATTCCCTGTTTATCCCTCCCCGCCACCTTTCTCAATCTTAGGTAAGCATCACTCCCTCTCTACCTCCATGAAATCTACTTTTTTTTTAGGTCCCACATATGAGTGAGAACATGTGAGGCTTGTCTTACTGTTCCTGGCATATTTCATTTAACATAATGACCTCCGATGCCATCCATGTTGCTACAAATGACGGGATTTCATTCTTTTTCTGGCTAAATAATATTCCATAGTATATATATTCCATATTTTCCTTATGCATTCATCCCTTGATCAACACTTAGGTTGATTCCATATCTCGGCTATTGTGCTTAGTGCTGCAGTAAACATGGGAATGCAGATTTCTCTTCAACATACTGATTTCCTTTCTTTTGCGTATATGCCCATTAGCAGCATTGCTAGATTATATGATAGTTATATTTTTAGTTTTTTGAGACACCTCCATAGTGTTCTCCATAGTGGCTGTACTAGTTTACTTTCTCACCAACAGTATACAAGTATTCCCCTTTCTCTACATCCTTGTCAGCATTTGTTATTGTCTGTCTTTTTGATAAAAACCGTTTTAACTGAGGTAAGACGGTATCTGGTGGTTTTGGTTTGCATTTCTCTGGTGATTAGTGATGCTGATCTTTTTTTTTTTTTTTTTTTTATAACTGTTGGCCATTTGTATGACTTGTTTTGAGAAATGTCTATTTAGATCTTTTGCCTGTTTTTTAATTGGATTATTTGAGGTTTTTTTTCCTACTGAGTTGTTTGAGCTCTTTACATATTCTGATTGTTAATCCTGTTTCAGATGGGTAGTTTGCAAATATTTTCTCTCATTCTGTGGGTTGCCTCTTCATTATGTTGATTGTTTCCTTTGCTGTTCAGAAGCATTTTAGCTTGACATGACCCCATTTGTTCATTTTTGCTTTCGTTGCTTGTGCTTTTGAGGTCTTCCTTCAGAAATCTTTGCCCAGACCAATGTTTGGAGTGTTTTCCCAACGTTTTCTTTCAGTAGTTTTGGAGTTTCATGTCTTAGATTTAAGTGTTTAATCCATATTGATTTGATTTTTGTGTATGGTGAGAGATAGGCATCTAGTCTCATTCTTCTACATGTGAATATCCAGTTTTCCCAGCACCATTTATTGAAGAGACTGTCCTTTCCACAATGTGTGTTCTTGGTATTTTTGTTAGAAATGAGTTATCTATAAATGCATAGATTTAAATCTGCATTCTCTATTCTTTTCCATTGGTCTTTGCATCTGTTTCTATGCCAGAACCATGCTGTTTTAGTTACTGTAGCTTTGTAGTATAATTTGAAATCAGGTAATGCGATGATTCCAGCTTTGTTCTTTTTGCTCAGGATTGCTTTGGCTATTCTGGGTCTTTTGTAGTTCCTTGTAAATTTTCGATTTCTTTTTTATTTCTGTGAAGAATGTCATTAGTATTTTTATAGGGATTGCACTGAAACTGTAGATTGCTTTGGGTAGTAAGGATGTTTTAATAATATTTATTTTTTCAGTTCATGAACTTGAAATATCATTCCCTTTTCTGTGTCCTCATCAATTCTTTTGTCAGTGTTTTTGTAGTTTCATTCTAAAGATTTTTCACTCCTTTGGTTAGGTTTATATCTAGATATTTTATTTTAGCTATCGTGAATGGGATTACTTTTTTGGTTTCTTCTTCAAATTGTTCACTGTTGGCATATAGAAATGATACTGATTTTTATATATTGATTTTGTACTCTGTAACTTTACAGAATTTATCATTTAATGCAATAGCTGCATTCTATTAAGAATCAATCAAAACTGCTGCTGAGAGGACATGCTCTCTTGTTTCAGCCTGGTTTTGCAGGATTGGGCTGTGGGGGCCCATTACCCTGGCAGGAGTAACCCTGTGTGTGTACCCACACACATGCCCTGAGATCAGGACTCACATACCATTAGTAAGACATATGTCCTACCTACCCCAGACCCTACTGGTCTGTCCTGTGTGGTATAGAAAATGAGAGAATTAGGTTTGTAGAGCCTAAGACAGGTACCCAGATGTGCCAGTGAGTGTGCATATACCTAATTCTTCTGAACATATGCATCTTATTGGTGCCAGTGTGGGTTTACATGGCAGAGAACCTTCCCTATTGCTTTAGGTTTCGACACAAAGACCCATTATCTCTTTTCCTGCCATCATACACATTCTCATATAACTTCACACATCTACTTTGTGAATGCTGCACCTCCTTTTCCAGCTACTATATTCTTGTGCTACCCAAGATCCAATTTATATAGAAGTATAGAGCATTAAATACTCAAAATAATACGTTTCCATATTTAAATGTTTAAAGTAGAATCTTGAGCTTTTTTTTTAACCTAGATTTTTTTCACATTTTACTTAATGTTTGTTTTTTTATACTTCTGGTTTTCTAAATGGAATGTAACTGAATACATTCGGACCATATATTATAAAGTATAAAAACATGTATTAGTTATCCGTTATCAAATGATGAGGTTAGAAATATATAGTCCCCTGAATTTCTGAACAAAAAGCAGTATTGGCTTTAAGGCTCTAAGTCTAAACAGGACTTGCTATTACAAGCTAGAAGGTAGAAGAGGCTTTCTTATGTTAGCACTGTCCCAGAGTCTTAGCTGGGAGTGAGTTCAGAGCCTCTAAAGACCTCAGGCTCCCACAAAAATACAAACCCTAATGTAAGCTTAATCTTCTGATTAGTGTTACATCTGATTGGAAAGACTAATACAATGAACTTTCATTTCAGAAATATGATTTTTGTGACATAAATTTATATTGGGAATGTAGCTTCATCATGAGGTTGTTCACATAGTTTTTATTTTTAAATTTTGTATTATGGAATGTTTTAAACACATACAAAATTAGAATAAGAAAATGAATATGCCACATTATCCACTTTCAACAGTTATTAACATTTTGTCAATCGTGTTTTATTTAAAGCTACCTCCCTTTTTTCTTTGCCCCATATTTTAAAGTAAAATTCAGACATCTTGTCGATTCATCTGTAAATGTTTTAGCATTTACTTCTAACTTATAAGTCCTTTTTAAACAGAACCATCATGCCATGTCATACCTATAAAATTAGTAATTTCATAATATCATCCAGAATTCTCCCACATTAAAATTTCTCTGATTATCTCAAAAATGTCTTTTTATAGATTATTCAAATTAGAATTCATATATAAGGTTTATACTGTGTGTTTGCCTGTTTATATCTCTTGGGTCTGTTTTTCTCTATATAAATATTGGTATTTTAGTTTTTCTTTAGATTTACTTATAATTTATTAAAGGAGTTAAAAGGGAAGAACTGGTACCAAAATTACTGCCTTAGATATTATCTTTAAATCATTAATCTGTACATTCTTTGTATTTTCAGGTACATACATAATGCTGAAATGTGAAGGGCTGGGAAAAAAGAGAAAAGAGTGGACTTATTTTTTTGGGGGGTAATTTGAAAACAACCATGATTGATTTTTATTATTCCAATGCAAAAATCAAATGCAGAAATTTGGCATCCACCCTATTTGAGTCCAAATATGTCTATATTAAATCACACTTTAAGCTATATTATAATTTGACCCAATAAATTATCACAATTATGAATACAAACTTTGTAAATAGTGAGTCTTTGCTTCTAGAATTTTTTAAAATCTTTTCTCTTGCATATTTGGGGTTTCTCTTTCAGCATAATAAATTTAGGTGTTTTCTTAACAAACATGAGTGACTTTTCTTACCAAACATGTTTCCTATTGTTACCAGTTAGCACACCTAAATGGCTAGTTGGTCCATTTGATGGTATTCCTGTTGAGCTCAATTTGATGTCTCAGAAACATTTTTCCTTGTAAAAATAGTTGAATCACATATTTCCTTCTTTTTTAATACGTATTTTGCTATTCTACCAGGTTGGTGCGTTATTTTCTTTCAACATTGTAGGAAGACAAAAAAGAATTTCTTCTTCCACTATAATTTTAACACTACCAATTCTTGATTTAAATTGTGCAGTACTGCTAAAATGCCTCAAATTTTTACCATTTCTTTTTATAAACTCTCAATCTTGTGATATCTTTCCTTTCTTAGGATATGAACGAGACTGCCAAACAAGAAGATATTTTGGAATCCACAACAGATGCTGCAGAATGGAGCCTAGAAGTGGAACGTGTACTACCGCAACTGAAAGTCACGATTAGAACTGACAATAAGGTATCAAAGAGGGAACACATTTTCTTCAAAAAAATGTTATAAGGCAACTTCAGGGTTAGGGGTACTCCCAGTTATAAAAATTATTAAAGAAGGGCAGTAGGATTCAGTTTTCAGCATTTTGTCTTAATAGGGATTTAACAAATTGTTATTAAATAACTAAATAATGTAACCTGGTCCAAAAAGCAAAGCAAAGATCTTCAAAAGAGTGATTTGGAAGACATCATAGTTGCCTGGTGTTGAGGGGTATTTTCTCAGAAGATTTTCTGGGAAATCATATTATGTTTAGATGAATAGGAATTCCATGACCATACCAATTGATTAGAGTTATAAGATGGTTTAGAACTCTGCTGGATGGCAAAATGGAAAGCAGCCTGGAAGTGATCTTAATCTATTCAATACATGTGATTAAAAATAAAATGTTAAGAAAATAATCAAGAAGTCATATTTAATAAGATTTAGGGATTAGACCAGATTAACTCACCCATTGTATGAAGTTTCTGCTTCCTTTCTAGTTACAATTTTATAAATACTGTTGCATTTGTTTTTGTACTGCTATGAAGAACTGCCCAAGACTGGGTAATTTATAAAGGAAAGGTATAATTGACTCACAGTTCAGCATGGCTGGGAAAGCCTTAGGAAACTTACAATCATGGCAAAGGCCAAGGGAAAGCAAGGCATCTTCTTCACAAGGCCACAGGAAGAAGAAATGAGCAGGGGAAATGCCAGACAATTATAAACTGAGAACCCCAAGGGAAAACGCCACATTCATAATCCAGTCACCTCCCACCAGTTTCCTTCCTCCCGTAACACTTGGGGATTACATTTCAGGATGAGATTTGGATAGGGACACAAAGCTAAACCATGTAATTCTGCCCCTGGCCTCTCCCAAATCTCATGTCCTTACATTTCAAAACATAATCATGCCTTCCTGACAGTCTTCCAAAGTCTTAACTCATTCCAGCATTAACATACAAAGACTTATCTGAGACAAGGCAAGTCCCTTCTGCCTAGGGTCCTGTAAAATCAGGGTTTGAACTGCACAGGTCCACTTATAGGCAGACTTCCCAAAAAACGTTACACCCAGTATGCCTGCTGTTCTGCATCCTCTTCCACCTCCTCTACCCCTTCTGCCTCTGCCCCTTCTGAGACAGCAAGACCAACCCCTCCTCTTCCGCCTCCTCAGTCTACTCCACGTGAAGACAATGAGGATAAAGACCTTTCTAGTGATCCACTTTTACTTAATGAATAGTAAATATATATTTTCTTCCTTGTGATTTTCTTAATAACTTTTTTTAGTTTACTTTGTTGTAAGAATGCACTATATAATACATGTAACATAAGGAATATGTGTTGTTTATATTATCAGTATCACTTCTAGTCAAAAGTAAGCTGTTAGCAGTTAAATTTTTAAGGAGTCAAAACTTATGCATGGATTTTCTACTGTACAAAGTGATTGGTGCCCCTGGAGACCAACCTCTGCACTGTTCAAGGGTCAACTGTAATGACCAGAATAAGTTAATAGGTTACTAGACAATACTATTCTAGCTGCAGTATAAATATCTCTACAAAAGGGGCTAAAGAAACATCTAGATAAGGAAACTGAGGGAGGATTTTCATCCTTGGAGGTTGGACATAAGCCCCTACCATTATGGAACAAGGATCTAGAAAAGCTTATCACTCTGAAAGTGTGATCCTGTGTCTGCTTCCAGAAAAAGAAAAAAAAAAAATCTTACAAACATTGCTGTTTTCAGAATGCCTTGGAAGCTGATTTATTCTTAGAATGTCTGGATTCGAGCTTGTATAACTGTATCTCAGAGCAGGTAGGAAGTAAGCTAGACTCCTACAGCAGTCCCAGGATAGGGCGAGAGCAACAAAGGTCTTACTCCACTGTGAAGAGCTGTAGAACAAACTCTATTCAAGGTAAGTGGACAAATCCTATAGTCTGTTTACCTACTCATTATGGTAGACAATTATTAATTGATTGCATTGCAGGTGAATTCTTTGTATAGTTTTTATATCTAAAAATATATTAATAAGAATTTCTTCTTCACTGATTAAGTAAAATCTTCTGGAAGTCTTCATTTGCAAAAATGTGATTTTTTTACAAAAATGTAATTTCTGATTTTTTGGTCTTGTCAGAAAAAATTCACTTCCTAAAATTAAAAATCACTATTATTGTGATTCTGGTTAGATTGTTGTGTTAAAATAATTATATAGCTGGAAACTCTCAAGTACAGCTTAATCCCACAAGGAAGCAAGTTTAATTTGTTTAATTTCAAGCTAAATAAACTCTTGAAGTCAAACGTCTCATTTAGAGTCTAATAGGGATTTTTTAGGGTGCAGTTATTAATTTTTGCATTAATAGGAGTATCTTAAGAAAAAATATAAATGTGACTGCTAACACACACTCTTTTTACAAAACTATGTGCAGGTCAAATTCTATAGCAGACCAGTATTGCCATCATCAAAATCCTGAGTTTTTAGATAATCAGAGTTCTCCTGATTTGGGGAAGAGTTAATGAGTTGAAAGTTGGACCCTTATTGTCATGCCACTCTGTCGGCCTTAATCTTGTGAGGATATATGCTGTCAAATTAATTGCAAATTTAAGTTTTATGGCCAGCATTCCAAAATATCAGATAACGGGTTTTTTCATTATGTTTTAGAATATGTAGGTATCATTTTGAATTTAGATCTTTGTGATAAAAACTACTGACCAAAGTCATATTTGATTGCTTTTTCAGAATTCTTCTTTAGATGATTTGGTCTTTGTATCTAGTATTATTTTACAAACTCCTCTTCTAAGTCTTTCAGATATAGCAATTGGGAAATGCACCTTTAGGGTCAGGTGAATTCTTTATACAGCTTATTGAAAAATAAATACATATACTGGCTTGAGAAAATAAGGGGCTAATGAAAAGTTTCATAACAATAAATAAAATAGAAATAAAAATAAACCATCTGGTTACATATGAACTCTCTTCTCACAGACTCATTCTCCTCCAGAAGAGATGGACTCCAGCATTTATGGTCAACCCTTTCCTTCTCCGCTGCTTACTCTACCCTTTCCCTTCCCTTTGGCCAAAATAATAATCTTTCACTCAAGACAAGCTATCTAGGATATCTAGGTCTTTTGTGTTTGAAAGAAAAAAAGAAAGAAAAGAAGTGTATTATTTTGGGATCAGTGTGTTTTACTGGTCAGTATTGGATTAATATTTAAGTGGTTTAGAGGTGAGAGAGCCAAGTAGGAAAGGAGTGCTGTTATTTAAATTTGGTAGTGAATAAATCCCATATTTATTTGGCTCTGGATCAAATATGTGTTTTGCTTTTTTTCTCTCACATTTCTGTCTTTCTTTTTTTTTTTTTAAATCAGGCAGCCTTCTGAGCCATGGTAGCCTCAGAGAATCCCCCTGCCTTTTTTTTTTTTAACTTACATGAAAGCAAGTTTCATTACTAGAGAAAAAACAAAAGAATGGCTACTCCATGGGCAGAGCAGCCTTCTCTCACACATTTAGTTTTTTCTTTTTATGCTTCCTAGCAGGGAATCACAAAAAAGTAAATCTCCTTTTCTATTCTTTGTATGTGTTTTAATATATGTGCTTTGATGAGAGCTTATCATAAACCAATATTTTATTTTGTATACTCTCCATAGTACTGCAACAAGGTTTTTACTGCTAAACTGGCTTATTCCTATTGTCTGGCTCCCCTTGCTACTATTGCCAGTTCTCAAAGAATGCAAACTAATTTTAATATTAGCTTAAACAGAATACAATTAGGAAAGTAAATGTTGCCAAAAATACAAATGATATGCTTCACAACTGAAGATAAAGAATTTTTGTTTTATGCTGATTTGAATGGACCGTATTAATGGTTCATTTTTTTGCATTGATTATAATGTTCCTGGTAATTACAGTTGACCTTTGAATGATGTGGAGGTTAGGGATGCCAATCCCTGTGCATTTTAACTTTTGGCTCTTCAGAACTTACCTACTAATAGCTTACTGTTGGCTGGAAGCCTTACTAATAACATAAACAACACATATTTTGTATGTTATATATCCTGTATTCTTACAATAAAATAAGCTAGAGAAAAGAAAATGTTAAGAAACTCATAAGGAAGAGAAAATATATGTACTATTCATTAAGTGGAAGTGGATCATCATAAAAGTCTTCATCTCCCTTGTCTTCACATTGAGAAAGCTGAGACAGGAGGAGGGACTAGAGGAGGAGGTGATCTTGCTGTCTCAGGGGTGGCAGAGGCAGAAGAGGTGGAGGAATAGGAAAGGGAGGCAGGAGAGGCAGACACACTGGTGTAACTTTATGGAAATGCATTCTAATTTATGGCTGTTTTGATTTTTCATTTCTCTAAAAACGTTTCTGTATATTACCAGTTCTTCCACAATTTGCTTTAATTTTTCATAAAAGGGTCCACATTATAAAATCAGTCCAAAGCAATCTTGAATCATCAGAGCCCTCCTGCCAATTGTCCAGTGTCAAAATTTGTTTTCTGGTACTGCTTCTTCTTCGAAGTCTTCTTCATTATTTGATACTGGCTTGGAAGCACTTATCTCCATCAAGTCATCGTTTAATTCCTCTGCTATGTCTATTAGTTCTTGAATTTCTCCAAAATACGTATTTTGAAACCTGTTATCCCCACCAACACTTTTTTTTTTTTTTTTGGCCACGCCACAATCTCTTTCATGATTTCCTTGATTGTCTCTATCATAAATCCTGGGAAGTCATGCACACGTCTGGCACAGTTTTCTTCAGCAGGAATTGGTTTTAGACTTGATGGCTTTCACAGGCTTTTCTATAACAACAATGGCACCTTCTTTGGTATAATCCTTCCAGACTTCTATGATGTTTTCTCTATTGGAGTTCCACAGTGTTGACAATTCTTTCATAGACTACTATGTATAATAAGACTTAAAGGTCCTTATGACCCCCTGATCTACTAGCTGAATTAGAGAGGTTGTGTTTGGGGGCAACTAAACCACTTCAGTGCCTTCAATGTTGAACTCGTGGGGTTCTGGGTGGCCAGAGGCATGGTCCAATATCAAAAAACTTTAAAGAGCAGTCCCTTAATAACAAGGTACTTCCAGACTTCAGGGATAAAGAATTGATGGAACCAGTCCAGAAAAGGGGTTCTCATTGTCCATGCCCTCTTGTTGCACAACCAAAAGACTGGCAGCTGGTGATTATCTCTTCCTTTCAAGGCTCAGAGGTTAGCAGTTTATAAATAAGGGCAGTCCTAATCATAAACCCAACTATATTTGCATAAAACGGTAGAGTTAGCTTATCCCTTCCTGCGTTAAATCCTGGTGCTCACATCTCTTTCTTACTTAAATGTCTTTGTGGTGCTTTTTTTTGTTTTCATAGCAGGGCACTTTAGTCTGCATTAAAAACCTGTTTATGCAGATACCTTTTCTCCATAGTAATATTCTTAATGGCACCTAGGAACTCGTCTTCTGCCTTCTGGTCATCAGAAGCTGTATCTCCTGTTATCTTGACACTTTTTAAAGCCAAACCTCTTTCAAAAATTATCAAACCATCCTTTGCTGGCATCAAATTCACCAGCTTTAGATCCTTCACCTTCCTTTTGCTTTAAATTGTCACATAATAATTTCATTTTAAAAAAAATTATAACAGAGTCTATTTCTTTCTTATAGAAAACCTACGCCCACATAAAAGCTGCATTCTCAGCATAAGAAAGAAAGTATTTTGCAAAAAGGGAAAGGTTTTTGTGCCTGCTGTCATAGCTGCACTGATGGCTTCATGAATTTTCTTTTTTTACAATGGTTCTTATGGTGGATTCATTTATCTTGAAATGACAGGCATCCTCAGCTGCAGACCTCAATCTACAGTACATATCAAGCAATTCATCTCTTTATTGTAATGTCAGGACTTTTATCTGCTTCTTAGGAGCACTTCCAGCATTGCAAGTGACATTTGTATGGGTCCCCTGGTGTTCTTCAGGGTTTATGCTAAACATGGAAAATACATGAAGATACTGCACTAAACATGAAAAAGTACATGAAAACCCCAAGAAATTACTTTTTACTGTGATAACACAGTTTATATACAGACTAAGTGCTCATTTGGAGATGAATAGCCTCACGCATTTTAAACAGGTATTTGCAACACTTGAGCTCATCACAATAATAATAGATGGCTACAAAATTATTATAGTACAGAATGTACTACAGTTAATTTTATACACTTAAGATTTACTACTGCATATCTACCTTTGTTTACATTTCTGTCAACTGCAAATGGCTCCACATACAGTCTGTGTGTGCATAAACTTTGGTAAACTTTAACTTTTTATAATAGTTTTTTGGCATATTTCTGATAGTAAATGATAACAGACTAGTATCTGTGTATATTTTTTGTGTTTATAACATACCTAAACTTTTAAAAATTTTTTTCGATATTTTTAGCTTATGTGGTTTATATGCAAGTTTTTTCAAATTGTTGCAGATTTCTAGAAATTTTTTGTATATATTTATTGAAAAAAATCTGCATATAGGTGGACCCATGGAGTTCAAACTGGTGTTGTTCAAGGGTTAACTGTACTTCTATGGTGGTTTAATAATCAGAGAACAATTTAGATCTGCCCCAAGTTGGAATAATGTGTCTAAAGATGCAGCCAGAAGTTCTCCTAAGAGAGTAAAAATCAGCCAAATCCTAGCTCATAACACTTTAGTAATGCCTCACTCATGACCTAATGCGTACGGCTCATGAGTCAGTTAGCGTAGTACTTTAAGACAATTATTGAAGGATAATATTTTCCTACATAAGTAAAACATTTTAAATTCCTTATATTAAGATATACACTTTTTAAATTTTTAAATGAATCAAATGAAACTTGCTGAGTTTAATATAACAATAGTTGAAGCTGAGCTGCCAAAGAATTCTCCGTGTTCCATATTTCTGGAGAAATAGAAAATGTGAATGCATATTCATATACATTTTTACTTTCTGTAATTTTGATTAATTTTGAATTGCTAAAGAAATATTTAATGCTGTGTTTTGAGGAAGAATATTCTATCTCTTTGAGTTTTCTTTTTACTATAAAAAGCAAACCGTTGACTTTGTTGAAATAAATGTTGACCACCCAAGTGAGACCAAGCAAAGGCAATTTATTCAGAGCTTGCTGTACAGCAAGGGAGTCAGCCGCCATCATTTGTGTTTGGCAAAGACTCAAAAGCAGGTAGGGAAATTTAATGATTTTTAGTGGGGGAAAAAAGGGAAGACTTCCTAAATGTTCAGATACGGCTGGAAATCTGCAGGTGAGCTAAACTAGAAGTAGGGTGTGATATGCGACTGGCTGGTTAAGGGAGGGGATATTTGACTTTGTCTGGTTGGTCCTACGTTGGAAGTAGGTGGCAGGCAAACGTGGAGAAGTCAGCAGTCATTGATTAAACCCTGTTTGGGGCTGATTGCTACAGAGGTTTGCTACAGAGGCTGTGGTTTTCCTTCCTGGTCTGGCTGCTGGAGATTGTGGGTCAGAGTTATATTTTTGTATATGAGCTGGCTGTTCTCAGTTATTTGTATAGTTAGTGTCTCAACTTCATTTATTGACTCAGAGGAAAGTGGCTTCTTAAAATCATCAATCCTACTGGTCTTTATCAAGAGAATGACTTTTTTTCAAGTCAAGTTTTTTTTTAATCGCAGTGAAAACCAAATAATCATTAATAATATTTATTCCTGTTCTCTGGAAATAAGGAAGAGCAGAAAGTGTGAAATCAGTTTTCAACTAAACCCTACTTAGGCCCTTTTCTTCAATTATGCCATACTTATTACTAAACGATTGTGCATTGTAGTGATTTAATATTAGGTATTTAATGCAATGAAAAAATGTTCTAACATGCTTTAATGCCCTGTGGATATTGTAATTAAAATTTTGATTAATGACTTAAGTAGATTTTTTCCAAATTATAATTAAATGTTTCCTACTTTGTTGTTTTAAAAGGTAGTTGGGTAGGTATCCCTTCATTCCACTAAAATGTCTTTAGTGTTACTAATTATGTAAATCTTCAGATTCATTACAAGGAATTTAGATGAAGAGATTATTTTTAAAAGGCTTTGGAAGTATTATAGCATGTGTTTTAATTATTTCAAAACTTAGATTTACTCAACCGCTTTTTTAGTACCCTTACCTATTCATTTAGCATCTGACTTTCTCAGAGTACAGTTGTAAAAGGAACCTTAAACTTTAAATTTCAACTTCAAGCCATTGGATTTTGTTTTAACATAAATAAACTGTATAAGCGTTGCTTTGAGTGATTCACGGCAGGAAACATTTCTGGAAGAGTCATTGTGCTAAGGATGGAATCACTGCAATAGTCTTGAGCCCCTGGGGCTCTCTAGTCACTGTGAGAGCCAAAACCTGAGAGGGAGAAGAGAGGCATCCATTAATCAGCAGGTGGAATTCCATTTAAATGAACCTGGAGGGGCCACAGAATTGCTATATTAGATCTAAGTCTCTTAGAATTGGAAGCTAAATCCTACAGAAACTTACAATTGTAGGCTTTCTCATGTTATAGACAAATCTGTGTCCCCTAGAAACAATAGAGGATTTTTTTTCCCCTCATTCCAAAGCAGTGGAGAGAGTAACTTGATTTGACCTTCTGCCATCTCTGTGTTTGGATGTAGCATAAGTGGGTATTAATAAAATTTAGCTTCTTTAACTATTTTTGACCTGCAGGGATTTATAAATTGTTATAATTAGGAATAAAGAGCCTTTGTTAAGACTTATACTCTGGCTGTTAGTCAGGATATATTGATAGGATTCTTGTATCCATGAGCAAAAATGTATATAATCTGTGACCTAAAATATGTGAATATGTTTTATGTAATTAATAGTTATTAAAATGGGACTTTGCCTGTTATTTGAATAATGGAGAAACTACAGTTATAATTCTTACAGATTTTCTGGTAGACTGTCTGTTGAGAAATATTCACCTAATTTAAAGAAAAACAAGATGCCAAATAAAAAAAATTAGCTTTTACAATTACCAGTAACAAATGTAAATACAGGTGGCAATAAGTCGGTCTCCATGTGGCTCTATGCAGGAATAATAGCTCCAATTACTGTCACAAATGTTTGTAATTGTATCTATTGCTGCCAGACAATAAATGCTTTTTAATATAGTGAGGCCATAAATGTACATGCTGTTGTTTAAACAAAATACAATTTTCAGCAAATTTATCCTTGAAACACCTGCTATAATCAAAAAGAGGTGCATGCTATCAAAATAAACTGCTAAATTAACCTGTCACATACATTTTTAGAGCAGCTTGTATGATTACTCAACTGCCATGATGTCTCAAGAGAATGGGGAAATATTCATTGATGGACTTTTACAGACAAGCTTTCTTTAAGAGAGACTACACGAAACAGAATATTGTTTTGGGCTGTTGTATTTTTAAACAAGTGTTATTTTGTGGACTCAAAGTCCTACTGCAAGGTCAGCTGTTTTTTTGTTTGTTTCATGTGGATCCTGGGTAGATGTCAGAGTTGTGGGAATATTGTGCTTACAATTATTCAGGCAACTAAAACAGATTTTTAGTTGCTTCTGTCACAGTCATGTTGAACATGTAGGATATTCTATGTTTAAAGATAGTTGATGATGCCTTCCTTCCTATTTACCCTGAGTGTGATAAATGCTTCAACTGAATCAGAGAAAGGTTCCATTTGTCACAAGTTGAAATAAGAGAACGACTGTTTTTGCTTTAGAGATTACCATCAGTTGTAACTAAAGAGCATCAACAGTGGTAGCAGACTTTAAGGAAATAACCAATAGACTTCATGTTATATAATAAATGCTGCAGAGGGAAGTTGCCAATGCCGCACAGCTGATATGCCTCAACTAGACATTTGTGATTGAAAGCAGTGAATCAATACATATTGATTATAATTAAAATTTCTAGACTACCTAAATATTTTATTATTGCAAAGAATGATTTAATTTTTAATTAATTAATATGAACTATGAATTGAAGCTAGAGCCTTTGTCATATAGACCTTTCTATAAAATGTACTTTTTATTGGCTTGTCTCATTTTTCTCATCAATTATATTAGAGCAGTTCTCACTATCACTGAGTTTTATTAAAAATTTCTTAATACAGTACTCTAACAAATTTTACCCCCATGGTTTTTATCCTGTTTATTTGACTCTGTTTTCTTGTACCAAGTAACAATTTATATTTCTTGGTTCTTCAAATATGCAGGAGATAACTATTATTTCTTAGAGTTTTTTTGAGCTGGGGGGATGTGGGAGTTTTATCAGTATGAGATCCAAGTTTTGGTTCATACATTCTTGAAGTTGGGAATGCGCTCAGGTCACCTGTTCTGGTGTTCCACTGTGGTTACTCAGCATCTTATAATTTGGCCTCTGAGTGTTCCCACATTCTAAGGGGCCTGATTCACTTCCTGTCTGACTTCCCAAATCTCTTCTCTTTGCTTGTAACTACTTCTAAAGCCTGGGACCCCTCACTCAGAAGATGGATGTGGCCATGTGAAAGGGGTGTTAATGGAGTAAGCATGAATAATAGGTCGGAGTCAACATAGGAAAACTTTTTAGTAACAGATGGTAGTCAGTAAAGATCATCTCTGAGCATGTTAAAAATGTAATTATTTAACTAAAAGGTATTATATTTAGAGATTATAGGTCTCCAGTTTCAATTCTGTGATAGGTGAGTGCGAGAATACCAGCGATTACCATCGCCTTGCTTGCCCATGATGTTTCTCTACAATGACAGTAATTTCTAGAAAGCAGTTACAACCCTGAGGAAACACATATTACCAGTGATCATGACTATTCCCACACTGCCTGCAACAAATAAACCACAATATATACCACACATAGATACTCAACTATTTTTAAGTAATATGTATAGTTCTTTAATACATAAAAATAAAAATTATGTTTTTACACCACAAGAGTGTACCATAGAAGACTTTAAGCTGCTGGCAATGGAAGAAAAAAATGTCAGATTAAAAAATTCAGGAAAGCCACATTCTATAATTATCCTACAAACTAATGGGCATTTTTCATTAGAAAATTAATTCAGTCTCATTTTTAAAAAAGTTATTTAATTGAATGGACAGTCGCACTCTCTTTTTTCTCTCACACACATATACACTCACATACACAAATACATACACAAATGGAAGCAGTAATGAAACTGGAAGCTCTGAGAGTGAGAACAAGAAGAGATTGCAAATCTGCTTGTGCCAAGTGGCAAAAAGAGAATACAGATAATGTTCTTTTATTAGGGAAGAGAGGATTTTCTGTAGAGGAAGGAAATATGCTGCTCATATCCCTGCGGGAAGCATGATAATTTATAGATTTGTCTGAGAAGTATTTTCTAGAGTGAGCTTAGATATATGCAAGGTGTTTTCCTTGCCCCTTATACTTAATCTGATTTTCTGCAGTTCAGATTTGCAAAGAATTGTTGACCCTAGATGTGTTTTTAGACATGTCACAGGAAATTTTGAGACTTGTCACTTTGAAATATAGCCCCCACTTGACCCTACATTTCTACTACTGCAACTAAAATTAAAATTTTAGTAAATAAGTCTCTTCCTATGGTTGAAGTAGAGATTTGCTATCCAGATCCCCCAGGGCCTTGCTACCCAGCCACAGAAAGTATGGTCAGCAGACAGCCTCTAGTTCTCTACTCTTTCAGTGACAGATTTGCCTAATTCAAGGTCTCATCCTTCCCTGGGCAGCCTGTATCTGAGTATATGTGAGTTATTTCCAGTTTGGGACTATTATACATAATGCTGCTATGAAAATTCTATATGTGTTTTAACCACTTTCAAAATGTATTTGGCAGGGTCTAGTACAGCTGATCACATTCATACACCATGATCTAGCAACTCCACTCCTACCAGAAATTCCAGTAGAAATGTGTACATTCCAGTAGAAATGTGTACATAATGCTGCTGTGAAAATTCTTGAATGCTAAAACTGTTCAGACAGAAGAACATGTTCATATGGAAGAATCCTTCTATATGCTAAAACACATATAGAAGAATTTTTATATAGAAGAATCCTTCTACATATAGAATTTTCATATAGAATTCTTCTATATGCTAAAACATATATGGAAGAATTTTCATAGCAGATGAAAATTCTTATATGCTAAGATACATATAGAAAAAGTTTCATATAGAAGAATCCTTCTATATGCTAAAACACATATGGAAGAATTTTTATATAGAAAAATCCTACATACAGAAGAATTTTCATATAAAAGAACTTTCATATAGAATTCTTCTATATGCTAAAACACATATGGAAGAATTTTCATAGCAGCATTATATAAACATTTTTACTGGAATATACACATTTCTACTGGAATTTCTGCTAGGAGTAGAATTGCTAGGTCATGGTGTATGAATGTGATCAGCTGTATTAGACCCCACCAAATACATTTTGAAAGTGTTTAAAAAAACTTTATATTCCTACCAGCAGTGTATGGAGTTCTAGTTACTTTACATCTTTGTCAACATTCAATATTGTTTCAGTCTTTTTTATTTTAATCATCGGGGTAGATATGTTATAATATCTCATTATTATTTTAATTCGCATTTCCCGGTTGACTTAGGAGGTTGAGCCACTTTTTCATATGCTTATTTAGCTTTTGGATATCTTCTTTTGTATTTTGCTGTTGGGCCATCTGCTTTTCCTTTTGATTTATAAGAAGTTCTTTATATATTCAGGATATGAATCTCTTGTCAGATATGTGTACTGCAAATACCTACTCTAGCTCTCCTTTTCCTTTGTGTATTATGACAAACAGTAACTTAATTTTAATATACTCAAAATGATTTTTTTTGAGGGAGCAAGTATGGCTAATACTTATGTTTTAAGAAATCTTTGCTTACCCAAATATGAAGGTATTCTCAGACTATGTTTTCTGTTTTATGCTTTATTTTTTTGCCACTCAGAAGATTTGCAATCCATCTAAGTTTAATCCTTGTGTATGGTCATGAGGTAGAATTCAAGACTTACTTAGTTTTCATATGTATGTGCAACCAACCCAGACAGTTTATTGAAAAGGTTATTCTTTCACCAGTGCACTGCTTTGTCATAAATCAAGTGAGCATGTATGTGTGAGTCCGTATTTTATCGCTTTAGTCTACTTGTTGCTATTTGCTACTATTGAAAATGATATCTTTTAAATTTATTTTATGTTTATTTGTTGCTGGTATATAGAAATATAATTCTTTTATGTATATTTGTATCTAGTTCCGAGTGTGTGTGTGTGTGTGTGTCTGTGTGTGTGTGTGTGTAACTTACTAAATTCACTTTAAACAGTAGGCCTGTAAATTATTTTGCCTTTTCTGATTTACAGTTATGTTATTTGCAAATAACATAAATCTTCTTTCTTTGCAAGCCTTATATCTTTTTACTTTATCTTGCCTGCTATACTGGTTAAGAACTGTAGTCTAATATGGGTATAAGTGGTGTTATCAGGGAGAATGCTTTCAGTATTTCAGTTTCACCATAAATATGATGTTATCTGTGTGTCTTTTATAAATATCCTATAGTAAATTAGGGAAGTTCCCTTTTGTTTCTTGTTTGCTAAGAGTTTTTCTCATGAAAGGACATTAAATTTCATTTCAAATAATTTTTTTTCTTCACCTATTGAAATGATTATACGATTTATCTCTTCTCCCCACTCCTTGTGGTAATCATATATATATATTTTTGTGTTAACCTTGCATTTTGGAATAAATGAAACTTGATTATGATATATTATTTTCTTTACATATCGCTGGATTTGATTTGCTAATATTTTAAGACTTTTATGTCTGTAATTACGAAAGGTATTGATCTGTAATTTTTCTTTGTTTTTAGGGATCTTTGTCAGGTTTGGGTATAATGTTATGCAGGTCTCATAAAACAAGTTGGCAATTGCTCTCCCTTTTTTTCTGTTCTATAGTAGAGCTTGTGTAAGGTTGTTAATTATTTTTTTAAATGTTTGGGAAGATTCACTAATGAAGCAATCTAGGGTCTGGATATTTTTTTATGAGAACGTTGATAATTACATGGGTTTATCCTAAGAATGTTTTCTATTCATTTTTATTGCACTATTAATATATAAATAACCTTGTAAGAACTCAAATATTACAAATGAAATAAAGTCTCCCCTAACCATTATCTACTTAAAATTTTTAGGTATACTTTGCTGCTTTTTATCAAGAAAAATGATGTTATGATATAGTGGTCATTGCAAGTTTGGGTTCTACCATGGATTGACCTGTGTCAGCTTAGACAATCTACTTAAAAATAGCTAAGCCTCAATTTCCTCATCTTAGTAGACTTTTTTTTATTGCATTTTAGGTTTTGGGGTACATGTGAAGAACATGCAAGATTGTTGCATAGGTACACACATGGCAGTGTGATTTGCTGCCTTCCTCCCCATCACCTATATCTGGCATCTCTCCCCATGCTAAGGGAGCACTACACACTTAGTAGACTTTTTAAAGAGAATTATATGTGATGATGTACCAGTAGTGCTTAGCATGGTGCCTGACATGTAGGAAGCATTCTGTGAATGCTAACATTATAATTATCATTATTAGATTTTAAAAGATCCCTGGAGGGATGTACTGTTGAGGTACTACTTCATACCCAAGGAAGGAGAAAGAAAAGATTTCTAAGTAACTAAAGTAGATATCACAAAAGAAACTACTAAAGCTTATGCATTTTTTTTGCAGGAGAGTCCTATAAATCCTTCTTTGGGACTTATTTATCCTTGTTTTAGTGATGGTTCTAGCAAGGTTATTTTATCTGGATTGTCTGCCTGCAGAAGATTAGAAGCAGCAAGCTTCCCTAGTGTTCATGCTTTAGCAAAATAACCAAGACAATAAACATTCATTTAATGTGGAAACTTTAAATTGAGAGTTATGAGAACTTTTCTTACTTCTTATTGAAATTGAGTGCAAAGAAAGAAAATGAAAGAGGCTGCTTGATGTAATAGAAAACCTATAAATGAGAGAAAGGATATTTGGATTCTATTCATTCTGTGATTAATGGTATAAAAAAATCACACAACCTCGATTTGTTACCAAATCTGTGAAACGGAGGTATAGGATTTTTTTTCCCATACATTAGGAGTGATCTTGAAAATCTCTAGAGAAAGTGAATTCTGTGTTGAAACCATGGCCTGAGAAAAATGCAGTTAGACGTCTTAAATGGAGCCTATAAGCACCCTTGTAAATAGTTTTATCTTCACTAAAATAAAACTGCAAAACAGAACATTGAATTAAGATTTCATCGGTAATTATAATGGAATTGTAATTACCATTATAATTGTGGGTCATGAGAATAGAGAAGGGTAGACTCAATGTCAGAATAAAAGTAACATTTTTGTGATGGGAAGTGATTCAACACACATCAGAGCCTTGGAGCTCTGCTCTTGCTTTTTTGCAGGGAGAAGCAAAAGGTGCGAATAGACCTCCATCAGCTGCTGCCATCAGTTGTGGCCTGGTGTGGATTTTTTCTGAGCATAGGAAAAAGCATCCCAGCACACGGGAAGTTGACTTCCTTGGCTTTTTTCTATCAACAATTCTTTAGCACTATGCCTCTCCACTCATAAAGTCAAACTTGTTTTTATCGGAAAAAAAAAAAAAAAGAAAAGAAAAAAAAAAACAGGGTTTGGTATTTTACAAGTTGTAAATTAATGAAACCTGTACACAGATGTAAGTTCCATTTACCATCTCTAGCTCTGGCTCGTGATTTAGTTTCTCTTTTTCCTGCAGTTTCAGAAAGAAGCTTTAAACATTGAATTGGAGATCTAGACAAAGAAACAAAATGTCTCTGCATATGCAAAGGAAATCTTTCAGGTGTCATTGTGTTGAAGTAAAACCCAGAGATCCTTACAGTCTTATGAGTCACCTTAACAGCTGCAACTCAATCTCATCCTTTTTGATTTTATGGTGTATTGCAAATCACCATCTGCAGATATTTCATCACAATTTTTCAGTTTCTGAAGAAGGGAGATAGATAATATAATTTGATGCTAAAGAATTTGGAGTAGGGAGGAGATCTATGGTTACAACAATACCTTTGCTATTTACCTACTAAGTGATAGTATTAGATATGCGATTTTGAATGAGAGGATTTTGAAAAATAGAAATTCTAAAGAAATTATATACTGTATTATTAGTGTTCTCAATTGCATTGAGAGAGAAAATATGCGAGATTGGGTGAAATATTCATCTTCGATGGAGAGGAGAAATGATACCTAATGAACATGCTCTAGAGCACTTTAGGTGACCAGTAGACCCCAGTGAGATCTTGATGAATAGCAAAAAGAATTCTTGGTTTACCTTATAAATTCTTTGGTAGTTCATTTTATCCCCAAAAAGGCATCATGTATTATGTGGACACTATACTGTTTTGAGATTTCTTTCCATTTTTCAGACATGAAACTTTGCCAAAGTCAATTTGCCTATCTGATTCTTAGTTTTTCTCACTATATAAAACACATATATGTAGTTAATTTTCCTGCATAACAAACAACCCCCAAATCACAGTGGCTTACAATAACACATTTATTTTCACTTACAATACATATCTGCTGATATCTGCTTCAGCTGCAGCTCTGCTCAAGGCTGGGTTCTATGTTTCTTACTCCCAGACCCAGGCTGAAAGGATAGTCCCTATGTAGGGCAGGCTTATTACTATTATGGCTGAAAGAAAGAGTAGATAGCTGGTAAATGGATGCTTCTGACAGATTCGGCTCAATCCTGGCATAGGTCACGTCCACCATCATCGCGCTGGTTAAAGAGAACCACATAGTCAAGGCCAGCATCAAGGAAACAGGAAAGTATACTCATCCCACAACCAGCTAGCAAATCTCATAACCCTCTTACAGGGAAGGTAGAAATCTAAGAAGAGTTGACAATATCTACTTATCTCTCCAAAGCTTTGTGACTCTCAAATAAGGAGAGTCATATAAAAGTGCAATATAATCTAATGGATTCTCTACTAATGTAAGAATTACTCTCATTGTTGAACAGTTCCTTTTAGTGTTACTTATTTTAGGGATCCAGATAGATTTCAAGTCCTTACATATCATTAAAACCCTTTTCTTCTTCTCCATTTTTACACAAACCTTTGTAAAGCTTTTAACTATCTCAGTTGTATTAATAGTTTTTCAAAAGATGTGTATTTTGCCTTTTTATATTCATGTTTTTAAAATGCCACAGTTATCATTTATATTTTTCCCACTATACCTATATTAAACCCCTTTCAAGAACTTCTTGGGCATCTAGAAGCCTTTTGTCTTTTTCTTCCTGGCAATTAAAGTGATAAAATTTCCTTGTAGGAAATTTAGAAAATTCTGAAATGGTAAAGAAGAAATTTAAAAGTACTCATATTCAAATCCCTGCCTTACACACACACACATATACATACACACACATTCAAATGTATGCAAATACTAATTTTTAGTAAATGGGACACCTAATGAAAATACTCTTTTTGAGGCTTTATTTTCCACTTTAATATATGTTGTTAGCATGCATGTTTGCTGTCCATTAGATATTTTTTGAGAACATGAATTTAACATTTTAGTATTTAATGTTACTGGATATAATACACAATGTATATATACACAATCCCTGACTTACTACCATGGTTCAACTTAACAATTTTTTGACTTTACAGCAGTGCAAAAGTGATAGGCATTGAGTAGAAACTGTAGTTTGAGTAGAAAACCAGACAACCATTCTGGTTTTTAATTTCTGTACAGTATTCAATAAATTACATGAGATATTCACTATGTTATTATAAAGTAGGCTTTATGTTAGATGGTTTTGCCCCACAGAGGCCAATGTAAGCCTTTCAAGCACATTGAGGGTAAGCTAGGCTAAGCTATGATGTTCAGAAAGTTAGGTGTATCGCATGCAGTTTTAACTGGATATTTTTAGCTTATGGGTTTATCAGGTTGCACCCCATCTTAAGTTGAGATGCAATTTTAATTATGAAGCCCAGTAATAAACCCATCCCCAACTTGAGAACTAGACCGTGACCATTTGAAGTTAGCTGTGTGCTCCTCTGCTGCTTCCCCTTCCCACCCACAGTAACCGCTCTCCTCGAGTTTGTGTGCAGTGTCTTTTTTTTTTTTTTTTTACTGTATTCACGTTTATATTTCCAAACAGTATATCACTGAGTTTCACTTGGTTTCCAGCTTTATAAGAACAGTATCATACTGCATTATTTGTAGTAGAATGAATATTACAAAATTAGTTTAAACTGTCCTTTGCTGTTAGATATTTAGTTTTCTGCTGTTTTACCTTTATCAAGAACTTGTACATTAATCTTTGTGTATTCCCAATTATTTCCGTGAGAATAATTTCTAGAAGTTAGAGTAGGAATACTTTTTGATTTTTTTTAACTTTATATCAGGAATGTATACACCTAGAAGATTTTAATAAAACAAATATTCGGATTTGCCTGGCAGGTAATTACAAATCATCACTAGCTTAACGCTTTAAAGGGCTTTGTAAATACATGAATGTCCCAGTAGCTTATCAAACTTAAGTGCAAACACAAATTCCCAATATTTGTGACTTCCCTGAAATCTGTTCTGTTCTTGTCACACTGTAGTATTAATATCTGCTCAGTTGCTCAGGCTAGAAACCTCAAAGACACATTATCTCTGCTACCCCACCTTCACTTCAGTCACCCCATGCACATACCTCCCTTTAGGCAGCCTTCAAGCTTTCCTGGTTCTGCCTCCAAAATGTCCCTTGAATCCATCCCTTCTCTTCTGTTCTCACAAGCACTGCTCTAATTCAGACCCTGCTTACCTATGTCATGTGAACTATTAGCCTCCTAACTGGGTCCCTCCCTGCTTTCAGCCTCTTGCCTTTCTAATCAGTCCTTCGCTCTGTTATTTTCTCAAAACACACACTTATGTTTAAAGCTGAAACCAAAAACATCTGATAGCTCCCCATTATCTACATAATAAAGTTTATCTATACTCTTTAGTTGTTGTAAGCAAAGCCCTTGATCTAATTGAACCTCCCTCCCTCTCCAGCTTTATTTTCTCATGATCTATCCTCCTGAACCCACCCCAAGAACTTTGTGTTTTCCATGCTAGCCAGCTTTAGGCTACTTGTTCTCCACGTATTTTCCTTGTTCCTGTTACTCCCTCAGCTGAGAATAGCCTTCCTCCCCACATCTTCACAGCCTGTTGAAATGCTACTTATGCTTCAAGTTTCCACAGAAATACCAGCTCCTCCATGGAGTTTTTACATCAGTGTATGCTATCATAGTTATACATAGATGAGTCAGGCATCGTTGCTTCTCTCAAAATGTTTTAAATGTCAATACATGCAAAAATATATTTATAAATAATGCTGAGTAGAAATAGCAGAACACAAACTATTTTAACATATCCATTATAATAAGTTAAAAACTATATAAATATATACATATATTGTGTGTGTGTGTGTGTGTATATATATATATATATGTGCATTTCTCTACATACATATATATGGACAGAAACAGGCAAAGAAAAACAGAGACTGATGGGAAGAGGGAAGATATGTAAATACTTGAGCTTAGTGTTTATTAAGGCCTCTGAAATTCTTTTTAGAACCGGGCAGAATGAGTACTTTTCAAAAAATTAATGATAATGATGCTTGTTAGGTTCATTTTCTTTCATAAGGGTGCTGATTTGGGCTTCAGTAGGTTTCCATTTTGAGGTTTACCCATATTTGGTCCAGGTGCAGGAGGCCAGCCAGCTGTCCCTCCTCTTTGTTCCAGTGTGGATTAGCTGACTTGGAGGGGCCTTGTTCCGTTGCCACCTCTGTGTAGTCATAGTCACGGGTGGTGAACAGTCTCCTCAACTATAAAATGAAAACATTACACTAGATGATTGTTGAGTAGGTGAATGGATGATCTCTAAGGTTCTTTTCAGCTCTCCAGTTCTGAGACACTTTTTGCCCATGAAACAGGAAAATACTTGAGGATAACGGAAGGTGCTGATTTGTTTTCTGCTCTAGCACCCTCACTATCAGGTAGCCAGTTGCCCCTTTTCTTTACTCCAAATTGCCAGTGTGTGTTGTGTTTAAATTAGTATATTTGGCTTCGATCCAGGTACACCAATATCTATGTGGCCTTGGGTGGGTCCCTTGCTGTCACCAGGTCTCTGTTTGCTTATATGCAAAATGACAAGGGTGAGACTGGATGCTTTTTGAGGTTCTTTGCAGCTTTAAGATATTATAATTTTACAACTGGTATGCTTGAACTACCCAAGAAGTTTTTTACCCTGCAGTCACTAGGCCATTTCAAAGTTACGTAATAGGTAGAATGGGACTGTTCACAAGATATCCATCCCTTTACTCACAAAAAAGTGTAGATAGTAAAGTGGAGCATTGGGGTATGCAAACAGACATGTGCAATGAAGAAACAGCCAAGTTGCATCACTTACTTTAACTTACTACATTTTTCTTTTACAATGGGTATTTCTCAAGCCTTTTAAAAGTATTACTTTGTATTAAATAGGGAATTCTTTCCCCATTGTTTGTTTTAGTCAGGTTTGTAGATCAGATGGTTGTAGATGTATGATGTTATTTCTGAGGTCTCTGTTCTGTTCCATTGGTCTATATAACTGCTTTTTTTTTTTTTTATCAGTATCATGCTGTTTTGGTTACTGTAGCCTTGTAGTATAGTCTGAAGTCAAGCAGCATGATGCCTCCGGCTTTGTTCTTTTTGCTTAGGATTGTCTTGGCTATATGGGCTCTTTTTTGGTTCCATGTGAAATTTAAAGTAGTTTTTTCTAGTTCTGTGAAGAAAGTCAATGGTAGCTTGACTGGAATAGTATTGAATCTATAAATTATTTTGGGCAGCATGGCCATTTTCACAATATTGATTCTTCCTAACCATGAGCATGGAATATTTTTCAATTTGTTTGTGTCCTCTCTTATTTCCTTGAGCAGTGGTTTGTAGTTCTCCTTGAAGAGGTCCTTCATGTCCCTTGTAAGCTGTATTCCTAAGTATTTTTTTCTCTCTGTAGCAATTTTGAATGGGAGTTCACTCATGATTTGACTCTCTGCTTGTCTATTTTTGATGTACAGGAATGCTTGTGATTTTTGCACATTGATTTAGTATCCTGAGACTTTGCTGAAGTTGCTTATCAGCTTAAGGAGTTTTTGGGCCAAGATGATGGGGTTTTCTAAATATACAATCATGTCATCTGCAAACAGAGACAATTTTACTTCCTCTGTTATTACTTGAATACCCTTTATTTCTTTCTATTGCCTGATTGCCCCGGCCAAAACTTCCAATAGTATGTTGAATAGGAGTGGTCAGAGACGGCATACTTGTCTTGTGCCAGTTTTCAAAGGGAATGCTTCCAGCTTTTTCCCATTCAGTATGATATTGGCTATGAGTTTGTCATAAATAGCTCTTATTAAATGAGATATGTTCTATCTGTACTTAGTTTATTGAGAGTTTTTATGATGAAGGGGTGTTGAATTTTATCAAAGGCCTTTCTGCATCTGTTGAGATAATCTTGGTTTTTGTCATTGGTTCTGTTTCTGTGATGGATTACATTTATCGATTTGCATGTGTTGAACCAGCCTTGCAGCCCAGGCATGAAGCTGATTTGATCATGTGGATAAGCTTTTTGATGTGCTTCTGGATTTGGTTTGACAGTATTTTACTGAGGATTTTCACATCAATGTTCATCAGGTATATAATTGGCTAGCCATATGCAGAAAACAGAAACTGGACCCTTTCCTTACACCTTATGCAAAAATTAACTCAAGATGGACTAAAGACTTAAATATAAAACCTAAAATCATAAAAACCCGAGAAGAAAACCCAGGCAATACCATTCAGGACATAGGCATAGGCAAAGACTTTATGAGTAAAACACCAAAAGCAATTTCAACAAAAGCCAAAATTGACAAATGGGATCAATTAAATTAAAGAGCTTCTGCACAGCAAAAGAAACTGTAATCAGATTGAACAGGCAGCATACAGAATGGGAGGAAATTTTTGATATCTATCCATCTGACAAAGGTATAATATCCAGAAACTACAAGGAACTTAGACAAATTTACAAGAAAAAAACCATCAAAAAGTGCCCACTTTTTGGACATGAACAGACACTTCTCAAAAGAAGACATTTATGCAGCCAACAACATATGAAGAAAAAGCTCATCATCAGTGATCATTAGAGAAATGAAAATCAAAACTACAATGAGATACCATCTCATGCCAGTTACAATGGCCGTCATTAAAAAGTCTGGAAATAGTTGCTGGTAAGGTTATGGAGAAATAAGAACACTTTTACACTGTTGGAGTGTAAATTAGTTCAACCATTGTGGAAGACAGTGTGGTGACTCCTCAAGGATGTAGAATCAGCAATACCATTTGACCCAGCAATCCCATTACTGGGTATATACCCAAAGGATTATAAATCATTCTATAAAGACACATGAACACATATGTTTATTGTAGCACTGTTTATAATAGCAAAGACTTGGAACCAACACAGATGCCTATCAATGATAGATTGGATAAAGAAAATGTGGCACATATATACCATGGAATACAATGCAGCCATAAAAACAATGAGTTCATGTCCTTTGCAGGGACATGGATGAAGCTGGAAGCCATCATTCTCAGCAAACGAACACAGGAACAGAAAACCAAGCACCTCGTGTTCTCACTCATAAGTAGGAGTTGAGCAATGAGAACACATGAACACAAGGAGGGGAACATCAAACACCAAGGCCTGTCACGGGGTAGGGGAGAAGGGGAGGGGGAGAGCATTAGGACAAATACCTAATGCATATGGGCCTTAAAACCTAGATGATGGATTGATGGGTGCAGCAAACCACCATGTCATGTGTATACCTATGTAACATGCACGTTCTGCACACGTATCCCAGAACTTAAAGTAAAATAAAATACAATAAAAAACTATTAGAAATGAACTGAAATATTTTTAATATATTTTATAGGAAAATAAAATGTTGATTTTTAATACAGTATATTTTGTAGATAATTAAAATGTTGATGTAGATTTCAAATATGCACACTAATTCTGATTAGTCTAGTAGTAATAGACAGTACTTTAAAATACATGAACCCCAGTAATCATTATTAACTTCCTTTACTGAGAAAGAGACTCAAAAGTCTTCATGAAGTAGAAGGCCCCATTTTCATTTCCAAAGGGACAAACTAATTTTTGATATATGATGTTTGAGTTCAGAGTTGCTTTTGGGAGCATAAATGTTACTGCTTAAACGAGTAGTTCTTTTCTAGTAATTAGAATTTTTTTTTTTCATTTTGATGGGTAGTCATAAATATTAACCACCAGCAGTGCAGGCATAATTTATATTTCAATTGTCAGACATCACTCTGTGAACACATAAAATAATTTACATTTATTTAGAGCCTTTTATCTTAAAGTGCTCTACACATTTTTCTTTATAATCTGATTGCAAAGTATAAATAGGACTCTCCCACCTGAAATAGGCCAGGAACCAAAGTAATTAAGATAAAGGAAACAACTTCACAAGAAGTGGGGGAAAGAAGGAAATGTAGTATTTTTTACATTATTTCTATGTGCTCTTTGCCTGTAGGACTGGAGAATCCATGTTGACCAAATGCACCAGCACAAAAATGGAATTGAATCTGCTCTAAAGGAGACCAAGGTATAGGAATTACTTTAGGTGAATCAATAGACATTTACTCATTTGTGGAACACCTGTTATGAGAGAACATGAAAGAAGAAAAGACACAATTTTTGCCTTTAAGGAACTTACTAATTGAATGTACCATATTATATTTCAACTAACCTAATATTTAGACCAACTAAAGAATGCTAGCATATATTCATAAAAGCTGTATATATACATAGATGTATGTATAATATATATCTAATACATATATTAGAAACATTTTGTCATTCTTTCCTCTCTGAATCTTAAGTAAGAAGAGAACAGAACACCAGGCCACCAATGCCTATAACTTACAGCCTCCCCAGGCTTGCTGCCCGGCCAGAAATAGGAACTTTAGAGAATGCCACAAAGAAGCAAAGCTAGAGTGAGAAGTTGTATGTCCCAGGCTAGAGCTACAGGCTTCCAGATCTACTTCCAACTGGAATACTTCGGTCACCTTGAATTGTGCTATAGGAAACTCATGTTATTTCCTTACCTACTTTGACTGGAAACATATAAAGCTAATTATAGTCACATAAATTTTATGTATACATAATGACAAATGAATTGACTAACACTGGTAGGTGCTTTTTTATTTTAAAATTCTTCAAAGTATGATTAAAATATTTCTCATCACAGACATTTTGTCCTATTGAAAATTTCAAACTGTCTTCTTTTGCACGTGTAGTTGATTATTTGTAGAATTGATTGAGATTTAACCCATTTTTAACTATTTTTGAAAAAAAATACATTTGTGAGTTCTTATATCTGCAAATCCCATGGAATTTCTAGGGATTTTTGGACAAACTCCATAATGAAATAACTAGGACTTTGGAAAAGATCGGCAGCCGAGAAAAGTACATCAACAATCAGCTTGAGAATTTGGTTCAAGAATATCGCGCAGCTCAAGCCCAGCTGAGTGAGGTAACTTACAAATGATTTCCAGGGATTTATTCCAAGTTAACAACCCTAAACCCTAATCTTGACACAATATTGTTCATTTGAGAATCATGAAATGCTTTTCATAAACAGCAAAACATCAACTCTCTGCCCACTTTAGGAAGCCAAGCAAGCCAAGTTAACTTATTTTCGTTTTACAAGTAATAGAAATTGTTTTCTCCTAGAAGTCTTTAAATGCACATCTTCATTTGAGTTAAGTAAACGAAGGCATATGTTGTTGGGAAACATAGCTTAGAACAGGAACAGAGTATCAGGACACCTGGTTTTATTTCTAAGTCTGTTGTTAATTTACCATATGCGTAGGAGGAAGAAGAATACTATGCATTTACATGTATCAAAGGAAAAAGACAGTCCTTGCGGTTCTGGCTTACCACCACATAAGAAGGAATGTGAAAGCAACACATATTCAGAGACAAACAGTTTAATTGATAAAATGAGATAATCTTTTCATTCTTTCAAAGTTTTAGAATTTTAACCAAAAAACAAAATCACTAGCCTTTGAAAGCACCAGTTATGCGTCCCAGTAGTAGGGATCTAAAAGCTTTCCTTTGGGATTTATGCCCCGTATTTTCTGATGTTAAAGAAGACTCGTAATGATACTTGTAAACATCAGTTGAAGCCATATTTTTTGGCTTTACCAGACAAAGTTGAGAAAGAGAAAAATTAGAAATAAATTTGAGATACTTCTATTCTTTAAGAAGTTCTCAAAGACCAAATAGAAATCTTCACTTTTTGATCATATTATTTAATATGCATATGTTTCCTCATATACACACTTATGGATATTTTAACTATCAAAATGATGTAAAACTCTCTGATTGAAGCCACCATGTATCTGTCTAAATTAATATTATATAATTGATTGTTAGCTTCCAAGAACATACTCCAATTGATTGTCCTGTCATACTGCATGTTAATCCTTATTAATTGCTGAGCTTCATATTCTACTTTGATTGATTTTTTTGAACTGATTTTCTCTGCATAGCATGCAAATTAGATTGACCAAGATCCACTCTCCTAAACTGTTTAGGAATGACCAAGGACAGTTTTTATTGTGAACCATGCCCATGAGAGGTACACAGTCAGTTTGTGAAGGTTAAGGTAGTTCATCATTTTGTAGCACTTTAGTTAAATACATGGCGCCTGTTAGGGACATAAAAAGGCCTCAGTTAAATGTCACTTTCACAAATGTATTCACAAACAAGGAGTGGGGGTTGTCATAAAATAACATGCAGAAATTGCAAACACAAAGAGGTCAGTCATATTTAATCCGCAGCCGCTTTGATTTTGCCATTAAACAAAATATGTTTTCTCTCAGGCAAAGGAGCGATACCAGCAGGGAAACGGAGGAGTAACGGAAAGGACCAGACTCCTGTCTGAGGTACACACCGATGCTCTTGCCCTGCTTCTCGCGTGTCAGCTGGGCCCAGCCATTGAGAACCCCCAGACGGTTTAACACTGCTAATTTCAGTTGCTTCCTGTGCCTTTAAATAATTTTCTTGAGGAGACAATCCCTAATTTTCCTATCAGTGAATCAATAATTGATACATTTCTTACTTCCACAAGATGCCTGAAAACTTCTATTAAATTCAACATAAAACCTGCTCATAATATTAGCACACTTATAACTTTCCTCAATATCTTTTACATAATAATTATTATTGACATGGAGGAAAGTAGGTAAAGCACTGACTCAGGGAATCTATAACAAATTTTAACATTAATCTTTAAGATATAAGGTTTATTTTTAGTGACAATTATCAATAACTTGTGCGTGTCCTGGGTATTTCTCTGTCTACAATTGGGTGTGGCTTATAACCTCCTCCTCCTGAGAACTTCTAGAATGTTTGCATAAAAATAAATAGTTGCATTTATTTTTATGATCTTGCAAGAGAGGCAGGACTTAATATGTATTCCCATTTTTCACTGAAGAGCCGAAGGAGGAAAAAACCATGAAAAAAGGTCAGCAGTTTATTTGGGACTAAAATCCAAGATGATCTTTGGTTACAATCCAGTGTAATTAAAACAAACCTTACTGTTTTGACAAGAAAGAAGTAAGCCTCTTTTATAGAGATTATTTGAGAAATAAAGTTATTTTAAAATACTAAAAATATAACATTCGAAATATTTAGACTCTAATCCTGTGGTGCTTCTAAGCAAATAAAACCGTATGCAGAAGTAAAGTGCTCACTTACCTTAGGTAAATTAACACTTGAAAGGAGTCCAGGGAACCATTTACTTCTTTTGGAGTCGATAGTTATCCCCAGTTGTAACGTTTCAGGTGCCTGAAAAAATTAATTTGCTTTACTTGGACGAGCACTTTATTCCCAGGGAAGGTTTTACTCACCAGTATTATAAAAATAAAGCCTACTAAGTCACAATAATTATAACTTAGTTCTAGATCATATAAAATTTTTTTCAATTCCTTAAAGATGATATTTTCTACTTATATGAATGCTGGTTTGGAATTTTGCTAATAATAGAGGCTACGGTAGTATAATCACCAGATAAGAGTTCAGATAGGAACCAGCCTAACAGCACAGTATGCCTCCTGGAGTTTGGAGTTCGTGATTTGGATAGAGCATTAAAAATATTGTTATACATAGCCATATGATATACACATTTCTTTAGTGTCCTGTAGAGGAAAAGGTGACATAGTGCCTTATAGACCTATAATAGTAAGAAAGATATCCAGAAAACCTTTAGAAATCTAAAGTCTCTTTAGGATGTTTGTATTATTCTAATTAACAACCAATTGTTAGAGAATGGCAAGGTATATGCTATGAGCTAATTGTAAGGTTTGAGTGCCTGGTGACTAAAACAACTTTGATTGTATTTAGTATATTGCAACATGAGAAAGCTGATGTTACAGTCATTTGGTGAAGTGTAACATTAGGAGCATTCTGAAGCTGAAAAGCTTTCTATATCTGCACAATTTATCTTATTATTTGAATATATTCAGAATATTCCTAATATCTTTATTTATGTGTGCCTCATATCTAAATTAAATTTTCTTAATACATAATTCAAAAATTTTGAAAGTTTCTTACAAGGTAAGGCTCATGAAAACATTTTTTCATGAAAGGTTATGGAAGAATTGGAAAAGGTAAAACAAGAAATGGAAGAAAAAGGCAGCAGCATGACTGATGGTGGTAAGTACACGCTCATTTTAGGGGAAAAAGCAAGAGAAAAATAGCTCTTCAAGAAACCTACTTAACAAAATTGTATTAATATATAAAGACTGCTTTTTAAAACAAATTATTTGTTGCTTGTTTGAAGAAAGATTTATGGTGCAAAAATAGTCTAATATTCAGTGTACTGTTTTTCTTATTCATCAGCTGAGAAGGTAGTAGGCTTTTTTACTATAATTTAGAGGTTTTTAAAATTGATTGAAAGGGTGGGAAATATTAAAATATGTGCTTTGTTATGCCAATTTTAAAAATATTATATTCTGTTTTCATCAAATGAGCTTTATTTTTTCTATTTTATGTACAAAAGGGCACTAAGTATATGCCCAAATGACACTAAGGCAGTGATGTAGTAACCCTTAGTTTATTTTTGCTCCTCCCCAGTAGAACTGACTGGGCAGGGGTCAAATAGAGAAGAATTAATCATCCTCTGGTAATCATCCTTCATTGTGAGTGGGTTACTTTGATATGGGCCAGTACTGATTTCCAAAGGCTTTTCTATGCCCTAGAAAAAAATTCTAGAGTTCTATTGATATATACTGAATGATCTTGCAAAAGGGAATGCTTAGGGTTTGTTTGTTTTTTTTCAATATATTTTAACTGGGCCCATTATCTATGTCTCAAAGATAATTCTCTTTTCCCCTTTCCCCGCTTTGTATTTCCTTTTCCTGCAGACAAATATACTAGCTCATAAAATCATCTTGAACACATCCTTAAACACCTGTTTAGCTCTTCTCCTAGAAAAGGAAGAAAGCTTAGCCTCAGTACATCAAATACTGCATCATTTTTTCATCCTAAAAATCTCAGGTGCTTAAAATGCCACAACAAAACTGTGTGAATGTCAGTAAGTTGCTGGCTATGTTTTTAACCCTATTTTTGGCTTGACAAAGTGAGGAAAATGTCATACAATTCTGTAATGCACTGATGTTCCAAATGAACATTTTTATTTCATGTTATTTTCATTCTACAGCTCCTTTGGTGAAGATTAAACAGAGCTTAACAAAACTGAAGCAAGAAACTGTAGAGATGGACATTAGAATTGGGATTGTGGAACACACGTTACTCCAATCAAGGCTGAAGGAGAAGTCTAACATGACTAGGGACATGCACGCAACAGTCATTCCAGAACCAGCCGCAGGCTTTTATTAAAACATACTGCGTTTCATGTTTCTGATTGGTCGGGTTTTTTATATCAAACTATATTTCATGTTGCATAGATTTCAAAACATAAATTTTATGTTCAATGGGAATTTTTTACATATGTACACTTACATATGATGGTGATTATGATGGTTACAGCCTTCACACTAATGTAAAGTTTAATAAAGTAATTACAAATTCTCACTTTCTCACTTATATATTATATGATGGTGATTATGATGGTTAGAGCCTTTACACTGATGTAGAGTTTAATAAGGTAATTACAAATACTCACTTTCTCCCTCATATATTATATGGTGGTGATTATGATGGCTAGAGCCTTTACACTGATGTAAAGTTTAATAAGGTAATTACAAATACTCACTTTCTAAGAAGCTTTCATTAATCATTACCTGTGTTAAATCTCCTACCTGGTGGCTCACTTTACTTAGCATTCCTTGTGTAAGCCAATGTATCTGAGCCACGTTTTCTGTAGATGCTGCTGATGTCACAACATGGACTGCTGACACAGTACTTTGCATTGCTTCACCTCTACAGTGATCATAAGTGCTTTGCACCCAGAGGCAGCTAACAATGGGTAGGCAGGATTCTTCCCAAGAACCTGAATTACGCTTGCCTCACCTTTATGGTTACCTAAAATTGCCAGTTTTTTTAAGTTAAAAAAAACCTTCAGTATCCTCATTAACATGTGAAGTTTATTTCTTATGAATATTTCATGGCTAAAATGATTTTATAGGGAAACTATCTTCTAGGATCTAAGGTCACTAAATAAATATAAAAGAAAAAATGGTAACTGAACAATCCGTCATGTTTGACTCTGGTCTTAGAATGACGAGAAGGTGCATATGCATGTCTCAATTTCTACCTTTTTCTGTGGTATCAGCTATACTAGGGAACCATTTTGTAGAAGAAGGAACGATGACAGATCGCATGAAGATTAGCGTCTAGTACTGATAATCTTTACTTATGCATTTTCCTGAGCAACTTTGTAGGCTAGGATTCTTGGTGAAAAAAGCAGCATTAGAGTGCGAGACTTAGAAGTGGGGGAAACTGGCCAGGGGAACACAAAGCAGGAGACAGCCTACGTTTGTTTTTTTAAAATAATTTTTAAAAGCAGTGGTAAAATTTGATAAGAATGCTTTATGTTTAAGACAACAAAAATAATAAAAATGTTATCATTTTTTACCATAATACTTTTCTCCTCTGCATTTTTTTTCTTAGCTTTTACTTTCCAGATGTATACCCTGACATGCTCACATACACAGACCTTTCCCTTTCCTTACTAGACCTCTGACCTCTCTCTAGTTTAAGATAAGTTTAGATAGGAGAAAGTTAGTGTATATAAACTACCCAAGAGGATGACAGTCAATACAATGACAAGCCAGTTTAATTTGTTTAAAAAAATAAAAAAAAAAAAAAAAGGAAGAAAACTCACTCTGGGAAAATAAGCATTTTTAAAAATCTGAAGTTGCTCTTTCCTGAATGATCTTTGGAAGGAGTCTAGTACAAAAAATGAAACACAAGCTTTGAGCCTGGGAATTTATTTGCACAGCTGTTGTCATGCCTGAGCAGTTTTCTGATGAATTCAATCAATGCAGAGAACACTTTTAGATAAATCAGAACTCTCCATAAAATGTATTTCTACTCAGAAGCAAAGTACACTCTTTATTTTATGCAAACATGTAAAAATCTAACAATTCTTCCAATGAGTAATATAAGCTGCCTATTTTTACTTCCTTCTCTGAAATAATTCGGTTAACTCAGGTTGAGCTCTGTGCTCTTCCTTTCTTCCTATAGAACACTGGGCATACCTTGAATAAAGATCTCATTCTACTATATTATTATTTTCTTCTGTCCTGCCTAATGGATTGAGCTGCTTTAGGATAGGACAAAATCTTTTCTTCCCATATTCCTTGCCAAGTGCCCAGCACATGCAAAGCATCTAGTAAATGTATTGAGTTAGTAAATGGATGTACATGACTGGCACTGTGTGGTTGCAGTATATCTTCTAGCACCTGTTCTACAGCATGAAGAGTTAAATGACATTAAGCCTGTGTGCTTGGTGTAGTTTCAAGAGAGCAATTAAAAATTACGGGTTTTTTTTTTTCCCTATGGTATTGGATTAGAATTAGAAGCATCAGTATGAATTCATGAGTTTTAAAAAATATGTATAGGTTAATATAAATATACAAATATTTAAAATGTAGAAATACATACACACAGACACACATGTATTTCCTAGTTCCGTCCTCTGAGAGAGCCTGGTAGCAGTGACAGTCCAACAACAACCGTGGGCACTCAGATCTTGGTGTCTAAATTCTCTACTTAAAAAAAAAAGAAAGTCTTAGATGTCTGATTCCTGGGCTGTGACAGGGAAAACACAAATGAGTCTAAAATACTTGCTCTCCCGGAAAGGAAGTACTCAAATAATGATGGGAAATATCTAAAGGACACAGCGATTGAGGGTTTAGCACTGGCCAGTCTGGGGTAACTTGAGCATCAAAGTAGATCATCATAGTAATGAATAATAACACATGGAATAAGAAACCATGATCCCACACAGATACGAATGAATGAATAGAAAGCTGAAGAAAGTCTTCCTGCTCATGTAAAAGGAATGCTGGATTTAGAAAAGCACATGGCATCTACCATGGTAGTAATTTTTGGAGTGAGAATCATCAATGGATGCTAAATTAGTAGGTGAAAGTTTGATGAGAAACAGGATATGTACATAGTCTCAAATTATGTACGACACTCCGCAAGGAAAAAGTTGTTTGCAGTATAGAAACCTAATAGACACCACTTTAAGTAATAAAAGTTAACATCACTAGTAGTGAGAAAATTAGATACCATATGCTTGCTGAGAAGAGCACACACATGGCTCCTGCTGAAAATGCATACATAACCTGAATCTACTCATGAAACATCAGGTGAATCCAAGCTGACAGATTTGTACAAAATATTCCTCAAAAATAATATCATGAAAAACAAATACTAAGGAACAGTTTCAGAACAAAGGAGACTAAAGAGGTACGAAGGCTAGATGCAACAGGGTATTCTGGGCCAGGAAAAGAAAAAATACATACATATGTATATTTTTAATGTGTACACATATCTATTTGTGTGTATAGAACATTTATATATATACATATGCACACACACACACACACACACACACACACACACATACATATATAAAAGCAGTGGCTCCCAACTTTTTTGGCACCAGGGACCCCTTTCATGCAAAACAATTTTTCCACTGACCAGGGGCAGGAGGGCGGGGGTGGCTCTGGGATGAAACTGTTCCACCTTAGATCATCAGGCATTAGTCAGCTTCTCATAAGGAACACACCAGCTGGTTTCCTCCTATGTGCAGTTCACAATAGGGTTCCCGGTCCTATCAGAATCTAATAATCTAATGCTGCTGATCTGACAGGAGGAAGAGCTCAGGCAGTATTACCTGCTGACCTGCTGCTCACCTCCTGCTGTGCGGCCCAGTTCCTAACAGGCCAGGGACTGAGACTGCTACTGGTCCATGGTCCCAGGAGTTGGGGACCCCTGTTATAAAGGACATCACTGGCACAACGGGAAAAATTTGAATAAGTCCGGTGGATTGGATAATAGCACTAATGCTAATTTCTTGGTATTTATGCTGTAGTTACATAGGAGAATATGCTTTTAACAATACACACATGTATTTGGTTTTAAAGAGGTACCATGTCACCAACGTACTCTCAAATGGTTCAGGAAAAAAGAAGTGTGTGTATTTGTATACATATACAGAGAGAGGATAATGAAAAATGTGGGGAACTGCTAACATTTTGGGAATGTGGGAGCAGGAAATACTGAACTCAGTTGTACTTTTAAACACATTTCTATAAATCTGAAATTATTTCAGAATAATAGTTTAAAAAATGATAGTTCTTAAAGATTATATGCTCTATGTGGAAGTCAGTCTTTCCCTGAATCAAATAGTTAATCAACTTGTTGAAATAGTGTGTCGCTCCCAATAAGATGCCATGGCCCATTGAATACAACTTTAAAAATTTTATAGTCATTGATGTGCTGGCCAAGTAGAACAATTTTTTGGCAATTCTAAGGAAGGATTTTTCTACAGCCCTTTAATTTATCTAGGTCAGCACTTCCCATGAGTTTTACCCATAAACAAAAGTTTGTGTAATCAGGGAAATCTGAGAATGGTTTCATTTTCTTCATGATTTCCTGTCTACATTGTGAATCTGCAATCAGCAAATGTCCCATTATTTTCCACAAATTTATACAGTCTTCTCACAGTGTTCTTGGGAGAATTGGTTCCAAAACCCCCCGAGGATACTGAAATCCGTGTATGCTGAAATCCCCCGTGATATTTCTCCGCTCCCTTCCCCTCAATTTGTATTTCATCGTCTTGGGGAGGAATGAGAGGGGTGGGGTCAGAAATTTTAAAAAGCTTCTCATGTGCCTTTGATGCGGCTTATTTAAGAACCACTTTAGGGAGCCACCAATCTAGAATTTTTCCCTGGCTGTGTGTAAACAAACCATCTTAGCTTAGAAGAGGCCTTTAAAAGAGGATCTAAATTAGTGATTCTCAGTGCGGCCTGTGGATTCCCTTAACACTAGCTCTGCCTTGGCAGATTTTTAATAAATACCTTAGATGACTTAATACACACTGGACTTTAAGACATGTTGATATTAAAAACTGTCACTTAAAGTCAGAAAATCCAAAGAACAGGGTAATCAATTGCATGGCTTCTGAAATGGTTTTCAGTGTAGTTTAGAGCAGCCCTGTGAGAACTTTATGACCACATCTCCTGTCACCCACCCTATCCCATCCATATTCTAAGGCACGATTATACAGTCATGTTTTCATTCACACCCAGTGACTTTTATCCTACTCCCTCTGTGAAGATTTGTGTATAGAATACACTGGGAATCCAGACACCTTTATTCCAATCCCAAATTTGCTAGTAAAATGAAAAAAAAACAAAAAACAAAAAACATTTTTTTGTACTCACAGCACTTCTGACACCAAATATGTGAGGTTTTTTTTTTTTTTTTTTAACACCAACAACAAATTCTCCAGCATTTCAAACACCAACTGAGTGTCTGACAGTTCTATTCATTGCTGACACTAAATATCCAGCGTTAGCACAGATCCCACTGATTAAGAGCTCAATCCCACAAGACTGCTCCCATTTTAGATGCCAATGACAAGTCAAGGCCACCTACACTTCTGAACAACTGGATGTAAGTTGGGGAGTCCCATGATGATCTTCTCAGGTTTCAGCATTTGCTACAACAGCTTTTAGAACTCAGGAAAATACTTTACCTATGTCTGACAGTTTACGATACGAATGAATAGCCAGATGAGAGGAACATGGGGGAAGGTATTAGGAGGGGTAATGGAGTTTCCATGGTTCCGTCCCAGCATCTCCATGTGTTCACCAACCTGGAAGCTCTCTGACCCCCTTGAGTTTTTATGGAGGTTCCATGACATAGGCATGATTGATTAAATTACTGACCTGTGATGACTGAACTCCATCTCCAGGCCCTCTCCCCTCCCTGGAGGTCAGAAGGTGGGGTAGAATTTCCTACTGTCTAATCACATGGTTCTTCAACCCCCTATCCTTCAAGAGATACCTCATCAGCCCAAACTCAAGTATGCTTTAAAGGGGCTTATTATGAATAGTAGCTGATGCTCCTTTAATCCCAATCACAAGGTTTTTAGGGGTTTCATACCAGCAACCTAGAGCAAAGACCAAATGTCTATTTCTTGTATCACAATATCATAGCAGTAACTTTCTGCCTGACTTTTAGGACATCACTATTCTTCAATCTAATCTTTTTTTCCTGCAAATTTAGGGGTAGGATTAGAATATTCTAAATGCTTTTAGTCCTAAACTTCCAGGACTTTACATTGTTAGCAGACTCTCTTCGTTATTTACAATAGCTTGCTGTGGTGTGCTGGAAGACACTCAACCATCTCCAAAAAGCAAATTGTCACATAGTCAGAAACTTTGAAAGCTGGCTGTTAAACTGTTGGTATCTTAAAACCAGCCCATTATGGGAGTGCTGTATTTATACCATGGAGGTAGGAAAACATTAGAAATCAGGGCTTTGAAAAACAAAACAAAACATAGAGCCGGTTTACCAGCGTACCACTGATAACAAGTGTTACAATGTTCCACAGACCAGAACCAAATGCAGTAGATACATAACAGAATGCCCCACCATATTTTAAGGTAGATTATTACAGTACTAATTGAATTAGAGCAGATTTGTAAATTGTTCTCAAAAATCATTAAGTCTGCATAAAGCTATTCAGTGTGTCAAATGTGCATCCCCTGCACAATTTCATTGATATTACTTTACTGCCTTCCTATCACCAGTTCCTTTTACTGCTCCTCAAATCAATAGGCTAAAGCAGCCCAAGCATCTTCCTATAAGATAGACTCAAATATCATGTTTGTACAACTGAAATAATGTAGAATGCACAACTAGCCCCATTATACGACCATAAAAAAACTAATTCAGCTCACTGCATCATTGATCCATTTAATTGTATAGCAGCTTCCTATTGATAAGAGGAAATGTCCCTGACCCGATCATGCTGAAAATGAAACTGGCCAGTTTCCACAACCATACATTTCAATAAGGATTCTACATAATATACAGGGAGTAGAAATCATAGCCAAAGTTTATTAGTTTTTTCTTTGTTTTACTGACCTATTTACCTTACATATGACCCAATTTCTCTTATGTTTCCTGGACTTCATTAGTCATTAAGTGTTAGCCTATACTCATGTTCGTGACTGTTTGTTTGTTCATTTTGAGACAGAGTCTTGCTGTTGTCACCCAGGCTGGAATGCAATGGCACGATCACGGCTCACTGCAACCTCCGCCTCCCGGGTTCAAACGATTCTTCTGCCTCAGCCTCCCGAGTAGCTGGGATTACAGGCACACACCAACATACCTGGCCAATTTTTTCTTGTTTTTTAGTAGAGACGGGGTTTCACCACATTGGCCAGGCTGGTCTCGAACTCCTGACCTAAGGTGATCTGCCCACCTCGGCCTCCCAAAGTACTGGGTTACAGGCATGAGCCACCATGCCTAGCCGTGACTAGGTATTTTATTTCAGATAGAGATCGTGATATATTTTAGACTATCTTTTCATTTGGAACTTGGAAAACATTCAGTGGCCCACAAGCATTACAGAGGGGGCTATGGACCTGGAAGTGTCACTTTTAGTCACATTTCTGGCCTCTTGGTTTAGGCAGATGTGACATAGTACATCTATGTCATGCAAATACAACAAACATTTGATGTATACCCACTATATTTTGAACACAGTAATGGGTACTGAACAAGGTATAATCCCTCCCTCCACACGCTCACAGTCTAACGGGAAATATATTTGTACATAATTAAAATGCTATAAAGGTGAATTTAATAATAGAGATACAAACACAGTATTATTGAAACGGGGGTGAAGAAGGAATTCTAACATGGAGTAAACAAAGAATTAATAGAGTTGGTCCTTGAAGGATGAGCAAGATCCTGGTAGCAAAGAAAAATGGGAAGGGCCATTCTGGGCACAAAGTCCTGAGGTCTGGAAGGGAATCAAGGGGTCACATGGTGGAGGGGAGCAATTAGAAGAACACTGGGAGAAAAAGAAGGATAACGTGGAGGGTTTTGAATGCTAGGCTAAGGAGTCAAGCAGGAAAAGAGGGCAAAGCAAATAGGCATTAGACAATAGAATAGCGTAAGAAAACTATGCACAGTGGAGCACAGTTGAGAAAATACGTTGAGCCAGGTCTTTTAGAATTTTCCAAAATGGAAAAGAGGAGAAGCAGCAGGAAGAGGAAGTAATCTGTACGTGTGCCAGGCACTGCGCTGACACGTTATTATCTCCATGTGTGCCAGGTACTGTGCTGAGCAGCTGAGGAAGGTATTATTTCCATTCTAATGCTATAAAACTGAGATTCAGAGAAGATAAGTAATATGCCCAAGGCCACATAATAGTGGACTTTCTATGAACCCATTATGCCTTAAAACCTTCAGTTTGAGAAATGTAATGATACATAATATATGAGGACAATAGTAAGTCAAGCTTATCATGTAATTTTTTTTTTTTTTTGAGACAGAATATGGCTCTTGTTGCCCAGGCTAGAGTGCAGTCACACTATCTCAGTTCACTGCAACCTCTGCCTCCCAGGATCAAATGATTCTCCTGCCTCAGCCTCCCAAATAAGTAAGGGATTACAGACATGCACCACACACCGCTAATTTTGTATTTTTAGTAGAGACAGAGTTTTACCATGTTGGCCAGGCTGGTCTCGAACTCCCAATGTCAGGGGCTCTGCCCGCCTTGGCCTCCCAAAGTGCTGGAATTACAGGCATGAACCACCACGCCCAGCCATAAATTTTTTTTAATTGTTAATGCCCTTTATTGAGCAGCTACTATTTTGCAAGGAAATTTAATACATACATACACATACACACACACACACACACACACACACACACACACACACACACACATATGTATTAAACCAATAGCTTGAAGAAAAAAGTTGACCAAAGTCATCTAGTCAGTAGCAAAGCTAGAAATTCCTCCCACATGAAAAGGGAGGAGGGATCTTGTGAGGGAAGGGAGAGAGGACTCCATTCATTGCTTTTTAGAGAGATATCAGTGGGAAAACAGCAAAGAAGTTTCAGAACCTATAGATGACTACTACATTATTCTATGGTTACTGCCATTGACCTTTCTTACATAATACAAACAGAAAAAGATCCTGATTTGGGGTCAAGAGGGAGACCCTACGAGATTTGAATGTTGTTGAATTTGAAGCATATTGGAAATATCCATATGGATATGCTCAATGAGTCAGCTGCAAATAGCATCAGACAGCATTTGGTAGGGGAAAATCTCATAATAAGCAATGGTGGGGCAACCAGACCAGAAACTAAAACAAAGTGTGAAACAATGGGCCAAGCTTTCATTCCCTCGGAGGAGGCCAACAGGGCAAAGACCAAGTCTGTCCAGGGATGTCATGATTTCGTTATGGAATGAGGAAGTGGCAGTTTGAGTTTCAATCCAGGGGCAGCAAGCCAGGTATCAGGGCAGAAGAGTTGGTATGATACCAAATGCTAAACTTTGAGTAGCGCCAGGTCATGGAGAATGAGAATGAGAGGAAGATATGGTCTTCCCAGCGCCTGGGGCTGGCAGGGAAATAGCAAGTAGGTAAGGATAATGAGTGAGATTCCCCCTACTTTTGGAAGGGATCCAAAAAGTCCAAGACATCAGAAAGCTCTCTGTGGCTCTCAGAAACCATTCAGCAGCCCACAAGCTTTACAAAAGGCGCAGATCCATTCAGCAGCCCACAAGCTTTACAAAAGGCTCCCCTTTCAGTCATATTCATGATGTTTGGTTTCAGCAGATGGTATTTAGTACTAAACTTACTGGGATTCTGGAGAGGCCGGAGGGACTTCCCTGAACAACACACTGGCTGGCCATGAACAGTTAAAAGCCCACTCATTTATATGTTCCAGTGGCCTCCTGGGAGGGGCCAGGCTGGCACGGTTCTGGCACTTGGGGTAGAATCAGAGCTAGAAATGGAAATCGTTTGTCTATCTGGGGGCTGTGCTTCAGTCCCAGAGTGGGCAAGATCGGTCAGCAATAGAGGCTGAGAAAAGGACCAAGGCTTGGAAATGCTTCCCCTTAAGGACCAGTCAGAGGAAGGAAACTAAGGAAGGTTCATTAGAGAAGCTAAAGGCAGTGGAGAAGAATGTAGCTTCCAAAGTTTCCTCTCCCTTCTTCCCTCATTTCCTGTGCATCCCACTTATTTGTAGTTTTGATTTGTAATTAGAACAAATCTTCAGCAAGAAAGCTGCCCTCTCTGGAAAATGAAGGTAATGATGTCTCCCTCATGGGGAATTCGTGAGAATTCAATGGGGATAATGTACATAACTGCACATATTTGGTGCTCAGATGTGTATTAATTCTCACCACCCCAGCATCACTGCCCACCGCCCCTTTCCCGGGGGCTTACTTGACTTCATTTATTAGTCCTTTGATCTTATCATCAAAACAGAAACAAGTCTGATTAAACTGGATGTGGTTGATTTCTACATACAGGTTTAACAGTGAGAGAAAAAAAGAATCAAGTCTTTGGTTTTCAAATCAGCTTTCACAGTGTACTGAAATGGTGTTCTTTGGCTGTACCCTTTTATAGGTGAGAAAATTAAAATCATCAGCTGAGCAGAAGCGCCTTCTCCAAATTCATAGTCGTAGTCTGTGCCCTGGCCAGCACTTTCTTGCCCATTGCTTAGCATTTGGGAAATTCCAGAAAGTGGAAAAAAGCAAGCCAATGAATGAATCATTTGATACTGTTTATCCTTCCAATTCTGCAGCAAGCCGGTTCCCCAGAATCATGTGGAAAGAGGTCTGTTGCTTAGCTATTACATCCCAGCACTGCATTTTACAAGTGCAAAGGTGCTAACCATTGGCCTGTTACCCTCCCCCTTATTAGAAGTAGCTAGTGTTTATGAGTACTGGAGTCACCATTAGTTCTGCTTCATGGACCCACCTTTCCTGTAATACAGCTCATATAGTTTATCTTAGAAACTCACATGGCTCCCAAAGCATAATTCCATTATCCACATGTTAACTCCCTATGGCCAAGAGGACCCGAAATACTGGACATAGCAAATAGGAAATCTAAAACAGTTCTAAAGCAGTGTTCCTCAGCTGCCAGTCCCTAGGAAGGTGACAGATTTTTACATCTTGGCCCAGAAGCCTCTCTGCTTCCACCCTGGAGGCTGGGCTGAGCTCCAGGAGAACAGGGGAAGTAGAAACTCAGGTTCATGTTGCTGCAGTGCTAGGCCTCTTCCTCTCTTGGCCTGGTACCACCCTCTCCCCTCCACTACCAGAGGATCCAAGGGTCCACAAGGAGACCACCCCGATTTGCCTCATGTCATGATTTGTGGTTGTAAAGATATGAGTATGTGTATACACACACCAACAGTCAAAAAAGGAGATTTTCATATAAAAATCCAGGTTGCCGATACCCTCAAAAACAAAAGATGCCACAACGCAAAGCCTGCATTCCCCACCTGTGACAATCAGATCAAGCAGAGTACTGCTCTCCATTGTACCTCAGTCCTCACCACTCCCTATTGTCTTTCTGAAAGGAGGCCATCAGTAGCAGTTCTGAATACTAAATATAATGACCCTGGATTATAAGAATTCTTACCTCACCTGCTTTACTCTTCTTCATTAACTACTTAGCCCAGGTGGCATTCAAGTGGAATCTAGAGAACTCTCACGGCCAGCCAGACTCTAATCATCACCGTAGCTACCAGTATCACCAGCTTCCATGCAGCCATCCATTTTCAGGGGGAAAAAATAAAAGATCAACAGGTGGTTTCCTCTCACTGAGTCCCTAGAGCTCTCATAATAAAACTCTACACTAGGCTCTCAAGACCATCCAAAGGCCATGGGACTGTCTCCCAAGAATGCAACGCATGTTGGCAGGGCTCTGGGTTTCACGTTAGGTCCCTTCAATATTTCCTGACTTTCCCGGGTACAGAAAGCCAGTCCCCCCAAAGGCCAGTTCAATATGTACTGGCTGAAAAGATTTTGCTGTTCCTGTTGTCATTATGGAGCTATTATCTGTATATTTTATATCCATATGTGCATATTTGACATATCTTTTATACATGTTTTAGGCATCTAGAATTAGGCCTACATGATTTTGAGATATCACAATGGAAATTTAGGTATGTTGCTGGATTGTGGTAGAGTTGATAGGAAGCCCTTGCCTAGAGTATGCTGGCCTCGTTTCCCAACATCTCAGCTTTCTTTTCAACTTGAAAAGTAACCTGTGTAGACATTCATAGTAATATTAATCTTTAATGGACCTTATTCTACTGAACAACCTTGTACATCCATTCTCATTGAAATTTCCCATTCACCCACAAAGATGCGTGTGGCAGAAGCTGTGTTACCTTGATGTACTGAAAAGGAAACTAAGGCTCAGGTAAAGCACTCAAGGCCATTCAGATGGTTGAAGTAGAGCCAGAGAAAAGCAGATTTCCTTGCTGGCAGCTCAAAGCTCTCTCTGAGACCAATGCCTCCATCAGAATTAGGTGAACATGTACAACCTACCTGCTAAATGGATAAACTACCCACTGTCTTTGGCAGTTAGTACATAAGAAGATAAAGCAGAGTATTACAAATACATCTGCACTGCAGTGAAAGTTCCTAGGTATTGTATTGGAGTTAGAGGCTTAAAGCAGTTGCCAAGGTAGTCTTTAATGAAAAATGGTCCTGGTTTGAATGTGCTCCTTTATCTCACTAATACTATAACCCAATTTTTATCAAGGACCTCAGGCCTGAGGAGCTCAAACTGCATTTTGAAGCTTATCTAATTAATATTCACCACCACAAACTCAAAGAGTATGGGGCATGTATCATTATCTTCACGTTTCAGATGGAAATAGGCAATGAAGAGAAGAAGAGCCCTGTGTGTCTAGGTTCAGGAATCAGAGACTGTTTGCTCTTAGCAGCATCGCCCATGTCTGATTCGGCTTTGCCCTCCCCTGTAAGAAACAATGCTGAGATAAACCACGTGGGGTACTGTCATTTCAGCTCAATGTCCCCAGTGTCAGAGTCTGACCAAAAATAATAAGATCAAAGCCCTAAGCCTGTGATGAAAATGAATGGCCGTGATAAAGGGAGATTGGCAAATAAGTCATTGTGCATAGGCCTGGGTACTCAAATGTCCTTAGACAAATACCTAAAATATGGATGTATATTATTATACTGTGGCAATTAAAATCTAAACCTCACAGTTAAAACAGCCAGCTTAGAGATCCAAGCCGTGGCCAGACAAGAGCTGGGATTTTAGATTTGATTCTGCTCTGATCATTCAGCATCACCATGAGCATCCATGTCAGTTTCACTGCTTCCAATGCTTCTCACTATTTCTCATTCTGCAAAATCTCTCTGCATTTTTTAAAAAGCAGGCCAAAGACACCGGGCATTAGCAATCCCAATAACCATTGAAAGAACATAGACAGTGTCATACTGGGTAGATCAGTGGTCCATTTGATCAAGAATTCTGTCACTATTATCTGAGACATTCGTGGGATAGCATGACTCCTAAAAACTAGTATTGCACTTCTGAAAACTTTACCCTGCAGATACAAAAATCACACAGGAAAAATCATTGCAGTGCCATTGATAATAGCAAAAACCTGGGAATGGACTAAGCAGTTCTGAATAAGGGGTTGGTTGAATAAGTTGTGATACATACACAATGGAATAGAACTCAGCTTAAAAAAAATAAATAAAACTATGTATATCAGTAAAGAACTGTCTCAAACATATAATGGTAACTAAAGCAAGATGCACGCACTCAAGTGTGTATGGGATGCTGTATTAGTCTGTTCTAACATTGCTACAAAGAAATACCTGAGACTGGGTAATTTATAAAGAAAAGAGGCTCATGGTTCTGCAGCCTGTAGAGGAAGCATAGCATCATCTGCTTCTGAGGAGGCTTAAGAAAGCTTCCAATTATGGCAGAAGGCAAAGGGAGAGCCAGGTGCATCACACAGCAAAAGCAGGAGCAAGGGGTTGGAGGGGCAGAGGGGTGTTGCACAGTTTTAAATGATTAGATTTCACTCACTATCAGGAGGACAGTCCTAAGGAGGATGGTTCTAAACCACTCATTAGAGATCCACCCCCATGATCCAATCACCTCCCACCTTCTCCACTTCCAATACTGGGGATTATATTTTAATGTGAGATTCAGGCAGGGTCACATATCCAAAGTATATATGATGATAATAGGTGTTTAAAATTGTGGGGGTAAATATTTTTAACCACTTAACGTATATTTATTGAATACCTTCTGTGTCTCAGGGAGCATTCTAACTACCAGGGATATGGCAGTGAAGAAAACAGATCTAATGTCCTGCCCTCAAAAATTTATTATATTTGCTTTTATATACATTTAAAAAAATCTTTGACCCAATACACAAGAAACTTATATCGGTAATTTCTCTCTGGGGAGGCAGGGACTGCACAGATGTGGAACAAATGTGAGACAGCAGGTTGGCACTGTGTAGACTTTTATGTTTCTTAAATATTTAAACTAAATAAAATACAAATGAAAAAATTGACAGGTAAATATTAAGCACCTTTCTTTGTTAATCTAGTACTGATCTGCACTCATTAATTTATGCAAACCTGTCCTGAACCTTTTTATCAGTTTACCTTAAGTATTACACCTTGTTAACATAGCCTTTTCCATATATTTACTTGTGGAATTTAAATAAAATGGTATTCCTTTCGTTTCTCTTATAGAAATGTCTTTCTTAATTTCAAAACGCCCCTTTCATCTAATATCCTGAGTTTAAATGAACATATTCATGTTTGTTGTCCTTGGACCATCCATTAACCTATTGTGATGGTTAGTACGGAGTGCCAATTTGATTGGATTGAAACACAGAATTAATCCTGGGTGTGTCTGTGAGGGTGTTGCCCAAAAGAGATTAAAATTTGAGTCAGTGGGCTGCGGAAGGCAGATCCACCCTTACTTGAGGGGATACCATCTACTCAGCTGCCAGTGAATATAAAGCAGGCAGAAAACCATGAAGAGGTGAGACTGGCCTGGCCTCCCAGCCTGCCTCTTTCTCCTGTGCTGACGCTTCCTGCCCTCGAACATCGGACTCCAAATTCTTCAGTTTTTGGACTCAGACTGGATCGCTTTGATCTTCTGTTTGTGGGACATTGTGATTGTGTTAATACAATAAACTCCCTTTATGTATATATAAATAAAGGGCTGTGCAAGGGATATGAAACATTTATATATGTATATACACATATGTGCGTGCGTGTGTGTATATATATATATATATATACACATATATATATATACACACACATATATATATGTATATATATATGCTATTTGTTCTGTCCCTTTAAGAGAACCCAGAGTAATACACCTATAAAACTTAATGAAATCTCCCTGTCCTGTTACCTTTGCCTTCTCTCACAGAAGAGTTCTGATTCCTGCTAACAAATTCATAATTTCCATCCTGTTAGTTATATAAACCTTTATGTAAATAAAACCATCTCTGTTTATAATTGGGGTGACTAGGATTCCATTTCTTCCTTCTACTAAAGCCGCCAGCCTCACCACCCCAGGACTACCTTTTACCTCCATTTTTATCCATGAACTCCTTTCTCTCAGAAAACATCCAAAAATGATACTTTTGAAGCACAGAAAATGGTTTCAAAATCCTAACAATAAATTCACCTCTTCCTGTCCTCCATCCTTCCTCCAGCCTCCAGTCTTCAGCCCAGCTCTCGCTCCTTTGAGATCCTCATCTGAGAAGATGCTGTGCCCAGGCACCTGTCATTGAGCTTCCTATTCCAGCCCAGCTCCTAGTGGCACCAACATGCCTGTTTTGTCACCCATGCCTGTAATTGCCAGACTAAAAGACATTTCCCCACTCAGACCATCCTTAGTTCCGCTGCAGTGTTTGACGCAGTGTGAAACCACTTATCCCAGTCACAGATCACAGGCTCTTATCATTAAAAGAGTCCTTGCCTGCTTGTTAACCTCCCACATCCTCGGCCTCTTACAGACCCACCTCTGGAGGATCCTGTGGTCCTGGTTTACTCTAGCTTGGAGATATTCATGCATCCACCGTAGGAGATACTGTCAGGCTCTGCCCATGACTAGTGGGATCCTTTTCTAGAGTGGCCAGCTGCTCAGTTTGCCCAGGACTGAGGGAATTTCCGGGAAGCAGAACTTTCAGCTTTAAACATGGACAGCCCTAGTGAAATCAGAATAGACTGGTCACCCAAGCTTACCGTTGTCACACAGACAGCCTCTGGGTGTGCCTCCACTTCCAAAGACTGGCACCTGTGTCTCCCTACTGAAAGACTTCCCTTAGGCTGCCAAATGCCGCATTATCTACTCCCCTAGTGAGTGGGCCATGGGGACTGTTCCCCAGGGATGCACTTCTATGAAGTGACTGAATTTTTATATCCCCGACACAGCCCTTAACCAATGACTAATAGCTAAAGGAGTGTAGGTACTCCAGTGCCTTTGACCCTGATTGGGTAATGCCGAGTTATGACTCACACTGTCTCCAAAACTCCCTGCAGGATTAAATCAAACTCATCCTCCCCAGAACTTTGATACCACACTTGCTTGGTTTGCTTCACTTTATTATCCCAATACTCCATGATGCTTCTGGTTTTCCCTGAGAACAGGTCCTAATAAATCACTTCCCTATCTTTAGAGCCTGCTTCTGGAGACCCCAGATGGCTTGGTGATCTATTGCTGTATGATAAACAACTGCAAAATGTAGTGATCAAAACAACTTTTTAAAAACTATTTTTCACAATTCAGTGGGTTGGCTGGGCTCAGCTGGGAGGTTCTTCTATTTCACCTGATGATAGCTGTGACTGCAGTCATTTGGGGGCTCTCCTGAGCTGGAATGTCTAAGATGTCTCATGCCAGCACACTCATGTGTCTGAGGCCACCTTGAAAGGTCTGCATACTGGAATTCCCTCAGTCTTTGAGAGTTCAGTTTGCCTTACTTGAGGTCTCATATATGGTTGTAGTCAGACAGCAGCTGCTGCTAGAGTCGTCTGAAAGGTTAACCAGAATGCTGGCATAGATGGTCTTCATCCCTTCCTCCCTTGGCTTAGTTTCCTAGGGTTGCCACAGCAAAATGCCACAAACTGAGTGACTTAAAACAGCAGATATTTGTTCTCTCACAATTCTGGGGGCTAGGAGTCTAAAGTCAAGGTATTGGAAGGGCCATGCTCCTTCTGCAGGTTCTAGGAAGAATCCTCACTTGCCTCTTTTTAGGTGGTTGTTGACAAACCTTGATGCCCCTGGCTTGCAGCTCTATTACTCCAATCTCCGGTGCTATCATCACATGGCCCTCTCTCTGTGTGTCTGTGTCTTCAGATAGCCTGCTTATAAAGATACGACCCATTGGATTTAGGCTTTGTCTAAACAGTATGATTTCATTTTAACTTGGTTTTGTCAGTAAACACCCTGTTTTCAAATAAAGTCACATTCAAAGGTTCCAGGTAAGCATGAATTTTGGAGGGACACTATTCAGCTCAGTATACCTCTCTGTCTGCTCTCTACATCTCTATAAGTTCCATCAGAGAGAGAGCTTATAGGCAGTTCAAGTTTCTCAGAAGCACAAAAGTGGGAGCTGCAAAGGTTTTCTTAAGACCTTTTCAAGCACTAAAAGAGTGCATAAGTTTTCTTTTTTTTTCAAAGGTTTTCTTAAGACCTTTGAAGCACTAAAAGAGTGCATATTTTAAATGCTAAGGTGACACTGGCAAACAAGATAGGCAACATGTCTGCTATCATACAGCTTCCATTGTAATAGAGAGAATAGCATTGATCATTTCCCTTAATGTGTTGTGATACTGTGGAAAGAATACCGAAGTACATCTGACACCTGGACTCCAGTCCTGCTTTGGTTTCCAAACAGAATAAAAGATAATGTTGCCTGTCTCCTGGCTCAGTCACATAATATTCCTGGGCCTTCATTTCCTCATCATATAATAGAGAGTTGGAACCAGATTATCTGAGTTCCTTCCAACTCTGATGTGTCTCCACCATTTATGCAACTGCTTTCCTTTGTTAAAACAACTTTCTTATTTTCATCTCCTTCAGAAAGAATTCCATTTGACCCAGCAATCCCATTACTGGGTATATATCCAAAGGATTATAAATGGTTCTATTATAAGGACACATGCACACGAATGTTCACTGTGGCACTGTTTACAATAACAAAGACTTGGAACCAACCCAAGTGCCCACTGATGATAGACCAGACAGGGAAAATGTGGCACATATACACCATGGAATACTATGCAGCCATAAAAAACGATGAATTCATGTCCTTTGTAGGGACATGGATGAACCTGGAAACTACCATTCTCAGCAAACTGACACAAGAACAGAAAATTAAACACCGCATGTTCTCACTCATAGGCAGGTGTTGAACAATGAGAACACATGGACACAGGGAGGGGAGCATCACACACTGGGGTCTGTTGGTGGGGAACTAGGGGAGGGACAGCTGGGGTTGGGGAGTTGGGGAGGGATAACATGGGGAAAAATGCCAGATATAGGTGATGGGGAGGAAAGCAGCAAACCACGTTGCCATATATGTACCTATGCAACAATCTTGCATGTTCTTCACATGTACCCCAAAACCTTAAATGCAGTAAAATATATACTTTAAAAAAAGTCTTTGGGAGGAGCTAAAGCTTTGTGGATAAGTAGAGCAGGGAATGAAAACTTGTAGGGGAAAGGAAGAAAATGAGCTTCCTGGACTGTCGAAAATTGCCTTTCCCATTCCTTCCATATTCTTGTACTCTTAAATTGTGATGCTTCCCTTAATTCTTAATACACATCTGCTCAAATTGTGGTCTCCATTTCAACTGACCCACTTGGCAGGAGAGACAGGCTGCAATTGTGATGTGGGCTGACATCACATGATTCCTTTACCACTGCTATCTCTAGCATGCACCTGTTACAGAGAACACCAGGTGTTAGTCTACAGGTGTTCCTGAGATTCACAAAGAAAAAGGTAACTGCTCCTGTATGCTTCTTAGCACAAAAATACAATGATACCCATTACTGTACTGTAATTATACCGTAATGGAAGGGACCTGTGGATCAGCCCCCTTGATGGCATCTGTGTATGTTGTTCCAAGCAAGTCATTAGAAATGAGAATATAGTGGGGTTTTTTGTTTTAAGAATAAGGGTTAATGTTGTTTTGAATAAAAGGTATCTTTCTTTCTTTTTCCTTTTTTTGAGACAGGGTCTTGCTCTGTCGTCCAGGTTGGAGTGCTGTGGTGAGTAGCTGGGACTACAGTTGCATACCACCACACATGGCTAAATTTTTTTGTATTTCTCATAGAGACGGGATTTCACCATGTTGCCCAGCCTGGTCTTAAACTCCTGGGCTCAAGTGATCCACCTGTCTCAGTCTCCCAGAATGCTGGGATTACCGGTGTGAGCCACCACACCCAGCCAAAGATATCTCTATGCCAGTGTTTTTTCAAACTGCAATACAGGGACCAAATGCCTCAGAATTACTTGGGCTGCATATTAAGATACAGATTTCTGGGCTAGTCTCAGAGGATGAGAGTTGGCAGTCCCGGCACTTAATCATTTCCCCCAAAACACAGTGAAAATAGAGAATGAGATTCCTACTAGCATCTCATTCTTCCATGCAAATCCCATCATTCCCTGTCCTTTCTTCTACACAGTTGGGGTTTCACGTCAGATCTTCACAAATTCTCCTACTGCCAGGACTCAGGAATTAGCCCAGCCTACGGTATTACCACCACCATCCCTTTGCCGCTACCAACCCCCAACTCCTGACTTCTGCTGAACCCATAGGAACACAAAATTTAAAAAATAGAGTTTGAGGAGTCGCTTCAACCAAGTAGGTTCTGACATCAAGGCCGGAAGCCAAGAACCCCAGAAGGTGGAGATGCAAGGACGTGTCCTGAGTGTGATGGAAAGCAGGCAGCCAGCCAGTATCCTGGAGCAGCCTGCTCCCCCTCCACACATCAGAGTGAGGACAAGTCTCAGGACCCAGGGACAGGAAAGACCAGATCATGTCTTTCTATCGCATGCCACTGAGAAAATTAAAAGGATTATACAATGAGATATGAAGAGTTATTAAGAGGTTCATAATAGAAGAACGGAGAAACACTAACTGCCTTAAAATTTAGTACATGGTCTATCATTCACCACAGATTTAGTTTTTATCCTTTAATCTGTTATATCTAAAATTAACTGCCAGGCACAGTGACTTACTCCTGTAATCCCAGCACTTTGGGAGTCTGAGGCAGGAAGATCTCTTGAGGCCAGGAGTTTGAGACCAGACTGCACAACATAGCGAGATCCTGTATATACAAAAAATAATTTTTTAGAAAATTAGCCAGGCATGGTGGGGTATGCCTGTAGTCCCAGCTATTCGGGAGGCTGAAGTGAAAAGATTGCTTGAGCCCAGGAGTTCGAGGTTGCAGTGAGATATGATCATGTCACTGTACTTGAGTGCCACTGACAGAGTGAGACCCTGTCTCAAAAAAATTAAATTAACTTTGTTGTGTTTTTAAATTAATTCATTTAATTCATTCAATGAATATATATCCAACGCCTACAGGGCATACAATGCTCAGCCGACGCTGACATGGTCCCTGCCCGTATAAGTTTATAGTCCACTGGAGAAGAGGGCCATTGTATAATCACATAAATAAAAGCATAATTATAAACTGTACTAAGTTTTATGACAGTGAGGTTCTTGGTGTTATTTGGGCATATAACAGGAAAACCTAACCTGGTCTGGGAGGGGGCCAGGAAAGATTTCCATAAAGAATTGACATATGATCTAAGAACTGAAGAATGAGTGAAAGTTACCCAGACTCAGGAGTAGAAAGCCTTTCAAACAGTGGGGGCGGTAGCATGTGCGAAGGTTCTGTGTTGATTTGAAGAGGTCCAAATGACAGAAGGTGAATGTGCCTGAGCGCAGAGCAAGATGAAACAGATTTGGATGGACCTGGAGCGCCAGGCAGAGGCCAGACTTTGCAAGGTCTCATGCCAAGCGGGTTGTTCTGAAAGAACAATGAGAACCATTAAAGAGTTGAAGCAGGAGCTGATGTAGTCAGATGTGCATCTGGAGAAGATCACTTAGACTGCAGTGTAAAGAGCAGAGGAGGAGGACAGTGCTGTATATGAGGAGACCAGCCAAGGATTGTGATGGTTAATTTTATGTGTCACTTTGTCTCAGCTAAAAGGTGTCCAGATGGCTGGGAAAACACTATTTCTTGGTGTATCTTTGAGGGCATTTCCAAAAGAAAAGATCATTTTAAGTGGGTAGACTGAGTAAAGAAGATCACCTCACCAACATAGGTGGGCATCATCTAATTTTTTGAGAGCCCCAATAGAACAAAAAGGCAGAGAAAAGACAAATTCACTCTTTCTGCTTGAGTTGTGACATCTGTCTTTTCCTGCCCTCATAAATTGGTGTTCCCAGTTACTAGACCTTCAGATTCAGACTGGGACTTACACCATTGGCTTGGTTCTCAGGGCTTTTGGCCACTGACTGGCTTGGGCCTCCAGTTTGCACATTTCAAATTGTGGAACTTAGCCTCCACAATCGCATGAGCCAATCCCTCATAAATCTCTTTTTATACATCTATATATAGAGAGGCTCATCAGCTTATAATGAGGTTATGTTCCCATAAACCCTTTGTAAATCGAAAATATCATAAGTTGAAAACGCATTTAATACATATAACCTCTAAAACATCATAGCTTAGCCCAGGCTACCTTAAACATGCTCAGAACATTTACATTAGCCCACAGTTGAGGCTGTAGGCTACATCAAACAGTAAGCCTGTTTTACAATAAGGTGTTGAATATCTCATGTAATTTATTGAATATGTACTATATTATGTCAAAACGGAGACAGGTTCACACTATTGTAAGGTCAAAAAATCATAAGGTGAACCACCGTTTAAGTCATGGACTGTCTATATCACCTACTGTTTCTGTTTCTTGAGAGAACCCTACCGAGCACAGAGCTACCCAGTAGATTGAATGAAAGGTAATGTGGCTTGGACAAAGGTGGTTGCTGTGAAGACAGAGCAAAGAGAACTGCTTTGAAACATATTTCAGAGGTATTAATCCCTGGACTTAATAATGGGTTGGGTACAGAATTAAAGGAGAGTGATGAGCCAGTGTTGACACCCAGGTATCTGGCTCATACCACGAGTGGAAGATGATTTCCTTCACTGATGAAGGAAACTCATAAGATTGGGTTTGAAGGGGTTGGGTTATCTGCGTTGACTTTTCAATGTGTTTAGTTTGAAGTGTTTTTGAGACATTCAAATAGAGACATTCAGTGGGCAACTGAAGTTTGGGAATCATCAATGCTTTGATGTCAACTGAACTCAAAACTGTGGATGAGCTAACTTAAATATTTCCGTATAAACCAATGGCAATATTGGGTAGTGGTTCAGAGCAGGAGTGCAGGAATGAAGCCACCTCAGTTTACAGCCCGGCTCTGCTACTTTCTAGCTGTGCAACCATGAAGAAATTACTCAAATACTCCAAATTCCCATCTATTCAAAACAGAGAACATAATAGTTCCTACCTTATAATGCTGTTGGGAGTATTAAAATGGCTTGTTGCATTTAAAACTTTTAGCATAGTTCTCAGTATTTAGTAACCACTCAATTAACTGCTCAATAAATGTAGATTTTCCTTCTTTCAGAGAGCACACAGAGTTAGTAAGCAGGCTTCCCTAGGACTAAGCTTTGAGGAAATCCAATGCTTAACAGTTAGGTAAAGAAGGATGAGGAACAACCACAGTATGGTCTGAATCCCCGCTGTCCCAAATCCACCCACAAGGGAAGCTAGGACAGCAGCTGCATGTAGAACCTGCTAGGGTGCTTTTCACTCCTCACAAAAGTGATGTGCAGCCAGAAGGGAAGGAGGCAAGAGTTCTTGAAGGGAGCCCAAAGTCAAAGGCCTGGTCCAAGGAATAAAGGGGGATATAAAGTAGCAGACTATAAAGCCAGGTCAGGAACAAGCTGGAAACAGGTCAGCAGCAGGTCAGAAACCAGAGATACAGGGGCTGGAAAATTACAGTGGACATTTGAACAATGTGGAGGTTAGTGACACCAACCCCTCATACAGTTGAAAATCCAAATATAACTTTTGATACTCAAGAACTTAACTACTAATAGCCCACTGATGACCCAAAGCTTTACCGATAACATTAACAGTCAGTTAACACATATTTTGTTTATGTCTCGTAGACCGTGTTCTTACAATAAAGTAAGCTAGAGAAAAGAGAATGTTATTAAGAAAATTACAACAAAGAGAAAATAAAGTTATTATTCATTAAGTGGATCAATCTTCAAGGTCTTCGTTCTCATCATCTTCATGTTGAGAAGGCAGAAGAGGAAGAGGAGGGGGTTGGTTTTGTAGGAATAGCAGAGGCAAAAGAAAATCCATGTATAAGTGGACCAGGGCAGTCGAAACCCATGTTGTTCATGGGTCACCTGCATTTCTAACAAATGAGATGCTCAGGGCATCCTAATAAAGGTAGGTGGACAGGATTGGAGAAACCATAAGATTTCATCATATTCTTTTTTTTTTTTTTTTTTTGAGACGGAGTTTTGCTCTTGTTACCCAGGCTGGAGTGCAATGGCGCGATCTCGGCTCACCACAACCTCCGCCTCCCGGGTTCAGGCAATTCTTCTGCCTCAGCCTCCTGAGTAGCTGGGATTACAGGAACGCACCACCATGCCCAGCTAATTTTTTGTATTTTTAGTAGAGACGGGGTTTCACCATGTTGACCAGGATGGTCTCGATCTCTTGACCTCGTGATCCACCCGCCTCGGCCTCCCAAAGTGCTGGGATTACACATCATATTCTTAAATACATAGATCCCTATTGCTCCAAACCACCTACCCTAGAAATATTTAGAGTGTTTCTGCATATAAAGAATGAAATAGGCCAGGTGCAGTCACTCATGCCTGAATGGGAGGGCGAGTCCCTTGAGGTTGGGAGTTCGAGACCAGCCTGGCTAACATGGCAAAACCCCATCTCTACTAAAAATACAAAAATCAGCTGGGCTTGGTGGCACGCACCTGTAATCCCAGCTACTTAGGAGGCTGAGGCACAAGTATCACTTGAACCCAGGATACGGAGGTTGCAGTGAGCTGAGATTGCTCCACTGCACTCCAGCCTGGGTGACAGAGCAAGACTCTGTCTCAAAAAAAAAAAAAAAAAAAGAATTAAATAAGAAAGTTTTATAACCCCTCTATCTAGTTCAATGGTTTTAAATGTTCTGTGGTGAGGTGTGGTGGCTCATGCAATCCCAGCACTTTGGGAGGCCGAGGCGAGTGGATTGCCTGAGGTCAGGAGTTCAAGACCAGTCTGGCCAACATGGTGCAATCCCGTTTCTACTAAAAATACACACAAAAAAAATTAGCCAGGTGTGGTGGCATGTGCCTGTAACCTCAACTACTCAGGAGGCTGAGGCAGGGGAATTGCTCGAACCAGGGAGGTAGAGGTTGCAGTGAGCCCAGATTGTGCCAGTGCACTCCAGCCTGGGCAACAGAATGAGACGACTTCTCAAAAAAAAAAAAAAAAAAAAAAAAAAAAAAAAAAAGCATTCTGTGTTATATCAGTCACGCCACAATATGAAATTTTGATACTTATACATTATGATAATATGTTACTTTAAAAACTATATCTTCTCTGGTATTTTCAGTTACTGTTATTGTTTTGGTAAGTAATATATCAGACAAGAAATATTTACTGTAACCAATACCCAGATGACAGACAATTTCAAAATGTTCTAAAAATGGTTGTTTATTGATATGTTGATAATGATACCAGTAATATTGATGTCATCAGTGTTAACATCAACATTGTTTACTAACAATAGGAGCTGGTTAAATGTGATATCTGTGTTATGAAAAGGCATACTTCAGAAATATTGTGAGTTCAGCTCCAGACCAGAGTAATAAAGCAAATATTACAATAAAGTAAGTCATGTTTTTTTTCAGTTTCCCATGGCACGTAAAAATTATACTTACACTGTATTGTAGTCTAAGTGTACCATAGCATTACGTCTAAAAAAGCAATTAAAATATTTTAATAGCATTACATGTATAAAACATTAAAAATATTTTATTGCTAAAAATTCGTCACAGAGGCAGGAAGTGAGCATATGCTCTTGGAAAAATGATGCCAGTAGACTCACCTGGTGCAAGGTTGTCACAAACCTTCAGTTTGTAAAAAACGCATTATTTGAAAAGTGCAATAAAGTGAAGCTCAATAGAACGTGTGTGTGTGTGTGTCTGGTGTGTGTTCAGAGAGAGAGGAGTATGCAATGGCAAGAAAATTTAAAACAAATTTGGATTGAGACCAAATATATAGTAATAGAATTTGCATTTAATAAAGTATTGATATTGGCTCATGCTCCTAGAAGTCTATTCTCATTATTATGATAGCTACTCTTTCTCCCATTAGATTGATGAACTGCTGAAGGAAGCAAAAAGTAAATTCATCTCAGTAAGTGAAAATCATTTCATTGCGAATGAATTTTTTGGGTCCAGCCCCATACTAAAATAGTCACAGGTTGAATACCAAATGGTCTCTAGCCTAGGCCATTCTCAGTCAAAGGCAAACAGACAACGCTTGTTCAAAGGAAGAAATATTACTACCCGAAATTTGACAAAGATCTTGGAAAATATTTAAATAGACTAAAGTGACTTCTAATTGTTTTCCCGAGTATACATGTTCTGAAAGGTCTTCGGGCCGACGTTGTTGTCTGTTTACTTATTGACTGCATCTTTTTCACTGTGCCGACAGCATTCTAGCCTCAGGGGCCACTTTCCAGTGTAGCTTTTTAAATGTTTTTAATTAGGACATTGTGATGTATTATTAAAGGCAGGCAGAAACTGAAAAGTAGCTATCTTTCCATAGGCACCTTAAGCAAACGCACACTTCAAAGACATTCCCTCCTGCCCTTCCCCCCCAGTTTCAGTCTCCCTTCTGCTACTCTGCCCTTGGTTTCTATTGGAGTTTGGGAGCAGCTTGAAAAAAAATCACTCATCCAGCCCTCACCTTCCAATTCCATGCAGTTAAGAACTTGGCAAAATGAGCAAGCAGAGGATCAAAGCGTGGTATCAGCTTTAGCAGTGGTAAAGCTGGATTGGATATCACTGCATGTTCCAAGCACAATATCAGCTATAAGTAATGGGCCAGAGAGCACAGGGTTCTTTATTAAACTGCAGGAAATGCAGCTGGACCTACTTCCCTTCTGCTGTATGTCTGCAATGGGGACTCACTGGATCAGGACTTACTAGCCATCTTGAAGTGGAGAGGCAAGAATGAGACCTAGCAGGACCTACCTGTAACAAGCTGACCACACAGGGACACAAGACAGGCATGTACATTTTCTAGGGGCACTTGTGAGGCAGGAGAATAGGGTCTGGAGGCAGGGAATCTAAGGTTAATCCATGCTGACTTTCTAGAACTAAATCAAAAGGAAAACCCCAACTTTCCATGCCTAAGTGCCCAAGTAACAAAAGGACCAGAGGCTACTCCTTTGCAGCACCCCTTCCGGGGCTGTTCTCCTGCATGACAGGTGAAAAATTGAAAGTACCTCTGATTGGTCCCCTCTCACAACGAATCAGGTTGGTCATGCACCAAATTTTCATTTGCATAAGAGTATTATTTTGTAACTTCACTTCAACCTCTAACTGGTCACTTTCCACAACCAATCAGATGCTTGCATTCTGATTGGTCTCTTTCAACCAATCAGACTGATCACAGGCCATTACTTTATTAACATAAGGTGTAGCCAACTAACCAATGGACACTTCTAGAGGGTATTTAAACACCAGAAAACTCTGTAACTGGACCCTTGAGCTGCTTGCTTGGCCCACTCCCACCCTGTGGAGTGTGTTTTCATTTTCAATAAATCCCTGCTTTGGTTGCTTCATTCTTTTCTTGCTTTATTTGTGCGTTTTGTCCAATTCTTTGTTCTAAGTGTCAAGAACCTGGACACCCTTCACTAGTTGGGTCTGAGAGGCATAGAGAAAAAGAGAAATGACTCATCAACACTTAACTTTGCCAGGTAAAGAAATATGGCAGAGTAGGTATCAAGTTTTCCCCAGTCTCACCAATCAGAAGAACCATCTTTTTCCCAAGAAAAGAGATGAGTGAGCAGGGAAGAGAGGGTCTCTAGTACTTTCCCCAAGAAGGCCATAATTCTAGATGCACGTGGTGAAACAATTTTATGCCATTTCTCCATTAAAAATAATACACAAGTTTTATTTCCCCTCCTTTAATATCAAGCACTGGTTAGAGATGACCCAGAAATCCAAAGATGGAAAGAACTTTACTGAGGTTAAGTTTATGGATGTTCATCATTGTGATGATTATTAAACCCTCTTTTTCAATCAGAAGCAAAGGATTTTTAGAGGGGCTCATTCAGTCTCTCTGAGGAGCAGATACAGTTTGTTGTAAATGCGTTTTGCTCCACAGACAATAGTGCTGTGATGGAATGGTTGGCCCACGAGTTTGTGAATAAATGAATAAATCACACACCTGTTAAATTGTGTGCTGCACATAATGAAGGGGTTGTGATGTTGTGAGTTTTTTTTAAAGCAAAAATGTTGCTTGTCTCCATTTGCTGCTTCTAAACAATTTCTAAATGTAATATCTTGTGTTTTCCCCCATTTAATGAAGTTCAAAGTTCTTCGTGGTGCTCACACATGTGAATTCTAAATCTACTTATTGTTCCAATCAATTCTCAGAGCTGCAAATATAAGCACTGTGATTTGGCATAGGAGCAAATTAGCATATAACAACATTCTAATCCTGCCCTAGGTCATGTTGCCAGGGTTGGAGAAGTAGGGGTGAAAGAATCTGAAATGGTACCATGAAGCATGCCACTCACCTGGGCAGGTTCCCTGTGGGAGTGTATAAGGCGTGTAGTATTCTGGAGGAATCTGCAAAAGTCCTGGAGCCTTAGGCCCCCATGGCAGAACAACTACCATAAATGATTCCTCCATGCCAGGAATGTGACCATTGTGTCCACTTGCCAGGCCAACAGAAGAAGGAAATCATGAAGTTGCTGGGTTTTAAAGCTTGTGCATGGATAGCTTCCAAGCTCTTATTTGTATCTGGTAGTTTTTAAAAGTGTCCTCTTCCTGAGCAGGGAACTGCAATCCATTATGAATGAAGACACTGCATCGTTATCTTAGTAGACAATAATTACAATAGTGATTTTTATGTACTTTGTACCTATTATCTCCCAAGATAGTCAGGGAAAAGGGTACAGCCTCTGATGCTTCAAATTCATGCTCCACACTCCAGTTGTTTGTCATTGGTCAAATGACTGAGCCTACCTGAATTTCTTTACTAATCCTAAAAGGAGGGGGGCATAAAGTTTTTATAGAGTAGAGGTGTTGAGGGGATTAAATGAGTGTGTGTGTGTGTGTGTGTGTGTATAGGGTCTGCTGGGTTTGGCCACTTTGTGTACTACCTGGTCCATATATATTTGTCTATATCAGCATATAAAGAGATTCTTTAACTTGAAGTATGATAGAAAAAGAGAGAGAAAATGAGAAGGGGAAAAGAAAAATGAAAGAAAAGCAGAATTGAAAATGACTTTTGAGTGAGATATCACTGAGAACCACATCCAGTTGATGATACAGCTGTCTTAGCCACAGTGCATTGCTAAACTCTTACATTACAATGCAGCTGTAATATAAGCCTACAATTCCCCCTCATTAACAACTAAAGAAGACTCCCATGAGAAAGGTTAACAGAGTCATCTATAGTCTAGGGTAAATGTTCCTTTAATTCAGCTGAGCCTTCACTGCATGCTCTGAGAGGGTGCATTTTTCTCAGCCTACCCTTGTGTTCGTTGTTTCCGCATTCACTTGCTCCAAGTTCACTTTACTTTGAGAAGAGCTCTTGTCACCGTGTTGCTAGTACATTGAACCAAAACTCTAGCCATTATTTACTTGCAATACCATTGAAATACTTTCTTAGTTTTGTCTTCCCAAAGCCTTCTCTTTCTTGTCTGAACATTCTGTGTCATCACTGTGGAGATGAGGAGATCTTATTTTTGTTTTCATTCCCTTCTCCTTTTGATGGAAGGAGTCATTTCCACATTAGTTTCCATTTGAACGGTGGATTTCCTCATTGGGTAAAACAAGAATACCATGACACTCTCTGTGTAATTTCTGTATATTAAGTGTACCTATAGCAGTAGATCAAGGCTATCCTCCTTAACTATTTACATCCAATGCTGAGTGTAATTCTAAAGCACTTAAAACTATTAAAGCGGTATTTTCAGAGGTTTGTCAGTTATAAAATAACCAAGTAGGAAGCATCAGTGAAAGCCATCTGACCTTCAAATACTGCTCTTCTCTCTCTCACTCTGTTATCTTCCTATAGTTTCTGAAATCCTTAGCATTGTCTATTCTTCAATCGATGGTATTTATTAATGTCCTCTATGAGTTCCATCCAGGAGCTGGGTGGCGGGAGTTAATATACATGGGGCTGTACCCACAGAGCTTATTAAACAAGTGCTGTCAGTAACAGGTGCCAAGTAGCATGGCAGGAGAAGCACGCTTTACTTGGGAGCCTTCCTAGGAACTTGTAATCCATGAGGATAGCGGGAGGCAGAAGCTCCCTGGAGGAAGTGATATTTTTAACAATCCTATCCTGTCATTCTTTTGAACCAAGGCATTTATTTACCCTTGTTGAAATGCAAACCACTTACTACTTACCCAGAAGAAGAATGCTTTTAGATCATAAAAACCCTGAGTATGTTAGCACACATTAGCTTGTCCACAAGCTGAGGCCCTGAAGAAATGAATATTAGAATTGTTACATTTTAGATGGCAGCAAAAGGAAGATTAAGCCCAGGGCTCTGTTTAAAGATCAGGAGGCCACTTCTATGGGGAACTTTTTATCTGCAGGACTTTGGGGTTCTGGGGATTAAGATAGGGCTTAGGCTCAAGGCACTAAAAGAGGATTCAAGCTACATGAATGATTTCACCCACATTACAGTTTTGCCTAAGCCTATTCTACTCTTGAGCTAGTCCTTACAACTCCCACTCGTCGGGGGAAATGCCTCCACTTGGCTTCTAAATAGTGAAAGTGAAGTGTGAAGTGTAAGAGGAAAAGTATCTTTATAAAATCTGATATGCCCAAGATAGTTATGTAGCAAGACAAGTTTAGTTGGAAAAAATTCATCTTCTGTTTTCCTACAGGTTATCTCTATGATCTCTCCTTATTTGTAAATTATTTTTAAGAGTGTGATTCTAAAACTCAAGGTAAAAATTCGTCATTCAGTTTTTGTTTACATGAATACATGCCAGCACCTACACTTCCTCATGCTTATAGCATTACAAAAATGCCAATACACGGGTCTCCTGTTTATTATCCGGAGAAGTTTCCAATGGAAAATCCCCACTGTGTAACTTATACAGGCACTTTGAGATGTAATAAAACTCCCTAACCGTAATCTCAACCTCTGACCTTTTAAAATCCAATTGAGAACACTTGTCAGGTGACTGACTAGAAAGGTGCCTTCTATTAAGCAAATGCCAGAAGGTGTTTTTTTGTGAAAACAGAGTTAGCAAATGATCAGTAACTAGGAATTTTGTCTCTACTCTCCTTCCTGCTGCGAGAGCTCTAACTCTGAGCCTGGATTCCTGGCTCCTGCTATTACAAGTTTGCGTGTGTGTGTGTGTGCGTGTGTGTGTGTGTGTGTGTGTGTGTGTGTACATGCATGCATGGTGATGTTTAGAGTGAAGAGGAAATTCAACTCTGAGTTTCCACTTTTCCTGTGGGATAAAGATCTGTTCCTCGTGTTGCCACATGGCCCTGTGGAAATGGGGCGTGCATCACAGAAAGGATAACATTTTATAGGCTATAGGACATACAGCACTTTCACTTTTATCTCAACAACAAACCTGCAGAAAAATGTAGGTTAGTTACAGATGTTCTGCAGCTTACCAACTGTCAACCTATGGATATTCACAGATAAAAACCCGAGCTCTTCTGCGAGAACATACTACATGGTGCCAGCAGATGATATGGAATGTATACTGCTGCCTTTTGAACTCAAAAACTGTTTGTTCACAATCAATGCATTTTGCTGTGTTTGTGAGAGTGTTTTTTTTTTTTTTTGAGAAGTTTTCCCAAGCATTATGAACCACATCAGGTTCAATAAATCCAAGAAAATGGAAAGTGTTCAAAGTCCTTGTTGATATATACAATTACCATGGAAACAGAAGAGACGTCTAAAAACTAGAAGTGATGAGAAAAATAGGAACTCTTCACACCAATATAGGATGAATCATTCAATAGTAGAAATTATTATAAAGGGCAAAGAGCAAACTGTAAATATATAAAAATGCTGTTCTTGTACCAGTGGACAACATCAGCAAGAAAATGGAAGAGGAAGACAAAGGATGACTTTTCTTGAGTGGGCACCTCGACGCCAGATGGGCAGAGGAGCCTCCTGTTCATTCCGGGGAGGGCTAGCATGGGAGAAGGTTAAGGGCTGGCAGAAGAGCCTCTGCTCCTAAAACTGTTGCCTCAAGGCAAAAGGAATGCCTCTTCCCGTCTGGTTCACATCCCATGAGGGCGGAGGTGATGAGAATGCAGGCTGTGGCTCTTAAGGTCCTCATCAGAACACGTGGGAGATCCCCAAAGAGAACAGTTATCTGCCCCCACAAACTTCCAGCAGAGACAAATGACAATAATTTGGGGGAAAATATCCTTCACTCATTCAAAAGGTACATTTTTAGTGCCTTCTATGTACGAAGCATTATTTTATTACCTAGGCAGACACGACATTGAACATGTATAAATAAGAACATCAGCTTTTATTAAATTTTTGAGAAATTTTTGAGAAACTGATTCATACTCCTATTCCTGGAAGTGCATTTGTGACTGCAAGCTTAGTCACTTTGGAATTTCCAACAAATGGATTCACTTACAACCATATTGTAAGTAGAACAAGTTTTTGTGTTAGCAGTTTCCAGTCTCATAATGAGGAAACTGGGCTATGCAGGGCTTAAGAGACTTGTCCTAAGTCGTCAGAGGTGGAATGAAAATTCAAATCCAGCTGCTGATTTCAAACTAGTGCTCTCGTCTGTACATCACAATTGTTTACAATATGATCCAACATACCATCCTATAGATAGACCAAAAACTTACTCTAAAATTTCCTTTCTCCAATTCTTGGAAGCCAATGACATGCAATGTCTTCAATTTTATTTTTTGCATATGATGAAAAGCTACTTTCTAGTAACTTACTAAGTATTTACTAAGGATTACTAAATTATGGCATATTGATCTAAAATTAACACATTATTACAGTTTGCCAAGGACTTATTTCTGTACTTTACTAAGAAGATTGCATAGCACCAAGAACTGTTAATTCTGGCATGTGACCCACTTAGAGACATGGAGATAGTTTGGAACTTCTATAATTTTTAGTAAATATGCAATACATTTTGAGTGTTGTTACCATGAGTGGGCTGGAGATTTCAATTTCTGCTATTCTTACCTTTAATTATAACACATTGTTAATTTACTTTTTAAATTCTCATTTAATTTGTGGTGGGTTGTTGGTTAATCCTACAGTGAATAGTAATGTATCAACAGCATTTCAGCTTAAATCTACCCAATGACTAGCTCTTAAGACAAAAGTCTGTTAAAACCCAAAGCAGGAATTTATTTTGCTAAAGCACAAACATGTAGAATCTACACTCACCCAACAAATATACAGAGATGCTCGTTATATTTATCAAATTCTTTTTTATTAGAAAGTGGGAATGAGTGAGTAAGAGGAGTAAACGCAGGATATTTCTGCTCATGCTCGAAAACATTAAGTATCATTTTCACTGCTAGAAAAGCAGTACTGCTCTCTTTTAGGTCTAAGTGCCATTCACTGTTGGCAAGCTACCCAAAAGCTATGTCTAACCAATTCTCCTTTGATGTCTCTGAGCATGGAGGCTGGAAAATAAAATTTGTGCTTTCCCCGTCTTTCTTGAAGCTCGGGACAGTCATGTGATCCTGTCTGGTCCATGAAATGTACATGGAATTCTTTTGGGGGAAGACTACATAGAGAGTTTTAAATTTCCTGATGAATAGGGGTACCCTACCTCCAAATAATATTGAAGACAATGCCTGGAACAACAGCCATTCTGTAACTATGAGGAAAGTAGCAACAGAATCACAAAAATCTGTTGCCAAAATCCTGAACCTATGCTGATAGTTGCCTACCTACAGATCTCTTTTTATGGGAGAAAGAATAAACCCCTATTTGTTAAGATCAGCGAGCACTGAGTTTATTGTTAGGATCCAGAAGCAAATTCAGGAATACTTATGTATAGATAGGCAGGGATTTAGATGCTGACTTTTGTAAATAATCCTTATTTGTAATATTGCCTCTGAGAAAAAGGTATTCTGGGTTCAAACAGATGTGTTAACTAAAAAATTAAAACATAGCCTTCTAATTGAGAAATAATTTCAAGTGTTTACTTTCGTTATATTTCCCTCAATCTCACACTCTTATCAGTACCCACACAAGCATTTGTGCACACACACACCTGTTTTCCTCTATTACCTCGTGATGGGATGATAAATTGGTTTCATCTTAGGCGCCAATGGTGATAGATTGGGAATGGCTGTCTGGATCACAATGTTGAAAATAATTTTGAGGCAGATAACACAACTCATAAGGAAGAGTGCTGTGATCAATCGGCCAAGTCCACCAGGGATATGAAAAATGGAGTGGCAGCACCTGTATTTTTGTAACAGTTGACCTGATCCAGTGTATCAAATTTTTAAATGCTCAATCTAGCATAATCCCTTCTCTTCTCTTAACCCTGAAGGTAGGAATTTTGTATTTTCAAACTGGGACATTTAGTCTTTATGTTGGCTAGAGTTCACTAACTAGAAAGTGAGTATGGTAAATAAAACAATAGCCAGCTAGAGTATTGAAGCGGGAATTGTATTAAAAATGTCATGTCTTTAAAAATATACACATACAGTCATGGGGTATACCACTTGCTTCTCCCTTCAAGGAAGAACTTGTTCAGCTGCAAGACGTGCAGTCGGCTGACAGCATCTAGATACATCTCCTGCAGAATCCACCTTAACTTTCAAGCCAAGGCCATGCACATCCTAGGCAGACCCAGACACTGCCTGAGCCTGGTCGAGGTTCATGGCCAGGCCAGGCCATTTCTATCCAGCGTGGGGCTCTTTTGCAGGCAGTCTTTGCTATGGGACTTTCATGGTATTGGCTAAGACTTCATCACATCTACATCATGGGCTTCGAGCTCCATCCTGCTTCCCTCTGCCTCTCCTTTCATCAGCATCCCTGTTTGATATGGCTGAGATTTGTGTCCTACCCAAATCTCATCTTGAGTTATAATCCCCAGGTGTTAAGGTAGGAGGCTAGTGGGAAGTGATTGGATAATGGGGAAGCTTCCCCAAGCTGTTCTTATGGTAGTGAGGAATTTCTCATGAGATCTGATCATTTTAAAAGTGTGGCACGACCTTACTCACTGGCCCGTCTCTCTCCAGCCACCATGTGAAGAAGGTCCTTGGTTTCCCTTTGCCTGATACCATGAATCTAAGTTTCCTGAGGCTTCCTCACCAATGTGGAAATGTGAATCAATGAAACCACTTCCCTTTATAAATTACTCAGGCTTGGGTATTTTTTTTAATAGCAGTGTGAAGATGGACTAATACATTGTCCCTACCTTGTCGGTCTCCCTTTATCTTTTCCAGGTGTGACCCCCTCTTCTTCATACACTCCTAATTCCATCAGGGTGTCTGCTTCATGGAGAATCCAAACTGATACCCATACCTACTATGGATATGCTTACTTAAATATACAAAGCATTTATGGTATATTAAAGTATACCACGTGCCCAAAGAGGCAAAGTGCTATGCTGGGTTTTGCATCAGAGAAGATGGATGAAAATCCCAGGCAATAATCATAGAGTGCCTTTGAGCTAGTGTCTTATTCTTTTTTTTTTTTTTTTTCTCCTGAGACGAAGTCTCACTCTGTCGCCCAGGCTGGAGTGCAGTGGCACGATCTTGGCTCACTGCAATCTCCGCCTCCTGGGTTCAGGCAATTCTCCTGCCTCAGCCTCCTGAGTAGCTGGGATTACAGGTGTGTGCCACCACGCCTAGCTAATTTTTGTATTTTTAGTAGACACAAGGTTTCACCATGTTGGTCAGGCTGGTCTCGAACTCCTGACCTTGTGATCCACCCGCCTCGGCCTCCCAAAGTGCTGGGATTCCAGGCGTGAGCCACTGTGCCTGGCCGAGCTAGTGTCTTATTCTTAAGGTGAGGATGATCATGGCGATGCCTGATGGGACTGTGTGAGCAGTAAATGAGATAACCATGAAATGGATTTCTAAATTATTAATCACTGTATTACTTTCAGTTATCACTATTGTTTTATAATTTCAAGCAATTTTGCTTATCAATTACCAGCTGATTAATTAGCATTCCTTTATAAATATTTATTAAGCCTTCACCATATAACTGGTACTGATCTAGGAACTGAGGAAGGCAAACTTCCTGCTTTAGTAAATCTCACATTTTCTAAATTAATCAAGTAAATATAAGTTGTATTTAAAATAAACTAAGCAACAGGTCACTAACACGGGTGGTCCTATCTGTGGCTGGGTTCGATTCTCATAGCAGTTTGGATTCGTCCCAGGATTTGTCTTTGTTGATGTTTCTTGCTGAGCTGCCTTTTCTTTCTTTCAGTTTCACCATCCTTGATGCTGTGAATCCTGCAGGGAGCTAACAGGATGGTGCAACAGCTTCTCACTACACCTACGGCTCAGCGGGTCCCGCCGCTCGCTTTATACACTTGTGATTTTCTCTTTGCTTCTCTCTCCTATCTGATCCCCTTTCCCTGAACGCTTGCTACATCTCCCCTCTCTGCCCCCTATTTCTTTTTTCTTCGCTTTTGCTTTACTCCTTTTGCTGCCCCCTTCGGTGGGAGACCCCTCTCTCTGTTTTTTCAGGTAGCCTTGTTTATATAGAAGAACAAACTTCTGGTCCAGAATACACCAGCAGTACACAGGAAGACACCCCTCCCAGGAAACAAGATACCGACACTTGTAGCCACAGGAATCAACGCATGTCTCTGCAACACTTCAAATTAACCAGGCCTCCACCAGGCAGAGAGGGATGTAGCCATACAGGCATGGTCAGGGCCAGCTTATCACCATTCACTGGGCTACTGGCTGCAGTGTGGCTATGCCGAGTGAAAGCCAAATGTCTGCATACCAGCAGAGCCCTCCAGTCCAAAACACGGATGGCTCACTATATTCCTCACGCATAATATTTGAAATTTAAAAAAAAAATCTTTTACCCTAATGTCTAGTAGGCTATTGAACAGTGGCTATCAAATTTTTGTACCATGCTCTAAAGTTAGAAATAAACGTGTGCGTAAATATATAAACACATATACACATATGTATATATTTATATACACAAGTATCTTTACATTTAAAAGTTTCATAAAACAATACTTACCCTCATTACATGAGGAGCTCAAATTTTTAAATTTCATTATAATCTATCTTCATAGCTTTTTAAAATGCTGGTTTTGACCTAGAGATTTTTAATCTTGTGTGTGTATATGTGTATATGTGTTTATGTGTATGTATATCTGTGTGTGTGTGTGTGCATGTGCCGTTTCTCCCCCATGTACTGAAGACTATGGATCCTTTCTTGGACTGTTTTTAAATGCATGAAGCAAAACTCACAGGCTTACAAAGGAAATCAATGATATTGAAATACAATTCTATCCTTGGTCCTCTAGTGGGGAGAGGGCAGTGTCCATGGACCCCAGGTTAAGGATCCCTCCATGGGTAAATTGATTTCCCAGCTGACTGCTGAGCTACAACCTGCAGTTTGGAAAATACGGCTGTGCAAAGCCTCAGAACATTTTGTGGTAGTTAAATATTTCAAATGCTTATTGTCCTGTCATGGTTTCAACCCTCTCTTTCTTTTCCCTCCCTTTCCCCATGCTCCCCCTACCCAGTCACCCACACATCCCCACATGTACATGTATGCACACTCACATACATGCACACACATACATGTGGCCACATATACACATACACAGAGGCACACACCACACACATGCACAGGCACACACATGCAGATCTTAGGCCACATATCTGGAATGAGACGAGGCACAAGACCACTGGGTCCAGCCCCTCGCATGGCCCCAGTCCCACTCCCTGACTGCCTCTGACTCGCAGCTCCTCTGGCTCCTGCCTCACAACTACTCCAGTGGCTCATTATCTCTGCAGGCCAGTGCTCACCCTCACGGCTTTCTTGTTTTCTTTCACAGCGTTAAGAGCCAATAGGTGCATTCTGCCCCGTAATAGTGGTACAGATAGTGGTGGCGGTGGCGGCACAGCCCAGAGCCCTCGACCTTTATTTTTTCAGGCTCCAGTGAACCTTCTGTGGCAGGTGTTTCCCTTTTATAGACCCAGTTCCTCCCTAGGTCACTCCAGGCTGCAGCTGAAGCTCTCACTCGGCTCACAGTGGTACTAAACACACTGCCCCCCAACGTGGCACAGCCTAGCGAGGTCGTGCCAGGAGGAAAGCTGGTTGCTGCCACAACCGAGTTACACGGTTACCTTCTCCAATGGCTTGCCACTGTCGTTTCCTGCTGCCATAGCAAAAATGCCCAGGGCAAACTGTTTTCCCCTTTGCATGTAGGAAGATGATGTTTGTCTGAATTGATTCCAGGTAATGGACAGTGATAGTTCCCTTCTCTTGAGGTATGTTATAGATTGAAGTGTGTCTCCTCCCAAAAAGATATTATTGGAGTCCCAACCCCTAGTGTTTCAGAATGGGACCTTATTTGGAGATAGTGTGTTTACTGAGTAATCAAATTTAAATGAGGTCATTAGAGTATCTAATCCAATAAGACTAGTATCTTATAACAAGGTGAAGTTTGGACACAGAGACAGACATAGAGGGAAGACAATGTAAAGAGACATAAGGAGAAGGTGGCTGTATTAGTCCATTCTGACGCTGCTATAAGGGCATACCCAAGGCTGGGTATTTATAAAGGAAAGAGATTTAATTGACTCACAATTCAGCATGGCTGGGGAGACCTCAGGAAACTTCGAATCCTGGCAGAAGGTGAAGTAAACACGTCCTTCTTCTTATGGTGGCTGGTGGCCAGAAGAGGAGTGAGTAAAAGGGGAAAATTCCCTTATTGCATCTCCTGAGAACTCACTATCACAAGAACAGCGTGAAGGTAACTGCCCCCGTGATTAAATTACCTCCCACCAGGTCCCTTTCATGACACCTGGGGTTTATGAGCACTACAATTCAAAATGAGATTTAGGTGGGGACACAGCCAAACCGTATCAACGGCCATCTGCAAGCCAACGAGAGAGGCCTGGGACAGATACTTCCCTCACAGCTCCCAGGAGGAGCCAAACCTGCCGACACCTTAATTTCAGACTTCTCGCCTCCACATGGTGAGACAAGAACAGCAACTTGGCCTGTGTTCTCTGCCCTTGAGGTTGAAACGGGGAGCAGAAGGTTTTTTTCCCCCGTGTTGCAGCATGGAGTTCTGAATGACAGATGAAAGGCTGCTCACCCACCACGCCCATGCTAAGCCTTATGGCTTCATGGGGTTCAGGCTTCCTGTGTTCAGTCTTCTGTGTTGCCAGAGAAATTTGCATACTCCCATGAACAAAGAAAGCAGCAGAGGAGAAAGAAGAGCTTACAGTCACTTCCTCTTTGGCATGAGAGCAAGTCTGAATGCTCTAGAGTTGATTCTATTAGAAAAACTCTCTGACCCCAAATATGAATAGTTTCACCACACCCAATACTCATCATTTTTAAAATAGATGTTCTGAATTTTACCCTGACTAGTAACCTAAAGACTTCAATTTCTTCTTTTTTTAAATCATGCTCTACAGTAAGAAATGCAAACATACAGACTAGAGAGGGCCACAGGGGTGTTTGATCCCATTGCTTCATGTAGCAGGAAGACACTGAAGCCCTGAGAGGGGTTAGAACTTGTCCAAGGTCACACAGCAGGCAGAGCAGGTCAGGGCCTCAAACCCCTATCTTCTGCCCTCTCCTCCCAAGGCCTCCATCACTAACACCCTGTCATGGCCCATTAGCAATCCCATATCTTGAAAATTAATTTTTTTTCCACTCACACTTTACTGCCCTTCCCTCCTGCAAGCATTTGGAAGTTGAAAGGTCACAGCAGGCTTTGTGAAATCAACCAGAAGAACTGAAAGGAAGCTGATGACAAAAAGTACTTCAAAACCTCTGTTTTCATGAAGACAGCTTCCCCCCACCCCGATCAAACTGAATTATTCTTTTTATTTTTCTGGTACTCTTCTCATTGTGGATTTTTAAATGTGTTTGAAATAGTTCTTTTTTTTTCTATAGATTAATCACCTTTCAATGCTCTCCTTTTTTAAAAAAATCTAAACTTTCAAATAAAATTTTCATTTTTAACTTTCAGTCCTTCTCCTTTATCATAATTTACTTTTCCTATCATGTTCAGTGAATTATACAATTAATGACTTTTTCAGCTTCCAAATGGTTTGTTATTGTACATGTCATGTTTTCTTTTGGATGAGAAAACACTTATTTCACACAATAGTGCCATTGCTTTTATTATTCTTCCTGTCACTGAGAGGGGGAAAGACCAAGAACCAAACAATAAGACTTTTATTTCCAGCTACTGGAGAGCTGTCCTGAAGGTCACTACAAGCCTCTGCCGTTGTGTGCTTCCATCTTGGACATGCCATCCAAATTGCGTAGAGTGGCTGGGGTCTTTTACAGCATGGAGTGTCATCTCATTTCACAGTTGGAGAAACTGAGGCTCACAGGTCCTCTCAGGGCCACACAGCTACCTAGTGCCAGATCCAGAACTAAACCTCAGGTCCCTGAGTTCCAGCCCACTGTCTTTTCCACTGCACGGAAAATCCCAGGAATTTTTTTTCCGAGCTCCCTGAATTCACCCCAAGCTAGTGTTGCAATCCATTTGGTTTTATCTCAGCAGTGTTGGAAGAAAGGGCCTGTAGTGATTCCTGGCTCAATAATATGAGTTTGCATAATAATTTGCATAATCTGGTTGATGAGTTTCATGTTGCTCTAGCTCCAACCAAGCCGTCTTCACTGGTTCTTTTGTGTATCGAAATCCAGAAGCTGTCAGCAGGATTCTGCGCATGGCCTTGTGGGGGGTAAGAGGATGGGATCTGGCGTCAGACCTGGGCAAGTAATTAACCTCCCTTTGCCTCAATTTTCCCTGATATAAAATAAGGAGAATGACAGCACCTGTGTCATGTTGCCCATTTTTAAGGATTACATGAAAAAAAGTGAGTTTAATATTTATAACAACTCAATAAATATTATTCTCGCTACCTATGAGGACATACTACTCAATAGTGGTTTAATAAAAGTTTATAAGGAAATATAAAACTGTAATTAGTGCAATTGCAACAGCTGTGGTGTGGTGCAGTAGGAATCACCCTGGGCTATGAATTGGGATATCTGAGCCCCAGCTTCAACTTCACCATGAATGAACCATGTGGCCAGCATGGAGCTGTCTCACCTCTCTGGATCAGTTTCTTAACCAACAAATCTAATCCTAGTCTTTAAATGGGAGAAAGGAACTCCCTGAAAAGTACAGTTTAACTGACTCACAACCTGTGAAAGCAACGCAATCTCACACCAGAGGAAGGTGAACCCCCGCTAAGAATTATCATCCCCTCCTCAGTGAGGAAGGTGATTTCTTGGTCTGCCTCCATGAGGAAGATAATTGTTGGGCCGTCACTCTGAGGCGTCCTGGCCCCAAAGCAGGAATAATTCCACCCTTGCCTTCATGGGAGCCACCTGCCTGAGCTCAAGCCGGAGAAAGGAGCAGATGAACAATGAATGTCACAGCAATTAGTTTTGGCAATTAGGCAGGCAATTAGTTCTGCAGCATGTAGAATGGGAGGAGAAAGTAAATCAGCACTGGGAGGTGACAGGGAAATATGATTAGGACATCAGGTGCCGGTGACACCCAGGTGGAAAGTCAGGCATTAGGGTCCCAGCCTCCCCTTCCCCACCACCGACCGCCACAGAGACCCTGGAAAGCAGCTGCTTTAATTGAAGAGACATCCCATCCTCTGTTCTAGCCTTTTTCTCAAGGACATCTCATGCCTCCAGTGTTCACTCCATGCTGTGATCGTGCTGGTTTCTCCCCCAAAATTCTGCCCCCCATGTCAAATAAATGAAGCACTAGTTTCCTGAAGATTGTCTTCTCTTAGTTGAGAATACATTTGTTTTCTTTTGTTTTTATAGTTTTGGTAGCTCTTCACTAAAGACAAGTTAATGAATTAAAGACAAGTTCACATTTTTCTTGGGGGTGGGTAGGAGGCAGATCCTAAATCAGTGTATGATATTGTGGGACATGGGGTGGTGCTTTAAAATCAAGGACCTGGAATTAGATTCCAGCTTCACTCAAGATCAGACCTGGGCTCTGACCTTTAGTTTCCTCAGCTCTAAAATGGGCATAACAACAGGATTTCCAGTTAAAATACATGATACTTCCATATCTCTTGTTCACAGACATATTAATTTCATACTTTTGGGAGTGTATGTTTTATTTAGAAATTATTTGTTTTGATCTGAAATTCGGATCTAACTGGGCATCCTCTATTTTCATTTGCTACATCTGGGAACCTAGAATAAAATAATAATACATCAGAAAATTAATGAGAAGATGAAATCAAGCACTGTATTAAAAACCCCTAACTGTGTGCCTAATTGGGAAGCCGAGGAACAACTAAAGTTTCTTTCTCTTCACTTGCCTCTGCCATTCTCATCTGAAAGGTTAGACATTTTCTATAGAGCCTGGAAGTATAGAGCAATGCCAGTAGTGGTGGACTGGTTTTGACTCAAAATAAGGAAAGACCTTTCTAATGGGTTGACTGAGGCAAGGGGTTCAAGCCCAGGTCCAGATACCTCTTGAAGAGAAGACTCGAGCATCAGAAGAGTAGCTGGACATGATCTTTAAGGTCTCTTTCTACCTGAGCTTCTGAACTGGTATTTGGAGCTTCTCTTCTTATGATTAAGCACTGGGAACAGCTTCGGAGGACCCAGAAGTGCAGTTAGGAAGTGTGATGACACAGGAGCACCTGGTGCAGCAGCAGTCTATTCAGGACATTCACAGTGATTCTTAGGAAAAGTCAGGGATGGAATCCAGTGCTAGATTTCACACTGCGAGACGCCCAGCTGGTGTTCTGATGACCCACCTCACCAAAGGCACCTTCAGGTTTTGTGTGGCACGAGCCTTACACAATTATGGGAGCCCTCTTTAAGAAAAAGAATGCAAAATTGCAAATACAAAATTAGTCATGAAAGCGAATATTTACTTAGAATGAGAAATTATATCATGACAAATTACAAGAGTGCTGGAGAATTAGTTCCTTTTCTTCTGAGATCCCTTTAAGCAATTTACCAGAAATGCTGACATAGAAATGTTTCCTGATTGTAACCCGGCTTCCTCTCTCCACCTGGAACTCTATCACTCTTAGCAACCCAGGCTCTCACAGGTGCCCTGCATGGGAAAGGATCTGTAACTCACATTTTAATCATTTTATGAAAGATGTTCTCTTGTAACCAAGTACATTTCTGAAATATAATTTTATTCTTTTATTTTTAATTGATACATAATAATTGTACATCTCTATGGTGTACATGTGATGTTTCCATACCTGTATATGATGTTTAGTGATCAAATAAGAGTATTTAGCATATCCATCATCTCAAACATTTATCATTTTTTTGTGTTTGGCACATTCAAATTCCTCTCTTCTAGCTGTTTTGAAATACACAATAAATTATTATTAACTATAGTCACCCTACTGTGCGATGGAACACTAGAATTTATCTAACGTAACTACTGTTATTTTTTATTTTTATTTTTTTGAGATGGGGTTTCAAAAACGCTTAAGTCTGTCACCCAGGCTGGAGTGCTGTGGTGCGATCATGACTCACTGCAGCCTGGACCTTCCCAGGCTCAGGTGATCCTCCCACCCCAGCCATCCGAGTAGCACGTGCCACCATGCTTGGCTCATTTTTTAAATTTTTGTAGAGATGGGGTTTTGCTATGTTGCCCAGGCTGGTCTCAAACTCCTGGGTTCATGCCATCTGCCCACCTCAGCCACCTGAAGTTCGAGGATTACAGGTGTGAGCCACTGCATCCAGACTACAACTGCCACCTCACTCCCATCTAACTTCTTCCTGCCTAATTGTAACTTTGTACCCTTTCACCGATTTCTCCCCATTCCCCAACCTATCCTTCCCAGCCTCTGGTAACACCAGTCTACTCTATTTCCATGAGGTCAACTTTTTGGATTCCACATATGAGTGAGATTATGTGGTATGTGTCTTTCTGTGCTTGGTTTATTTCACAGAACATAATGTCCTCCAGACTCATTGATGATACTGCAAATGACAGGTTTCATTCTTTTTTATGGCTGAATAATATTCCATCATGTATATATACCACATGTTCTTTATCCATTCATCTGTTGATGGACACTTAAGTAGATTTCATATCCCAGCTACTGTTAATCACCCAGCTGAATAATTTTACAATCATGTTTATTACACAAGCAATGTTGTAAGAGTGTTAATGAAAAACAAAATAATAAAAAGGTAGAGAGGGAACTCTCATAATCCCTTCATTTCAACCAACCATCTGTTGCTTTTTTCCATGTTTCCTTTTCAGCCCATGCTTCTATATGCACAATTTAAGCATTTGGAAAGTATGGTGCAGATATAATTTCATACTCTTTTCCACTTCACATTTCCCTATGGCTCTCCACTGTCTTAATTGGTGTGATATTTCAAGGCTGCATGATAATCCACTATCCTGCCATTGTGAGAAATTCATATCACACAAATAAGAATTATAAAGATGGGATCTGAATTTTAGCCTGACTACAGACAGTTCTAACCACACATACACACACACACAAAAAAAATTAAAGGAAAGAAAGACCATAGGAACAGTATAATTCACAGAGGTGTAAATAATCTGTCAATGTAAATAGAAGAATCAGTCAAAGCCATTATTAGGTGTGGACAGATGAAGAAACTATCACCAGGTTGTATTTCCACTTTTCAACTAATTTCTTCAGTTAAACAGTTGAAAATCCAGTGAGGATGACCCTTCTCATGGGGTTATGAAGAGGAATAAATAGAGATTGTCCTGTGACTGGATACTACAGTGGATGGACATTTTTCCCCCCAAAAGAGTATTTGTTTCTTAATGGAAAGTATTTCTACTGGAGTCATACAATGGGAATTCTATGGCAATAATCTAATTATGCCGATTAGAATGCAAATTATTCCATAAAACACTGTGAGGACCCTCCCTCTGAGAAATTTCTGAACAAAACATTTCAATAGTGCTCAGTAGCTTTCCCTTCCTGGGGGGAAATTACAAGTCGAGTACAATATGATTCATAACTTAATGGAACAGTTGCTGTGGGTGGACTTGTGTCACTCACGTCCCCCTTACAAGCCCATGGCTACACCCCCTTACCTTTTACTTTCTCAGCTTCTCAGTGGGGTGCAGCAGCCAAACCACCCTGTTGGGTTTTGACTTTTTAAAACTCCAGTATAAAAGACAGGCAGTAAAGACATGGCAACAGCATCCAAAGCTCCTATTCTTAATCTCTGAGTGTCATATCAGGCAGCAAGCTCAGAGTTTGAAATGTCTTTTCTGTGGTTTGGAACTGTTTCCACAGTCTATCCAATTTATAAGGAGAGGTGATTACAGCTCATCACAACTATCAGCATTATGCCAAGATGGATATAAGCTATTAAAACTACAGCTAAGTCATTTTTAGGATGGAGGCACACACTAACGGGCATGACTCACCTTATTTTGGGATTCCTAATATGACAAAGGTTGTTGCAAAGGTTCGCTGTTAGGTTTTTAAATCTGCAACTCTCATGTTCTCCTGTTAAGGGCAGGATGGAGGATCTGAGAGCATTGGAGTAGAGGTTTGGTGCTGGGCCAGTTCTGAAAGCACAGTCTCTGTTTCAGCTGAAGGTGTCTCAGATCCTATATTGTGACGATGCCAAGGTTTAGACACCCTAATCCTCAACCTGTAACATTCCCTCAGACTTTATGGCTTCGATTTCTTGCAATGAAAAACAGAAATTGGGGAGCAACTACATTCCACAGGGTCTCCTCATGTATCGATCTTCCTTCTGCATCAGTGACGCACCTGGCAGCACAGGGATGGTGATCAAAGGGCTTCTTCCTGGCAAAGACAAAAATGTGTACAATTATGTTTTTCTTTTAATTTCATAAAAGACAACGTGTATGTGAACCAAAACCAGGGAATGACATTCTGACCAGCCAATTTTCTCACTGAAGCTTTTGTAAAATGGAATTTTCTTTGCTTCCTATTTTTATGCTGTCTTCTAGTGTGGCTGGCACGGGTAACAATCATACTTGGCACTTCTGTCGTGCTTTTCATCCAAAGATTTCAAAGTGCTCCACAACAGGATTTCATCCTCACGGCGGGGCTGGGAAGAAGGTCAGCTCTGTTATGCCTAGTGAGCAGACAGGATGCGAAGCGGGGACATGACTCATATGTGGGCCCTGCAAAGCTTCGGTGACAGAAGCAGGTTAGAGCCCAAGCTTCCTAATTCCTAACTCTGTCTGCTGTTCACTTGTCCCAGCTGATACAGCCTTTTCTTCTAAGGGATGAACATTAGGCCCAGCACGACATATTATGAACAGCTTGTTAAGTGTCCGACCCTAGGAGAAATGAGAAGCCCAAATAAAAAGATGTTTGATTTGTTTTTGATAACTACTTTTCAGACTTTAAGAACTTGGACCAATAAGCCTTAAAAATCAGTGTAAATCTACTGGGTGAAAAATGGCTACCAGATTTCAATACTTGAAAATATCAAAGTATTGGCAAGAAAGTCAAGCAACAGGAATCTTAGATTCTACAGTTGGGAATGTAATTAGTACAGCCACTCGGGAAAACAATTTAGCAATGGCTTGTAAAATTGAACATGCACATCCACTTCAACCCAGCAAGTCCACTCCCACATAATATATGTAATAAGAATATAATGTAATATGTTATTTCTCTAGAAGAAATTCTTGTACATATGCACCATGAATACATACATACATGAGAAATGAACTAAAATATTATCCAGTACTGAAAATGAATGAACTACATCTTCCCATAAAAGATGGATAAACCTACATAGTACTTACTGAAAAAAAGCAAGACTGAGATGAAGAGATAAAAGAAGAATCTATTTTTGTAAAGCTCAAAAATATTAAAACTAAACATATGCTTACAGGCACAAACATATATAAAATAAAACTAGTTTTTAAAAGGCAATCAAATAACAAAGGCAAAGGCAGGATGATAATTCCATATTGGGAAAGCTAGGGCTCTGAGATTGGGGAGGAACATGGAGTGTATGTTCTAGTATGTGAACTAGGTATGTTCTAGTCCTTAAGTTGGATGGTGGATTAATGTATTCATGTACTTTTGTTTTACCTTTTCTCTTTATGATTACGTATATGTTACACATATTCTTTTCAAATATTACCAAATAATTTTAAGTCAGCACAGATCGGCTAAAAGTGAAAAAAAATAAGAGACTTTTAAAGAAAGCATAAACCTCCACCAAATGTGTGTGTATATGACGGCAGGTCTTAAAATATTGCTTAAAGATTATAAACATCTAAACATTTTGAGGGTCAGTATTTTTAAGATATCTGTCAAACAGTGAGTCAAAAAAAGTATTTGAAACAATTATTACCTAAAAAGATTTATTGTCGTGTGTAAAGAGGTCATATAAGTTGAGAAGCAAGACATTAAAACTCAATAAATAATCTGGAAAAATATATGCACAAACAATTTCAGGAAAATTCAAATGAGAAAGATATGAAAGAGGTTCGGACTTCCTTCGTAAACAAAGAAGTGAAGCTTGTCTAGGATAACATGTTTTAAAAACTCATAATATTAGTGAAGATTGAAAAAATTCTCAGTGCTGGCAGGAGTTCAGTGGAGTGAGCATTAAACACTGCTGACTTACAGCCTTTTCCAGAAGCATTTTAGAAATAGGATTCAGTAGCTTTAACTAAGCCCATAACTTTTCATCCAGGAAGGTCCTAGAAACCACTCCAAAAGAAACCGTTAGAAACCCAAAGATGTTCACAGCAAAATTATCTTTAACAGCAAAACTTAGTTTAAATGCTGAACAATAAGAGAATGGTTAAATATAGGACATCCTCAATGGCAATTATTCAATCAATAGCAAAGGCGTTTTCAAAAATACTTACTGATATGGGAAAATGCTTACACTAAGCATACAGAATGGTTCTTTTTTTTTTTTTTTTTTTTTTTTTTTGAGACGGAGTTTCGCTCTTGTTACCCAGGCTGGAGTGCAATGGCGCGATCTCGGCTCACCGCAACGTCCGCCTCCTGGGTTCAGGCAATTCTCCTGCCTCAGCCTCCTGAGTAGCTGGGATTACAGGCACGCGCCACCATGCCCAGCTAATTTTATGTATTTTTAGTAGAGACGGGGTTTCACCATGTTGACCAGGATGGTCTAGATCTCTTGACCTCATGATCCACCCGCCTCGGCCTCCCACAGTGCTGGGATTACAGGCTTGAGCCACCGCACCCGGCCCAGAATGGTTCTTACTGCACATTTTTAGATGTATAAAATATATGTGTACACATATACAAATGCAAAAAAAAAAAAAAAACAAAACCACAAGATGTTGAAAGGTTTAAAGAGTGACCGCTGCATAATGAGCTACTGAGTGGTTTTTAGTTTTTCCTTTGTTTATCTCCATAGTTTCTATAAGGAATTTCCTAGATTAATTTAAAAAAAAAGCATTTAAAAAATAATAATACAAAATAGTTACAGTAGAGGGGCAGGCATTTCTGTAACACAGCAATGTGGGCCATAAAGTCCATTGTAGGGTGACCAATTGTTGCCCTTTACCTGCGACTCTCCCAGTTTCGGGGAAGAAAGTCCCACATCCTGGGAAACTTATCAGCCCCGAGGAAAACTAGGACAATTGGCTATCCTTCCAACGCCTGAGAAGCTCATCGGAGTGGACGGACTTCCCCACCCTAAATTCCAACTGTAGTCTTGATAATTCCTCAGTCTCCCTATAGAAACGGCTATTGTGACCTTGTGTTATGAAGATTTTTAAACGCCACATCTTAAAGAGCTTGTGGAGCACAGAGCAGATGCATAAATGCTAAATAGGCTAGTTTAGCAGCGTTATGCAAGCTCTGAATACGCACTCAAATAGGTCAGGAAGCAAGAACTAGCTCTTGTCTTAGGGAAGAGGAGAGTATTTATTTCTCATTTTGTTATTTGTGCTGTACATATTCCTTGCTTTTGCAGAATGGTAGTGGCAGGTGTATCACTTTGCCAGAGAAAAACTGAGTGCTGGGGAATGCAGCTTAGAGGGTGAAGCCAGTTCTCCGGGCTGGAGCTAAGGCCCTGCGGATAAATAGATTCAGGTTGGAACTGCCTTCACACAATCAGGGCAGATCTCCTCCTACGCTAAATCTCCGGGAAGTTTTTCTACGTATTTGCTTAGGAAAGCATCTGGAAAATATAATAGGACTGCGATACTGGGTATGCTAACAGCAATCTCTGTGTCACGGAGAAGAGCAGTGAGTGGCAGGTAAGGGGGCGGCAGGGAGTCAGCATGCCTATGTTTGAGGCAAGCCTTTGCCACCTCCCAGGGGCATGAATACCTTTGGGCAGCCACTTAGCCAGTTTCTGTTCCTTAGTTTCCTTATGCATAAAATGAAGATGCTAACAGCACCCACCTCAGCGTTGTGAGGATTGCATAGGTGTTAACAGGGTAATAAGAGCTTGGAGCAGTGCTGGCAGGTGGGCACGCAGGCGGCTTATTAGAGGGTGCACTTAAAATCAGCCACAGGGGCAGCGAAGGGAAGGAAGCAGGACTGATCAGAGCAGAGCAAGAGGTCGAGCTGTGATGAAGTCTTGACAGAGCCTCAGTGGGGCCCCACCACAACTTTCCTGAGTTGGGGCTACAGATGGGTCCTTGATACCCCTGCAATCAATCAAAAGACGGCCACCCCCTGAAAGGGGCTGGACCCTGACTTGACAGCCCTGAGAGTCACCTCCCACAGACCCCGAGATCTGAAATCCATGGCTGCATTGCACCGCGTGGGCGGCGCCTTGCCCTGGCTGCTCTCAGCTGGTAACAGAGCCAGCGGGATTACTGGGGCAGGCCTCTTGCTGGGAGCAGGGGACTGATCTGATAGCTGCTTTTTATCTGGAGAAGTCCCTGATGACCTTGCTGAGTTTGCCTGAACCTTCAGAGTGGTCTAGTATTCTTCCACCCAGCCTTCCTTCCTTCTCCTCTGTACTTTGGATCAGCCTTCTCTGGTTTCCCTAAAATTGGTGATGAACACTGTGATATACCAGCCCAGTTCCCCTTTAGGAGCAAATTTTAAAATTTACTATTTTTAATCCTCTTTAATTTTATTTTTTGAACATGTAAAACATCACATGGTTCAAAAGCCAAAACTAAACTAAACAGACAGACAAAACCAAGAAGTATAATCAGAGAATTCAGGCATCCAACCTGAAAAGCAGAAAGCAGTGCAGAGAAATTGTTCTCGACTAAAGGAGACTAAATGACTGGTTCAGGAGACAGGGGAAGGGAAAATCTAGCTAGCTATATATCTTGCTAGATATAAAAAAAAATACAGCAAAATGCTAACAATTGTTGCCCTAGATTAAGAACATTGTAATATTCTTTGAGTCTTTCTGTAGATTTTGAAAGTTTTTATAAGTATAAATTCTAGGAAAAAGTAAGAAATTTTTTTTTTGTCAAAGTGTCCAGTACTTGGGTTCTTATTTATCTGCAAACATATTAAGACATGAAAGAACTAACATAGCCTAAAGCATAGTAAATAAGTAAAACACTACGCCTGTGCCCTAATTTCTTAAAGTAAAGCAAGAACTCATAAAGGGAGATTTCCAGGTTTAAATATGATACACCTTTTAATTCTCAATGAAATTCTAGACAGCAGAATTAAACACATGATTTGTGAGCACTTAGAAAGGAAAGCAATGATCACTAAGAGACAACATATGTTCATTAAGAAAAGGTCACACAAAATACATCTCTTTTTTTCCCCCAGTGCGGAACATCAAAGACATAATATAATTCAATTACAACAAAGCACTAAAAAGCTGATCATATTGGCTTTGTGACAAAAATGAATACATACAGCTGAATTATTAGCTGAACACTGCTTCCACCCTTCATTCTTTCTTTGGTTCAGTCATTCATTCAGTATTAATCATGTGTCCAGCACTGTGCTAAGAAGACACAGCACTCTATTACAATTAATGAACATGTTAATGTCAATTTAGACCAAAAGGAAAATTTTGAAGATATTTCTAAAGGCGTGGCCAAGGACAAAAAGCATCAGAATCAAATGTGGTGCTAGTTAAAAATGCACATTCCCGGAATCACATCCCAGACTTATTAAATCAAAATTTCTAGAAATGGGACTTAGGGGCCTGCAAATTTAGCAAATGTCCTACTTAATTATTTTGTACACAAAAATTTGAGAGCCACTACTAAAAGTGATTCTTTGTCTTCTAGTCTAAAATCGTAAACATCTTAGTAAGTGAATTGGGCGAAGTCCAATAAAAACTTTGCCTATCAAGTTTTACATGACTGAAAGTTGGAGGTAAAGCTGATAAACAATATTAAAGAATCAAATTTGAAAAGACCTTGGAAAAGGAGAGGGATGGAATGAAATTAACAATATACAATTTAATAGGGTTAAATGTGAAGTTCTGCTTCTAAGTTCAAAGAATCAACTACTTAAATATAAGGTCGGAAAGCTCTGAATTGACAGGAGTTCACTTGAAAAAAATTTGAAGTTCAATGAGAGTCAAAAATGCGATATTATTTCCAAAAAGACTGACACAAATTTTAGGATACATTTATAAAAACCAAAACTAGGGAAGGGAGGGACAAGGTTGCACCCATCATGTTCTGCATTGGCAGAGCATATTTATTTTAAAATATTTGATATGTATATTTTTAAAAAGAAATTATCAAACTAGAGTGTGTCTGAGGGAAAGTGACTGGGTAGTAAAGTGCCTTAAACTCACATCATATGAAGAATTGATGAAATAACAAAATGTGTTTCACATAGAAAAGTGAAGACTCAGGTATATTAATAGCCAACCTTATAGGGTTGAAAGGCTATTGTGTTGAGGGAAGAAATAGACATTTTCTCTATGATTCTGCAAGAAAGAACTGCAGACATTAGGGGAAAGTTATTTTTGGTTTAACGTATGAAACAATGACCTAAGAATTAGCAAGTTCAATATATGAAATCAGTTGTTGCCATTATGAGATAGTAAGTTCCGGCAGTAGGTTAAAACCCCTATCAGAGATTGTGAAAAGGATTCCAATCAATCAACCAATCAAGGGAGGTGCTAGGGCTTAAATGTTTTCATGTCCCCCAGTGCAACAGCATTAAGAAGCATGGCCTTTAAGAGGTAGTTAAGTCATGAGGGCTTCGTCCTAAAAACTGGTATTAGCATTAGGCCCTTTAGACCTCAAGGTTGGAGGAAGCACCCTTTTGTCCTCCCACCCCTTCCACCATGTGGGGACACAGCATTATCCCCTCCAGAGGACAAAGCAACAGGCACCATCTTGGAAACAGAGACCAGGTTCTTACCAGACACCAAACCTGCTGGACTCTGTATCCCGGACTCCCAGCCTCCAGGACTGAGAGAAATAAAATTCTGTTCTTTATAAATTACCTAGCCATTGTTATTTTGTTACAGTAGCACTAAAGGACTAAGGAGGCTTTGTATGTACCAGTAGCCATGGTGGAATATGAACTGAGAGGTATGTGTAACTGAAACCACTGTGACTGAAATACAAAACTTAAAAAAAAAAAAAAAGGAAAGGAAAATAAATAAAAAAGGATACCTGCATTACAAAGGACATCTAGCCAAACAGAGATTCCATTCTTTAAATTTCTATGTAACTACTTATAATTTGGGGTTCGTTGCAAAGCCTTCAAAGACTTTTCTGGTTATACCATTTGTTTATCCTTCGAAAGGAATCAGTTTCTGGCATGTTAGCGGGGCTATTCTGAAGAGGGTAAGGGTCAGAATGCCCATGACACACTTCCATGGTCTTCTGCAGAGGAGCCTGACCGTGGTGAATCCTTAAGCTGACATACCTCAATTCTTCAGCTGTGTTATCCTGCTACAGAACAACAGCCAGCCTTGCCAAAAGTGGGAAGTGAGCTCAAAGGCAAACAACATGTATTCTGGCTGGTGCTTTATGAATAGCATGGCACAAAATCTGTGTCAAAATGGGGATGATGGAGATAAACTGAAGGAATGATATGCCCTCTTTGGGTGTTTTTTTTTTGTTTTTTGTTTTTTTTCATTTAATGCATTACCATTAAATGTAAACCATTACATTAATTGGTTTGAGCATTAGGAAGATGGAGCAGAAACAGAAGATACCCAGAGAGAAAGTCAACTGTAGATGTTGTGAAAAGCCATTGCGTATACTGAAATTAGAAGTGGGCAAAAGCTATAAGACAGCTGTAACAAAAAGCTAATAAAAGGTGGGAAGAGCAGTTGGCTGGTGGGAATAGGACTATTGAAGCAGATTATACGTATACACTTACCAGAGTTACCTAACGGCACTCTACTGCTAAGTTGATGTTGATAATTCAGTTGCTCAGGACCATCTTGGATGTTTGGGGGAATTCTGGTCTTTGAGTAGCATTCCAGTCTCCAATATCAACTCTTGTGCAGCTCTTGTGATTGTCCTTATTTCTATGTGAATCTTACACGACACTTTTCTGACTTTTCTACTAAATGAAAGAAGGGAAGGTTTTAGTACTACTAGCAGTCTGGGACATAGCCCAAGAGGCTTATCACAAGCTCAACATTTCTCTGCAGTCTCACGTTGTTTTCATCTTCAAAATTCCATGTGCATTTGCCTCCTTAAGAGATCAGTATTATTTTTTATTAAAAATGTTTCATTCATTTAAAATGGATAATTTAGAGAGACATGCCCTGTTTTTTTGTTTCAGTTAGTTCCTGTAATTTTTGGCTAATGCCATGTAATCCCTTGAAATCTGGCCACCTCAGTTTGAGAAACATGATCTTACAATAAACTTATATTACTTGAGGTTATCTGTGTGACTATTCCCTAAAGATCCTAATTAATGCAGTCGCTTTAGGGAGATATGGGGGTGTGTGTGTGTGTGTGTGTGTGTGTGTGTGTGTGTCCTATTCCAGAATGTTATCTGAATTACAAAAGTCGGAAAACAGCACTTTACGTGTTTTTAAAATACTTGAAAATTTATGATAAAATTAACGTGTGTTCCTATGCAACAATTTTGCATGTTCTTCACATGTACCCCAAAACCTAAAATGCAATAAAATAAATAAATGGGAAAAAAAAAAACGTTTTTCAGATAAACTTTCCCAGTCATACTATGCAAATAGTACTAAAAATCTTGCAGAATTTTTGAAACGGTTGGTTTTTTTAACATTTGATTTAAAAAAGATTGCCCTTTTAATCTTTCAAGAATTTATTTTTTAAATATGTTAAAATGTGTGCATCTAGCCTTTTCTAACAACACATTTATTGCATTATTGATTAAATATTATTTGGTTCACCAATATTTAATATGTACGTCCTTTTAGTTTAAATAATCATAATCCCTGGGTCTATTTCTGAAGTTTTTATTTTTTCATTGATATAATTTTATGCCAACATAATAAATAAAATTTCAATGATTATCACATTAAAAAAAAAAATTAAACACACACTACAGTATAATGTAGCATGTGAATGATGAAGTTTAATGTTCAAACCCAACTCTGCTCATTTGTAGGCATTTTACATCTTCTTGTATATTAAAATAAATTATATTTTATTTTTCTTAAGTCAATGTCACTTCACTTTATTATAGGCCTGAAGGAAGTCCATCTTCTTTCACACAAAACCCACTCAAGAAATAATAGGAAAAGAGAGAAAGAAAGCAGCAGACATGAGCAATACAAAGAGAACCAAGGATAAGAATTAGAATTCAGACTTGAATTCTAATTCAAGGTGTAGATTTCTGTGTGGAGTAATTGTTTCCATTAGGTTCTATTTAAAAATTAATAATGTTAAGAATTAAGTGTTCTTATATACTGAAGTGTCATTGCTAGTTATTAAATGTTATTTATTAAAATCCTAATAAAAATTATACTTTAAATTAAATATTGACTCCCACTAAATTAATTTAAATAATTAAGCCTAATATTACTGGTGAGGGATGACAGGAGGGAGGAGGAAGGGAGTCCATTGTGAAACCTGATTTTTTTAATAAAAAGTTGTATATGTAAATAATGTGTTAAAAGATTATGATTCTCCAAGCCACTTTTTTGTCCATTGCTAACATTGACTTTCTTTAGAAACTGGCTTATACTTTCCAGGCATTATTACAATCCATGAAATTGACAGAGAACCCACTAATGCCTCTGCACACCAGTTCACTTCAAAAGTCTTTATTGGACCAGGCTCAACAATGCAAGAGGACTAAGACATGAGCCCTGCCCTTCAGGAGCCCACAGCCTTGAGAGAGAAAGGGACTTGTAAACACATGGTGACAGTGCAGCGTGGTATGTGCAAGACGGGAAATACATACTGGGCATCAAGTCAGGAGGCTTAGAGGCATCTTCACAGATGTGGTGATATACTGGGTAGGACTTTGGCAGTTAAATATCAGAGACGAGGATTCCTAGCAGAAGTACTCTGAGGTGCAGAGGTGTGAACCAGCATGCTGCATTTGACAGACAGCTTTACTTCGGTAGAACTGGGAGAGGTTAGAGGAAATGAATTGTAGCCTCCGAGAGAAAAGAAATAGGATCAGGCTAGATTCAACATTTCTTCTCTCTGCGTGACCTGAGGCAAATTATCTGGTCTCTAGAAGCCTCCATTTCCTTATTTATAAAATTTCTTCCTAGAGCTGTGTTGTTTAAGATTGTGGACAAAAACCTGGCCCCTAGCACTCAATGAAGACTAGCAGCATGGTGTTGGTGGAGTGTGACATGGTTAAATACATGACCTGGGACCTGTGGTCTCACAGGACCACCTCAAACTCACCACCCTACAAACATCTGTGAACAGGGGCATAGCAAAGACAGCAGTGTAGGTGGTGTGTGTGTTATGTAAGTGAGACAGACAAAGAGAGACGGAAAGACAGACCACCCTGGGAAGCAGGAAATTAATTCTACCTGTGTCTCCTACTTTCTGACATCTCGCCGATTATACATTTAATGTATTTTTTTCCCTTTTTTTTTTTTTTTTTTGAGACAGAATCTCACTCTGCCTTCCAGGTTGGAATGCAGTGGCGAATCTCGGCCTCTGCCTCCCAGGTTCAAGCAATTCTCCTGACTCAGCCACCCAAGTATGGAATTACAGGCATGCACCACCACGCCCAGCTAATTTTTGTATTGTGAGTAGACACAGGGTCTCACCATGTTGGCCAGGATAGTCTGGAATTTCTGACTTCCAGGTGATCCACCCACCTCGGCCTCCCAAAGAGAACACTTAATGTACTTAAAAGTTAGTACTGCTCCTTTTCTTCTCACCCTAATGCCTGTGCTGGTCAGCCATCGAGCTTATGGGGATTGTACATGTTCCCCTTCACTCTCTCAGAAATCCACAGAAGCATGGCAAATGAACACACCTATGTGAGTGATGCTCGTTATCATGGATCACAATACACTTTTAATAAAAGTCTTAACATCAAAGTCCAAACAGATATCTTTCTGGTTTTTGATAAGACAGGATCTCAAATTCATGTGTCTGAAAGCCAGTCTCCCCAAACTGTCTCCCAAGCTTGCATCTCCTTCTGTGCTCCCTGTGCTGAGCAATGGCATCATCATACACCCAGTGCACAAGTCAGGAAGTCAGGAACTTATAAGTCATCCTTGACCTCCTTCCTCTTCACAGTTCACTCAATCAATCTCCAACACTCAGGAAATTGAACTCTAGAAAAACAAGCTTATCTTCTTCCCTCCTTTCTTACTGTGGCTTCCTCAGTTCAGGTCCTTCTTACTTCCTGGCAACATAATTGGAAAAGCTTCTTCAATGGACTCCCCGTGTCCAGCAAAGCCATCCCACATGGTGGCAGAGAGATCTAAATTATAGAACTCCACTTAGAATCATTGTAGCGTGCTCCACCGTCTACAAAACGAAGCCCAAACACAGGATTCAGGTCCTGAGTGCTCTGACCCTGCCTCCCTTGACTGCCTCATCAACCCTCATGTAACGCTTTGCATTTTATGTTCTGATTATGCCAAGTCACTGGTTGTTTCCCAGAAAAACTCTACCAAAACTTCAAGCCTTTGCACCTGCAATCCCCTCTGTCTAGAACTTTGCTACTCAAAATGTGACCCAGGAGCCAGCAGCATCAGCATCACCTGAGGGCTTGTTGGAAATGCAGACTCTCAGGCTTTACCCCAGAACCACTGAAGCAGTAGCCACATTTGAACAAGGTCCCCTGGTGACTCATGTACACATTAAAGTTCTAGAAGTGCTGCCTAAAAGGTTCTTCCTCCCTACTTTGCCTATCTCATTGACTCTCATCCTTACAGACCCCTGCTCCCCTTGGCATATATTAAATAACATTAACCTCCACTTTACAATTGAAATAAATGTTGTGCATAACATATACCATCTATACTCATAATTAAAAATAATTCAGTATAATACTTTCACTACAATATTTAAAAAGACAAGTAATATGAAATAAAATATCTATTTCTCTATATTTATATTTTATTGTACTTTTAAGTTCTGGGATACATGTGCAGAATGTGCAGGTTTGTTACATAGGTATACATGTGCCATGGTGGTTTGCTGCGCCCATCAACCCATCATCTAGGTTTTGAGGTTCACACGCATTAGGTGTTTGTCCTAATGCTATCCCTCCCTATTTCTCTATTTAAATGTGTTGGTACAACCATACTTAAAGATATAACAAAGTAATGAGATGTTTGATTAGAATCACTGGGGATTGACAGATACAAGACTGATTCAGGTATATTACATTGAGCACACAAATACCACGAGCAATGATATAGTCACAATGTGATTTTCCAAGACGGTAAACTGCTTTAAGCAACGTTCTGAAGATAGCAAAACAGAATATTCCTTTGATTCATAAAGGATTCATATTTCTGGAAAATGCAGCTTTTATTAAAATTGTGTAGAGTAGGCTTTGTGTGTATATGTGACATGAATTAGGTTTTAGGTTCAGATAGTTATAACCACATTTTCACCTACATGGATACCTTGTGGGACATTCAAACATCATGCTGGATGCAGGATGATTCTTTGTTGCATAAGATTAAATCATAGCACAGCAGCACATCTCACATATCTGGCCTTCATCCACCAAATGCTGGAGCTGTCCTGCCATCAGTGACCACCAGTAATGACCCCTAAAATTTCCAAACTCTTGAGGGGCCAATGCCTTTCCTACTTGATCAGTCTGTACTATAGTCTGGATATTCAACCCTCTAAACCTCATGTTGAAATCTGATCCCCAGTATTGGAGGTGGGACTTACTGGTAAGTGTTTGGGTCATAGGGGGCACATTCCTCATGAATAGATGAATGCCTTTCCTAGGAGAAGAGGGGTGAGTGAGCTCTTGCTATTAGTTCCTGAGAGAGCTGGTTGTTAAAAAGAGCCTGGCATCTCCCTCCCCTCTCTCTTGCATCCTTCCTCTTGCCATGTGATCTCCGCCCACACCAGCCCCCCTTTGCCTTCTGCCATGAGCGGAAGTGGCCTGAAGCCTTCACCAGAAGCAGATGCTGGCACCATGCTTCTTAGACAGCCTGCAGAACCACGAACCAAATAAAATTCCTTTCTTTATAATTACCTATCCTTGGGTATTCCTTTATAGCAACACAAATGAACTAAGACAGCTTGATAAACTCTAAAACTTCCTTCAAGCCTCGATTGAAGGAAGGAAGCCATCTGAGGGTGACACAATTGCCCTCTCTGTCCCTGGCGATTTCCTGGTTCTTTCCTTCCATGGTGCTGTCTCAGCTTCCCTAAATGTAGTGATAACCCAGTCCTTTTTACTGCACTCAGCTGTTAGCAGAGCAGGAGTCTCCCTCTCTCTGGTTTGAAAAGAGAGAAATTTGTCGTCTTGCAGTTGTGGAGGCCAGAAGTCCGAAGTCAAGGTACCAGCAGGGCCACCATCCCGCCGAAGGCCCTAGGGAAGAGCTGTTGTTCTACGCTTCTGTCTTAGCTTTTGGTGATCTCAGCTATTCCTTGGCTTGTAGTTGCATTGTGTTATTCCCCTGTCTTCACGTGACATTTTTCCTCATCCCTGTCTGTCCTCTTTTCATAAGGACACCCGCCATACTGGACATCCATCACACTGGCCCATCCCATGTCATTATGACCTTATATTCTTTTTTTTTTTTTTCCTCATTAAACTTTTTTAATGGGTCTCAAAATTCCCTGACAAATTTTTGATCAAGTTGTTTCCATTAAAAAGTACTGATTTTAAAAACTAGTAAAACTGCCACACGCAAAATAGAAAACCAAAGTGGTCCACAAAACATTTTCCTTTCCTTCTCAAGGTTTTACAATGCATTGTTATCATTAACCAGTCTTTTACTACTAAACTTAAATGGCCAATTGAAACAAACAGTTCTGAGATGGTTCTTCCTCCACCACTGATTAAGACTGAGGTGGCAGGTATTATAGATAATGTTCATTTAGCCTTCTGAGCTTTCTGGGCAGACTGGGTGACTCTGCCAGCTCCAGCGGCCTTCTTGTCCACTGCTTTGATGACACCCACGGCGACCGTCTGTCTCATATCACAAACAGCAAAGCGACTGAGAGGTGGATAGTCTGAGAAGCCCTCAACACACATGGGCTAGCCAGGAACCATATCAACGATGGCAGCATCACCAGACTTCAAGAATTTAGGGCCATCTTCCAGCCTTTTACCAGAACGGTGGTCAATCTTTTCCTTCAGCTCAGCAAACTTGCATGCAATGTGAGCGGTGTGGCAATCCGGTAGGGGGCATAGCCAGCCCTGATTTGGCCTGGATAGTTCAGGACAATCACCTGGGCAGTGACACCAGCCGCTTCCATTGATGGGTCATTCTTGCTGTCACCAGCAACGTTGCAACAACAAACATCCTTGACAGACACATTCTTGACATTGAAGCCCACATTGTCCCCAGAAGAGCTTCACTCAAAGCTTCATGGTGCATTTCAACAGATTTTACTTCAGTTATAACGTTGACTGGAGCAAAGGTGACCACCATACCAGGTTTGAGAACGCCAGTCTCCACTCGGCCAACAGGAACAGTACCGATACCACCAATTTTTATAGACATCCTGGAGAGGCAGGCGCAAGGGCTTGTCAGTTGGATGAGCTGGTGGTAGGATGCAGTCCACGGCCTTAAGCAGCGTGGTTCCACTGGCATTGCCACCCTTATGGGTGACTTCCATCCCTTGAACCAAGGCACGTTAGCACTAGGCTCCAGCATGTTGTCACCATTCCAACCAGAAATTGACACAAATGCTACTGTGTCGAGGTTGTAGCCAATTTTCTTAATGTAAGTGCTGATTTCCTTAATGATTTTCTCATGTCTCTTCTGGCTGTAGGGTGGCTAAGTGGAATCCGTTTTGTTAACACCAACGATTAGTTGTTTCACACCCAGTGTGTAGGCCAGAAGGGTGTGTTCTCGGGTCTGTCCATTCTTGGAGATACCAGCTTCAAATTCACCAACACCAGCAGCAACAATTAAGACAGCGCAGTCAGCATGAGATGTCCCTGTAGTCACGTTTGTGATGAAGTCTCTGTGTCCTGGGCATCAATGATAGTCATGTAGTACTTGCTGGTCTCAAATTTCCACAAGGAGCTATCAATGGGGATGCCATGTTCATGCTCAGCTTTCAGTTCATCCAACACCCAGGCATACTTGAAGAAGCCCTTTTCCATCTCAGCAGCCTCCTTCTCCATTTTTTCAGTGGATCTTTTGTCGATGCCACTGCATTTGTAGATTAGGTGACCAGTAATGGTGGACTTGCCCGAATCTATGTGTCCAATGACGACAATGTTGATATGAGTCTTTTCCTTTCCCATTTTGGCTTTTAGGGGTAGTTTTCATGACCACCGTGTTCTGTTGGCAAGCCCGTTTAGGGGGGAAAAAAAGCGAGCTTCTCTTCTTAATTTTACTCACTACATCAGGAATGCTTCTTAATTACTTTTGCACCCCACAATGAATCACACAATCTAAAACTGAGTAAATGTTTAACAAAAACTGTGGAATAAATGACTTTAAAAATTAAAAAAAAACAACTGTTTGAGAGCATGTAGATAAGCTATGGTCATCCATTAAAGTGGAAGGTTTCCAATATATCTATTTTACCCCGAAGATAGTATGATAAAAATGGACATTTGGTAACCTTTTTTTTTCCTTCATTATAACTTCAACAATTTCTGCAATCTCTGCTCTTGTATTTAACATACTCAAGTGTCAATTGTGTGCCAGGTACTGAGCTACAGATTCTTTCGGCAAATTCACAATGCATCATGAGAAACAGCTGCATACATTACTTGGTATCGTTAAATGTGACTTTATACCTCCCTGGTGGAACCAAGGGAAGGAGTGATTAATTCTGACCAGGGGATTTGGGGAGAATTTTTCAGAAAACAGCTCTACACAGTTCCAAAGATCCACACCTTCCATATATAATAGCACAAAGATTCATATTTTGAAACTCTCATATAAAGGCAATATGAAGAAATATGTGATTTATTCACTAACGTCACTTTTCAAAGTCTCTCAAAAATAACTGAAGGCAGGCATTTCCCCAAAGGTTTGTTGTTATAGGTGTAATGTATAAGCCCTCTGTGGGGTGACTTGGGGCCCTTTTTGCAGACCTCATATCAGGTGTTAAATCTGACTTTTGCAAATGGATGCCACCATCACAGTATTCTTCTTAAACAGGTGATTTGAAATTAATCTTGTTGTCCTTTTCCCACTAATGCATTGAGGTTGTTACTTGTATCCTGAGGAAATTTACCACTAAAACATATGCTTCTTTTAGTTCAAATAGTGAGTAGAAAAGGCTGTAAATATATTTTTACTTTTAGGGGTGGGTTAGGGGATGGTGGTAAAAAATGAAAATTAAAATACTTTCAACATGTTTAATCTTTAATAATTACAATAACATATCTTTCTGCCTCATTGTTCTCTGCTCCAGAGTATTCCATAGATTCTGCCATGCCTGATCCATGTAACAAACATTTGTTGAATGAATTAATGCATGCATACGTAGATGAAATGGCTTATTTTTCCATTTGTTCTGAGCTTCAGAATTTTTCTTCAATTTACTAAGCTTTAAGGAAGTTAAAAAATATTAAAGAGAGCAACGGGGAAGGTTTTTGTTTTTTCTAGTCGTAGAGTGAATGCTGTCTTTGAGGCACTGAGGACTCAAGGTCAGGGAACGCTGTGACCTTCCGAACCTAGCACAAAGGTGGCCTTTTTTTCCCCTCCTTCTCTTCACTGGTTTCATGAGCTGGTGCCAGCTGAGTCTAGATGGTGCGCCTTTACACTTGAATGAAACACTCCCTGCCCTCAGTTCTGGGAGCTCCACTCTGCTGCCTCCATCTGCTGCTTCTGATAAATGCTCATATTTTAAATATATTGCTATCAGCTCACTCCCAAAGTGGTTTGCAGGCTCTCCATATAGCAAACAATCCCACTGGCACAGAGCCACCTTTTGAGTGGGACGAATTTGGGCAGACAGAAGACATATATCCCAGTGATGAGAGATGAGAGCGAAGACAGAGGAAATTGCCTGGAGAAGCTAGTGAAAAAGACCATGGCTGTGTCCTACAGGCGTATAGAGTCCATCAGAATCTGTGTAGGGCTCCAAAGCACCTCTATGGAGGGTGAGCACATCTGAAGTGTGGCCATTTTGAGCATGGAGTGGATGTGAAGTTTAAGAAGCGGCATTGCTTTTCTCTGATAACCTGTTAAACATTAGCCCGTTCTGCTGACAACACTCCATTATTAGCAACCTCCCGGAAACTAAGATACACAGGGATTTGCCTCCAGCCCTCACAGCCTCCTCCGGCACATATACCGTTTATGACACTCTTCCGAGTCCCCCTGCTAGTTGCAGCTGGCAGTTGCCTCCCTTTCAGTGTTTCTTCCTTCCAGCAACTTATCTCTAGCCAACACAATCACCACTTGCATTTGGGAGGATGGAGTAACACAGTGTGGAAGGTCTCCCTGAAGAACACGATCACGGCAGAAGCCACTGGGGTAGGCGTCATTCTCTCACAGTTGCAGAGTCATGGAATATTAGAGCTAGAAGGGGAGTTAAGGAACATTGAATCCAATTCCTTTATCCTAAAGGAATCTCAAATTTTCATGTCCCAAATGGATTCCTTATGCCCCTCCTCCTACCTACCTCCTCTTTCGGTTTTCCTCATTTCAGCAGTGTGACTCCACTTGCTCAGACCAAAAACTGTGGAGTATTTGGTCTGACAGCAAATCCTGCTGGCTCTACCTTCAAAACATAGCCAATATCTGACCCCTTCTTGCTTCCGCTACTGTTACAATTCTGATCCAAGATACCTTCATCTCTGCTCCAGATTATTGCAATAGCCAAAGGGTCAGCATGGGCAAAATCTGTCCTGTAAACTGCTTTGGTAAATAAAGTTGTATTGAAACACAGCCCAACTCATTAATTTACCTTATCTGTGGCTCTTTCATGGTATAATGACAAAGTCACGGAGTTGAAACATAGACCTTAGGGCCTGAACAAATATTTACCATCTTTTGCCCTTTACAGAAAATGTTTGCTAACCCCTGGAATAACCTATTAAATTCCATCCCCGCCTTCCCCCCCTCCCCACCCCATGACCTGTCTGATCTCATCGGCGCTGTTCTCCTGTTTCTCACTTTGGTCTGGCCACGCTGGCCACTCCCCCACCCCTTGATCTTCCTCTGTAAGCCAGGCATGCTCCGGTTGCCCGGCCTTGTATGGACCTTTCCCTCCGCCTGAAATGATCTCTACATTGACATCTGCCTGGCTTGCTCACCCTTTACTCCCTTTACACTCAAATGCTCTCTTTTAGTGAGCTTTCTCTGACCACCTTATTTAAAACAGCATCACACTCGCTGCCTTACTTCTCTCCATAGCATCTAACACCACTTAACATACCACATTTCCCCATGAGGGAGCTTGCATTTTAGTGGGGAGATGAGGAGAGCCAGTAGACACAATAAATGAGGTTTTGTTTTCCTGATAGACCCACAGTGTATAGGCATGCTCCAGGTATTTAATAAATGAATACATCCTTTGAAGCAACAGTGCTGTAGCAGAACGTAGCAGTGTCTGAGCGAGGATCTCCACAGACAGTTTGCTTATGGCAGTCACTAGGAACCATAGGCAGAAATAACTTGTGAAATGACCTGTGGACTTATGGAGGTATTTTATCTTCCATTTTCCCACTTCCCTTTTTTCATTTCATATCTTACCACATCACCAGGGTCCTCATGCTATTCCTTGAGTCTGTGGTTTTCGTTTCTACAACATTTCAGAACTTACTGTTTCCTCTTCCACCCGTCATTATTACCAAAAGAGGAAGCCTGGCACATTCTCTTCTAAGTTGATAGACTCATTAAAGCCCAAATAGTAATAAATAATAATGTCTCTACCTCATGGAAAATATTGAAACACCTTTCAATGCCTAACTCCAAAGAGGTAAGTGATATGGGAATTTCCAGCAGGCACTTGGCCTGGACCAGCTGGGGTAGTCATCAAGAGGTCCCTGAAGTAAAATCCAATCACAGCCCATGGACAGCTGTCTACTCTGTCTCTGCAGGGTGGGTGCAGCCATGGGTATGTCCCCCTCGGAATGTGCATGCACACACATATGCGGGAACCAATTAGGGACACTGGGAACACCTTAACTTCCATGGAAAAAAGCTGTCACTTATGTCACTTATGTTCACTACATATATACTATGGATTCTTTCCCTTGGCACTTTGATACCTTTTTGTCTAGCTTACAGTGCCACTAGTACAAAGCACTTCTTGGAAGAAAAAGGAATCCAGATAGGCGTAAGGAGCAGAGCCTGATACAGTTTGGCTGTGTCCCACCCAGATCTGATCCTGAACTGTAAGCCCCATAATTCCCACGTCTAAGGAGAAACCTGGTGGGAGGTGATTTGGTCATGCGGGTGGTTCCCACATGATGTTCTCATGATAGTGAGTTTGTTCTCACAAGATTTGATGGTTTCATAAGAGGCTCTTCCCTCTTTGCTACTCACCATTCTCTCTCTTGCCATGTTAGATGTGCCTCTTCCCTTTCTGCCATGATGTTAAGTTTCCTGAGGCCTCCCCAGCCATGCAGAACTGTGAGTTAATTAAACCTCTTTTCTTTATTAATTACCCAGTCTTGGGTATGTCTTTGTAGCCGTGTGAAAATGGACTAACAGATCCCCAAAAGGCAGGCAGGATGCGGTTTATCAGAGCACAAATCACAGGATTCTACTGGCCTTCTGGGGCCATACTTACCACACTCCAAAACACAGTGAGAGCTCTGAAGGTGGAGAAGAGAAAAAGATTAAGAAGCACAACTTTTTCACTTTAAAAAGACAAAAAATAATCTCGATTCTCAGACTGTGCTGTGCAAGAAACCAGTGGACTTTCTCAGGCAATTCAGTACTATCAGACAAAATTAAGAGAATCATCCAAACTACCAAGGATTTATCGGTTAGGTCTGACTGATCTGCCTGTCAAGAGCCTTGTTCTGTCTCCAGGGAATGCAGCACTTATGTAAGCCCTGCGTAGAGAATATGCTTACCTTTCAAGGACAGGACAGGTTAGGATGAGCTCTTTACCTTAGTGTACCAGGTACAGCTCCAGGTGGTCTTGACCAGGTGGCCATCACAAATGAACGTACCATTTTCTTTGGAAATTACGATAGAGTATGACTCATTTCTCCCCCACTCCACACACTGCCACGTAGGACCCACTGAATTTGCCACCTGGTGAAATGGTTATTGATCTGTCATTCCTCCAGGGGATCCCCTAGTTTCATTTCCTTCATTCTCTAGACAAAGAGACACAATTGTGTAACCATATAGACACTTTCTGCATTTTATCAAAATGGCATCTTGTAAATGAAAACTCACAAGAGACTAGCACAGATGTCAGATACAAAGTACTTTGATGGACGCACACAAAAAAAGGCATTTTGTACACGACAGTGAAACCAGTTTCTTAAAGTATTTCTAAACTCACCGAATATAGAACTAAAGAGATCCTCAAGCCACTTTGAAGTACACATTGGCTTCTATCTGAACAAAGGTAGAACATGTGCTGCTTTAACAGGAGATGTGAGAGACCCTGCTGTCCACATGAGAGGTTTCACTTGCAGCCGACTTGCTTCTGTCTCCTGGGTGCTGCACAGCCCCGACTAGCACCTGTGACCTGCAGCTAACACAAAACACCCAGGAGGCCAGGATGCAACTTGGGTTCACAGGGATTCTCCACTTTACTACAGGTGGATCCCTCCCGACCAAGCAAAGGGGACAGAGGAACTGACGATACTTTTACCAAGATAAATCATGTCCCAGCAGGCCACTTGTCTTCTGAGGTCAGACACTAAGCCAGTGGCTCTCAAACTTTAGCATGCCCCAGAATCACCTGGAAAACTCAATAAAACACAGATAGCTGGGCCACACTCCAATGTGTCTCCTGCAATAGGTTTAGGGCTGGACCCAAGAATTTGCATTTCCAAGTTTCCGGGTGCTGCAGATGCTGTAAACCCAAGTAGCACCCTTTGAGAACCACCCCTTTAAGCTCAGTGTGAGTCTAACTTTTTTCTTTCCTGCTACCATTGTGGTTCCCAGGCCCTGTGGCTGGGGAAGAGATGAAGGAAGATGCAGCTTCTGCAGCAGGAGTTGGCATGTGGGAGCGGTCAAACTCAGGGGCTGTTCAAGATAGATCAGTGAGGGGGACGGGGCCTGGAATCAGGCAGCCTTTCTCATGATTCCAGACACGTCTGTCTGTCGTCTGACAGTTCAAACATGGTTTATCCATTTCACTTTTAAATCCCCGCTAATGAGAGTCTGAGTCCATTGGCCCACACCCACAGCAATGAGATCAGTATTAGAGAAAAGAAGATTGGCAGAAGGGCTCAGAGAGCTCATGTAGTAGCATCAATAAACAAACATCATGAGGCACAGTTTCTCAAGCGGTTTTGCACACGTGGTCACAGCAGGGCAGGGAAGGGTGTACCTAGAGAGCCCTGTGTGGGCAGAAAACCGTTTTCTCAGCAGACATTCCTAGCTGCTTCTGGTGGAGGATTCATTTGAAATTGTCAGTCTGAAAGGCAGACCGCTACTCTGCAGCTCATTTCAGAGAACACCCATGTGCTCAAGCCTTCATTTTCTTTTCCTACAAAACTTGTCCCTCCAAGGATACAAAAGGCAGTCTTTGGAGATCTATTTATTTCTATACCTTGGCCCCAAAGAGGAATTAGGGTGCAGTAAAATGTTGCCAATGGAGCTGGGATGAAAAGAAACAATGAGTCTGGAGAGAGCTTTTGGTCAATTCGAAGGTGTTTGTGTGAGTAAGGAAGTAGGGACTTAAGGGGCTGCTGGCAATATCTTTGAAGGGATGGGCTGTGGTCATTAACTACCGTACATTGTATCCTTCAGGAGGGATGAGGCATTTACTTCTGTTTATATTATGTTTCCTTTGAAGGTCAGCGGGGGCTCTGCTCTGCCTTATCTTCACTCCAGGACCTAGGCTGAGGGGGCAGCTGCTGTCTGAGCATTGCTGATTGCCATGGCAGAGGGAAAGAAAAAAAGAAAAAATTGCATGCTAGGCCTAGAAACTTTGGTCCAGATGTACATGGTTATCGGGAGTTGAATGTTATCCACCCTACCCCCTCTACAAATTCATGCCCACCCCAAACTTCAGAACATGATCTTTATTTGGAAATAGGGTCTTTGCAGGTATATGTAGCAAAGAATCTCAAGATGATACCTACATTGGTCCCTAAATCTAATGATGGATGTCCTTTTAAGAAGAGGCAAGCACACACAGACAGAGAAGACCCTGTGAAGACAGTGGCGGAGACTGGCGTGATACTGCTCAAGTTTAGTAATGCCAAGGGCTGCCAGGCTAGGAAGGAAGGATTCTTCTCAGGTGCCTTCGGAGAGAGCATGGCCCTCAGAATAGTGAGAGAATGAACTTCTCTTGTCTTAAGCCTCCTGTTTATGGTAATTTCCTATGCTCTCCCCAGGAAATGAACACACTGGCCCAAACAAGTCCCATTGCCATACCTGATTTCAACGGCATGGGGAAGGACAGTCTGACAGTGCTGGATAATCTCTCTCAGATCCACTCTCTACTTTCCTATACTCTGCTCTGAGCCTGGAAAGTTAAAATTCAAGAATTGTATAAACAGACTCCCCTTTCCTCTGGCGTCTGGTTAAGATTTGCCAATAGAGGGGGTTCAGAGGGAGGGAAGAGAGTGAAGTCATGTACTTTGCCACCTACCTCCCTGCCAGGCTGGTTGTAGCGGTGTTCCACTATTGACGGCCACAGCTCCAGCCAGGCAGCCCCTCCTTTAGTTTCTCCTTTCTCTTGGGGTTCTGGTAACACTTCTTCCCTGTACTCCTCTAGGAACGGGGTACAACAGCTATTGTTAGCCAACGTGCTCCACCATCCCTTGTTGGTTTCCCATTGCCCCACTCACAACCTTGCAGACAGTCCTTTTACTAATCTCTCCTCAATAACTTCACTTGAGTGTGCCATCTGTTTCCTGCTGAGACCCAGCAGACACACACACCATGTACCCAGGAGGAGAGTCAGACATCTTTGATGGACACAGTGACAACCTTGCTAAATTGGGAAGCAGCTCTAGTGCAACCAATGGTGGGAAATGCAATGAGAGTGGCGGGTCACACGATGGCTTTGCTTCCACCCCTCCCTCTCTGGCAGAGGAAGGAATGTGAGCTCTGAAGCAGGATTCAAACCCCAGATTCCCCATTTATCAGCGGTAATAGGAACCTCGCTGAACTCCAGCTTGTATACACATATGATGGGTATAACAATGCTTCCTTTACGAGGCTCTTGTGTGGATTAAGGAAGAAAAATATGAAAAAAACAAAACAAACAAACAAAAAAAGCCTAGCTGTTGTAGGTAGAATAATGTCCCCCAAAGAGTTCCAAGCCCCAATCTCTGCAAACTTGTGAATATGTTACTTTACATGGCAAAGAGACGTCTCAGTGTGGATGTGATTGAGATTACCGACCTTAAAATAGGAAGATTATCTTGGATTACCAAGGGGGCCCATCTAATCACTTGAGCACGTAAAGGCAGAAGTGGAAGGCAGAAGAGTTGGTCAGAGATGAGGCACAAGAAGCAGAGACAGAAGATATCCCGTGTCCGAAGAATTTAATATGGCACTCCTAGTTCTAAGGTGTGCAGGGACTACCTACAGTGACTCAAAAGAGGCCTCTAAATACCAAAGGAGGCGCCCAGATGGCAGCCAGCAAGGAAACAGACCTCAGTCCTACAGACATTGATTTCTGCCAACTACTTGGATTAACCTGGAAATGGACTCTCCCCTAGAGCCTCGGGAAGGGAAAGCAGCTCAGCGAATGCCTGATTCAGTCTTGTGAGACTTGAAACAGAGAAACCAGCTGAGTCTACTGGACTTCTGACCTACAGAACTGTGAGATAATAAATGGGTGTTGTTTTAAGCCCCTAAATTTGGAGTAATTTGTTATGGCAGCAATCGAAAGCCAATCCACTAGCATAGTGAGGTCTTGGTGCATGGTATATGCCCACTGCATGTATGTTATCTGCTCTCAAAGAGGAGAGGCAGGCAAGTTACAAAGGGGCCCTCTCAGGACCCAAAAGAGTATATGCTCTCAAAGAAACAAGCCTGCAAGCGATTTACAATGTAACACGGAACCCAGCTTTCTCTAGTGCTTTCAAGGGCGCCCTACCTGAATGGTCTCCAGCAGCAACTGCAGAGGGAGGAGTAGAGAATGTTGTGCATCTTGTTATTCATTTGATGAAAACTCGTAGCAGATCACATAGTCTTCTCTGTGGCAGGATACCCCGTTCCTAAAACCCTCGGTCCTATTACCCCTCTACCTTGAGGCAGTTTCTGCTTCTAATATTTACCCCTAATCAAAGCACAGGCTAGTAAAAAAAAAATTATTTCCTGCTGCTGGAGCCTTCCTTCTGTTCCCCTAAGCCAAATCCATCTCTCCACCCCCACAATCCCATACCAGTATCTTCCAGCTCCCTAACTATCCAAATCTAACCCTTGACCAGACAGCACAGACAGACCTTCGTTGCTCGACTGCTTTATTTGATGACTGGGGCTCCTATGCCTATTTAGCTGGGTCAAGTTGAAACAGCATCCTAGGAAGCTGGGCTTTGAGCTAGGTGTCAGAGACATGGGTCCATTAGCATTTTATCGCCAATGAAATGCAAAGAACAAGCAAATTAAGGGCTAGCCAATAGGCATAGACCTGTGCATCTAACGTCAATCAAAATTGTTGACGCTTCTTCAACTCAAGGTGCTCCTTCAAGGCTCCGGACCAGCAACTGGTGATTCTTTTGATCATATTTTCACTGCCCTTCTAGGAGACCAATCTCGCTATGTAAGACGATTATTATAATGAGGGCTAATATTTATTGTGCGCCTGCTGTGCCTCTGGCACTGTTCTACACAACTGTAAAGGTGTTAACTTATTAAATTCTCAAGCCATTTTCAAAAGTTAATTTCTATTATTTTTATCAACCTTGCTTTACAAATGAGTCCTTAGAAAACAAGGACTCAGAAAGGTTAAATAATATGTGCAAGGTTAACAGGTAATAAGTGGCTTGAGCTGTAACTCGGACCTAGGCTGAAGTGACTCTGTATTCTCCACACCACACTGAGTTTTTTTTGATTGATTCGACACATGTAGGTCTCCAGCAGGCACTATGTTTGACTTTGGTGATTGTGATGGCTAATTTTAGGTAAAAACCTGCCTGGATTAAGAGATAGGTGGTAAAGGATTATTTCTGGGTATGTCTCTGAGGGTATTTCCAGAGGATATCGGCATGTGAGTTAGTGGACTGAATTGGGGGGATCCTCCTTCAATGTGGGTGGGCACCATCTAAAAGGCTGGTTGTCTTGATAGAGCAAAAAGGCAAGGAGGGGGCTCTCTTGCCTGTCCTCTGGAGATGAGACACCCTTCTTATTCCCGTCCTTGGCCACCAGAACTCTAGGTTCTCCAGCCTTGGAACTCTGAGACTTGCACCAGTGGCCTCCTGGCTTCTTAGGTCTTCAGCCTCAGAGTGAGAGGTGCGCCAAGGGCTTCCCTGGTTCTGAGGCCCTCCATGCTACTGGCATCCCTGGGTCTCCAGGCTTACCGATGGTCTACTGAGGAACTTCTCAGCCTCCATAATCACATGAGCCAATCCCCCTATCTCTCTATCCTATTAGTTCTGTCTCTAGAGAACCCTGACTAATACAGACATGCCAATATACTCAGGACAAGTTTCATTTTCTCCAAGCTAACGTGATAGAAGAGGAAACTATCGTGTAGAAACAAGTATCTACTGACACATTTTGTAAGCAGTATGAACAAAGCATCATGGGAGAGATAACTAGACCCATGAAGTGATGAAGAATCACAGCAAAGAGGAAAAGTAGGATTGAGAAAGGCTTCTGGGAGGAAACGATGTTTAATCTTGGCCTTGAAAGATGAGTTGGAATTCTTTGAGTTGAGGAGCAAAGAAGAAAACATAAGGGAGAATTATGAGAAGCAGAGCAAACAATGCGAAGCACAAAAGCCTGAAAGTAGAATGGCCCAGGCTTGGAATAATGCAGTGTTGCTAGTGTTGCCTGGCCATGCAACAGATGTGAGCTTGCATTCCATTGGCCAGAAGTATTAACAACTTAAGAATCTTAATTACAATAAAAGCACATATTCAGAGACACTAAGACGAAAGAGATAATACTCAGAAACTACAACCAGCCGATGACTGATAAGCCAAAAATAGGAACTTAATGATGCTAAGAACCTCTAATATATCAGATCAACTCCAAGGTTAGTTCAATAGTTTCATTCACATATGTTTACACAACACCCTTTTATGCTGGCTGCTTTTTCAGACACTGATGGAAGATATGGTTCCTGACCCTGAGAGGTTTATTTACTCATTCAGCCACTTATTTATTCGCTTATTCTGTTTATTCTTTTAACAATCATTTTTTGAGTACCTACTATGTGCCAGGCAAAGGAGCCAGCAGTAAAGAAGACTCATATGGTCCCTCCCCTCATTGAGCTTATAGTCTAGGAAGGAGTTATTACCCACCAGGAAGACAGCTATATAACAGACAAGTTCAATAAAATATAGTAAATGATACGCACCAAAATAAGACTACAACACAGAGAAGGGCACTTAACTTACATTGACATTATCTTGGGCCTTGGTTTACTGTGGGATCCTTTGCTGTTATGTTTCCTATAGCTGAAAGATGCATCTGGCCCTACACAAAGCACAGACCATGAGTAGGTGGGCACATAGACTTCTAAGCCAACCGTCAGGGGCACCAGGAGACAGCACTGTCTCATGCCTCTGCTTGACCTACCACCATGGGGCAAAAACAGCACTCGCTGAATGAAAAGTTACAATAAGGATACAATTGTATCTACACAAACTTTTTAAGATATGATCACATCAATACCTACTATGTAGTAGGAGCTTGATGTTGTGTGGGGAGGAAGATAAAAGTAGATGTAACATTCAGACAGAGGTGAGGGAAAGGGAAATTTTTTTATGCATTGAGAGAGGAAGTTTGTGATTTTTTTCACTGGCATTGGAGCTAGGGAGACTTCAGTCCGACCACAGCCTCTCCCTGAGCTTGTGACCAAGCCTCACTTTTCTCATCTATAAAGGTAACAAAAGTGATTTTTGTAAGTTTACTTATCTGTAAAGGGGAAACTATAACAACTTGGATATTATAGGGTAAAAAGAAAAGAGGATGAAAATGAGCAAAAGGGAGAGAGACAAACAAGAGAGCAGTGTCACATGTAACTGGGCAGAGTGCTTACCATGCCTCTCTCCCTTTGTTTACTCATCTCAAAAAGGGAGATCATAACCTTTACCCTTTCTGAGGTTGTTATGAAGATTAACTTAGGTGATATAGCGAATGTGCATTTCCTCTGTTCAAAACATTCTAACATGTATTATCCCCTCCCTCTCTACCCAAGAAACTCCTTACATACAGATAAGGTGAGCTCAACATACAAATTAAAATGCTTGGAAAAGTTAAAAGGGAAACCTTTAAAATGATGAAACACTGAAAGGGCTTAAGGTTATCTCAGAGAGAGGGTAATCAAATCTAGGCAGGCTGCTTTGGAATGTCTCTCCTGGGATAGGCCTCCTCTTGCCCCACCACCAAAACATATCCCAGCTAGATTCCCGGGAGCAGCAGTGGTCACCCAGGTGGCCTCTCATTCCATTTTCTGCACAAAAAGACATTAAGCACATAGCTCAGTAGCTCCCAGTGTAAAACAGAACATCACCCGATTTCTACCTCTGAAGGTTGGGGACAGTCCTTTCTAGTCACTCTTCAGCTTCAGGGGGGTTGGTTGGTATCAGGGACAGCTGACAGCCTTATTTAGCCAACCAGCTGCTCTGTGATACACAATGTCCCTAATGCTGAAAGTCTGGTGGATGATTCTTTTGTATCCACATAAGCAGCAGTTGGAGGAGAATCGATGAGTCCCTTTGGTTGCCTCAGGGTGTCAAGGCTGCCATTCAAATCATTACCACCATAATTATTAACCATTGTTTTAGTGAGATGTCTGCCAGACAATTGTTTTCTTTATTTTTTAATCATTAAAAACGCAATCAAATTTCACTAAAGCAATGCTTGCCTCAAGTCGCATCAACACATTTATTAAACCCCTTCTGTTTGCCGAGTTCAATGGAAAGTCTTGGAGGAGGGAATACTTAAAATGCTCTCGGATTTAAAAGAATTGATACTGCTCTGGGGAAGAGGTTCACACATACACACAAACAATTACAGGAAGAAGCTCGATAGTATACAATACACTGGTACAGAGTGTCATAGACAGTGCCACTTTCATATGCTGGATTTTATTTCTGTGGCAATGGGGTACTTGGGAGGAGCCGCACTGTGTAGAAGTTTTGGAGAAATAGGGTACTGTGGTAGGAAATTGCCTTCTTTCCCAGCAGGTAGTTGGAAAACAATCAAGGGGGTGGACAGGATGTGCACCCCATTAGAGCAGCCACCAGAGCCTGACTTTTTGACAGGAGAGTACATCAAAGGATAACTGTTAAAAGTAACTTTAAAAGGACTTTTGCATCAGGACGAATGCTGTGGCCTCTGTGATTCAGCGATAAATTTAAAAGGCTTGTCCCTATTGTGGCTTGCGGCCACATGTCCAACCCATTTTTCAAGCATGTTAAACCGAGGGCCGCACGTGCGGCAGTCACGAACCAAGCTCAATAACCTTGCTGGTGGGGATGTGTTGGACACGCTGCTAATGCCCGTTTGCCACAACGCTCGCTAGTCCCGGCGGTGGCGGTGTTCACGGGTAACAATGTTTACCACCGGGAATGAAACTTGTTTGATTAACCCTGATCAGAGGATGAAAACACTAAAGAACCAAGTGAGAAAGAAGAGAACCGCATAGAAACGGCAGAGCCAGGGGGCCAGCAGAATACGGAACTCGCCAGGGACAAGCGGAAGCTCCCTGCGGGCAGGGACCCGGCCACCGCCCAGCCCTGGGCGTGACGGCCTCGGACTCAGGGACCGCGGAGGAAGCGGCGAGACGCCCCCACGCGGGGTGCGCTTCGTGCCAGACGGCGGCGTTCGGGGGAAATGGGCGCAGGTGAAAGCCCAGAAGGCGGCAGGGTCCACGCGCGCAGCCAGACTTCGGGTCCAGGGAGAGGCGCCGGCTGGGGCGGGGCGGGGCGGGGCGGCGCCGGGGGAGCAGCGCTTGGCAGGGCCCCTGGAGCGGGAGGGTGGGAGCGAAAGCAGAGACGGAAAAAGTAGAGCGAGAGGACCGAGCGGCGGCGCCGCGCGAAGGCACGGACGGACCTGCGGGAGAGGCGCGTGCGGCGGGGTCCCGGGCGAGCGTGGGAACACAGCGCTCAGCCTCCGGCGGCGGACGAACGCGGCCCCAGGGGCGGGCGGGTGCGACAGGACGTGACCGGGAAGCGCGGCGCGTGCCACCGCCCGGGAGCGGGCATCCGGCCTCCGCGGAGCGGGCGGGCGCCGGGACTGAAGCCGGCGGCGGCTGGGGCGGGGTGGGGGAGCACGGCGTCAACAGCCGCGGTGGCGGGGCGGGGCCGAGCGCGCGTGCGCGGCCGCGCGGGCGGGCGGGGGAGCGGGAGGGAAGCGGCGGGAGCGAGCGTGCGCGCGGCCGGGCAGCCTGGGCAGCGGGTCCTGCCTGTGACGGGCGGCGGCGGTCGGTCCTGCCCGTAACGGCGGCGGCGGCGGCGGCGGCCCCAGACACCTGCGGCGGCGGCGGCGACCCCGCGGCGGGCGCGGAGATGTGGCCCCTGGTGGCGGCGCTGTTGCTGGGCTCGGCGTGCTGCGGTGAGTGGCTCCTCGCTCCCAGCCCTGCGGCTGCTGTCGCTTCGCCCCCGCGGGCATGTGGGCTGCGCCCTCAAGAGGGTGGCCGGGGCGCAGAACGCTCGGGCCTGAGCGCCCGGAGTGCGGACGCGGGAGGGCCCCGCGGGGAATCGGGCGCCGCCTTTCTTCCTCCCTTCCTTTCCCTGGTCGTCTTCTTCCCCCTGGGCGACAGCGGGGCTCAGCTCCTCCACCCGGTTCTCCATCTCCAAATGCACACGCAGAGGACGACTCCAAACCGCGCACCTCGCGCAGAAATTAACTAGGAAGAAAGGGCGCGATCGCAGGCGAGGGGCTGCACCTGCCAGGGACCCCCTTCATTCGCACCCCTCTCCCTCCTCTGTGCTTAGACGCCTTTGGGGTTGAGGGAGGGAGAGTGGGAGGGCTCGGGCCTCTTGTGATGGAAGTGCGTATTTTGGCGAAGTCGGCGAGAAGGGGTTTTTGCTGTTTGCCTCCCACATGAACACAGGAGCGAAGAGGATGTAAAGGACACAATTAAGTTTCATTTTCAACTCAGCATTCAATCAGAAGAATCTTCCGGCCGTGTAATTTTTGCTTTCGTTCTTAATCCTAAAAATAAGCTTCCTGGAAACTATTTCTTTCTCGTGACCCCCCACGCCCCATCAGCCACTTTCATACATTCCAAATTGTACGTTGAAGTTTTTCCCACTTTATTTGGGGGAACCGTTTAAAAGTAATCTGGATTTCGCCTGAAATAGGAAGACAGTAACCTCCAGTCAAAACATGTGCCATAGAATGGGAGTTGGTGTCTTCCGACACCAAAGAACCTCCCCCCCACCCCCACCCCCCGCCACCCCCCCGCCACCCCCAAGCTTTTGGAATCCATTTCGCTTTTGTAAAACGTGTGCTTCGACTGTAAAAACAGCAAGGAATAGAAACATTCGTAGATCTACAGTGTCTGTCACACTTCACATCTATAGAGCCTTTTGTGAACTTTTGTAAGATTCAGAATTGAGCTTGAGTACCAGTAACGGCAATTGTTACGTTTATCCTAGAATGCTAAATTAATTCCATTTTAAACTAATTATTAGCCTCAGTGTGCCGTTCCTAAAGGTTATTTCCATGATACCCTTAAGTCTCTGCTTACCACTTTCCTCCCTCCCCACGCATCCTGGATTTTGGGGCTGTGAATCAAGATCTCCGTTATCTAAATGGTTGATTTTAGATAGTGTTTCCTGTCATCACGTTTAGTATGCTTGTTGCCTTCACTGTCATTACAGCTAAAATAATACTGCTTTCAGAGATGTGTTGTATAATCGCATCATAATTTCAGAACGCCTTCATATTAAACCAGATATGAAGTGATACAATATCACTTCTTCAAACTGGCCAAAATAGTAAAAAATATAAACCATATGCTGTTTTTAAAACAGGCAAATTAGATTTAAATCAAGTAGATAGAACTGTTGGAATGGTTCTTTGAGGAATAGGATTTGGTAGGCCCTCTTTGGTGATAGTTAATATTATTAACTAGCGCTTGTTTACACACAATTTTAATGTATTCAAATCCCTAGAGTCATATAATTCAGAATTTAGAGTATTTTATTTTACTTAGTTAATATTAACCTGAAAAAAAAAAAAAGCAAAATGCAGGCGTTATGCAATTGAGTTCTGTTAAGTGTGCACTGTAAAGCAGGAAGTGATTGTATTTGTCATAAAATATATTTTTATGTGTTTAATATATAGCTTCAAAAGGACATGTATGAAGAAAGATGTCTCAGCACACAAGTAGTTGTAAACCAAGGGACTTGAGAGACTGACTTTATCTAGAAGGAGTAAGTCATGGATTTGTACATTCATTTGTACTGAAGTTTCATTTTGCATTCATTTTCATTAATTAAGCCCAGGGAATCAGGGACCTTTCCTGGCAACCTCTACAGTGTTACTGGCCTTTGTGATAAAATAACTCATCTCAGATACTCATTTCGTGCAATTACAGGCAAACTGCAACGCACCTTAATGGATTGCAAGATGTGGAATGAATTACTATGTTGCTTTCCACTCTGCCCCCACCTTATGTTCAATTATACTTTGTTTAAAAGTGCATCCAGTTTCAGTGGTATTAATTAGCTAGCAAATAAAACCTTAAATAATAATGGTGTTGTGAACTGTCTTTTTAGTGGTTGGATTTCTCTTTGTTCAAAATGAGCTTTTTTTTTTTTTTAATCGGGTACATATGATTAAAATTTTTTTCATTGTCTAGTAGTAAGTAATTTGGCTTAAATGAAAATGTTTTCTTTTCTCTTAAAGAATATATATATATATTTAAATACAAAGTGCCATTTTAAGGAAGTAAATGCCTATTTAAAAGTACTTATTTATGGGGCCGCCCCAGCAGTCTAGAGGCAGTGTTTTTTAAAGCATTACACTAAATGCCTACCATTAGGACACTTGCTCATGCTGTCATCTGCGTTTTGGCAGATGTTTTATCTTTGCCACTGAGTTGTTCATGGAGATTTGAAAGGCCAATTTCTAAAGATGAGAAATAGATGACTTTCCCTCCAAATTGATGCACGTTCTGAATCTACAATAATCACTCATATTAGCAAAACTAGATTTGCATTTCATAGTATGAATTCAGCTATAGCCAGTATAGGCATTGTTTTAAATACAGTAATGTTCTTTTTGTGACAGAATTTTCAATCATGTTCTCTGTCTTTTAGGTTTCTGCTGTCCTACCTTTTTAAACAAGATAAACATTTCTATTTTCATATCTTATCTCTCAGTCTGATTTTAATAATATTGTCTTGGGTTGTCATAAAGTTACCTTCACTTTGTATACTAGTGCAGATATTTCTTCTGTGATAAAAAGAACAAGAATAATAGTGTAGAATCAGTTTTCTTAAAGTCATTATATTACTAAAATAAAAAATACAGAGCACCCAGGAAATTTGATTCTGATATACCTAGGCTAAGACAATAGAACCTGGCTTTTCCTTTCTATGGTTATACAGTGTTGAAGCAGAAATCAAGCTACACCCACCTCTGAATATTTCATTCCAAATCCATGGAGCAGTTGCGTAAGACTTAGGATCTGGTCAATTTCATGGTTTGAGATTTAGCTTAGGAGAATTAATGTGCATATTTGAATATGTCTAGGTTATAGGTTAAAACACTTATAGGTTAACACTTATAGGTTAAAAAGTAAGGCAAGGGGTTTGGCAAGTTCAATGTCTGTCAAAACCACTTTTTCCATTTCAAGCAAGTATGAGCCTATCCTATGCACCAAGTACTTTGCAAAGCCCTCTTTGACATACACACAAATTTCAGACAGTATGTCTCTTAATGACTTAAAATGTAGTATATAGACAGTAGATACATTTTGTTTTTATCCCCTGATGGTACTTAGGTGCTTGGTAGGGCCATAATTCTAGATGTTACTGACTTTAAACTGCCCTGCCCCCTGTAATTCTAAGTTGGCCTCTTCCAGTCTTATAAGGCCACTTTTAAATTCATTAGGAGGGTTGCTTTGGGTCAGAATTAAATAAAACTTGTGGATACCCCACTCTACCCCAGACCTTTATTTTAGCCTCCATTGAGGAGAGATCTGACTTCGTCCTTTCTGTACATAACCCAATTTAGTTAAAGACTCCAGTTCTTCAATCCAGACACTAGTTCTAAGGGCAAAAATAGGTAGGATTCCTTTCTGGCATATATCTTTACTGATGATCTTTGCTTCTTTACCTTAGAGGCTGCTGAGGCTTCTTACCCTATTCCTGAACATGCATTCCCAGAAGATAATTAACTTCCTACTCTACTGCAAAAAATAGTGGTGTGTGGTTTGGACTCCCTCAGCTTCCCTCCCACCATTACTAAACTGATCTATAATCTCTTAGCTAACCTTCATCCCATTCTCTTCCCTTATCCAGCTTCAGAAGAATACCTACTCACCTTTCCATGGAAAGGACAAACTGTCTACTACTTTTTCACTTCCACCATCTTGGAGACCTGCTCAGTCAGCTTAATTCTTCCGTCTTGCATCTTAGATCTTTCCGTCTCCATTGACTCCTTTCCCTTTGCTTGCACACATGATCAAATTTTACCCCACGTCAAACAATAAAACAAAAAACCTCAAGAAACAAAATGTCCTTGCCCTTGTCCCTGCCTCCACATCCTCCGTTGTTGCCTTCTCTGCTTTCTTACACTGCCAGATTTATTGCAAAAGAATCACTGCCACTTAATATGTTTTAAGTGCTTGATAAAGCCATCTTCTTTCTCTGTTCTCTTTCACTTGTCAAACATAGTGTGCATCAGATTTCACTAGGCCATTGACATGGCCACAAATGATGTTCTAACTTTCCATCCAGAGGCTGTTGTTACTCAGCCCACATAACATCTATTTTGTCCATATGAAGACTGTGTCTGCAATGATATTTTTTGCTGTCTCTCCTGCTTCTATCACTTCTTTTCCTTGCTTCCTTAGTTTATTCACCTTTGACTATTTGTTCCATAAATATTGGTGTTTTCCAAGATTTTATTAGAGAATAATAAACCACCTGCTCTGTTTGCTGTGCAAGGACTCTCTGTGCAATCTTTTTTATGCTCATGGTTTCAATATTCTTGGTGGTGACTCCCAAGTCTTTATAGTTCTGACTTCTCTTCTTCAATTCAGATTCATATGTCCTGGAACCTACTGGCCATTTCCATTTTATTCTACCACATGTACTTTAATACCCAGCCTATTAAATATTGAAAGGTATTCTCCCCAAATATGTAAGCCTCTTTTCTCTATAATTAACCTACTATCTAACTGGCCAGGCATACTATTTGGTCAACAATTTTAATTTTGCCCTCTTTGTCTCTCCTGCCTTCCATGTCTGCCCTCTGTCGATTGCTGTAAGTTTTAGGTTTCCCTCCAGTTGTTCTTTACTATTGCAGTAGTCTCTCCGTGGGTCTCCCTTTCTCTTTTCCCTTCCTGCCCTCAGTCCTTCCTTTACACTGCTGTCAATGTTTTTTTTTTTTTAATGAAATTAAATCTGAGTGGTTTATGATTGTTTATGTTATCAAGTCTAAACCCAGCGTGACATTCAAGGAAGCCCTTTAGAATTTTTCTTAATCATCTTTTCCAACCTCATTTCCTAGAGCTCACCTAAATAATTCTTTGCTTTCACTTCTTCCCTTTCTTTATCCGACTGTATACATGTTACTTTGCTTAGAAAGCCCTTTCTTTCCCATAACATTCTTACTCATCCTTTAAGACCCAGTTTAAACATCACTCTCTAGGAAGATCATTCATAGATACATTCTTGTGATTTTTAAGGAACTTTTCTATCCAACCATATGAGTGACTTGAGATTTTCCATTAAAATATGCAGCTTCATGATTTCATAAGCACGTCTATACAACTGAGAAGCAGTGGCAGGTTCTCTTGAAATATGGAAGAAAAGTGTATTTTCTCCTACATGATTTTTAGATTTTTTTCCTTGGAATTCATACTTTAAACTTTTTACATTCACAAGGAATATATTGAATTTTACTTTCTGGACCCTGTGTTAGATTATTAGGATACTACATGAAGACAGTGTCTTACTTTCTGAGTCTGCAGAGGTCAGTTAAGTAAAATAGTAATTATACAGTAGTAGGTACGGTGACAACATTTGAACATGAGGCAATGGGAGCAATGAGGAGGGGAAGAATACAATTGAGTAATGATACGGAAGGTGAACAAGATCGAACATTTCAACTGTGCTTTAGCAGGAAGAGCAAAAGTTAGCAAACTGTAGCCGCCATTTATTGAACATTTGCTGTATATGTGAAAGGTAGAACAAGAACATGTTCATTATCTTATTAAATCTTAGCAATATCTCTATGAGGTGTATACCATCACTATTCACATTTTATAGATGAGGAAACTGAGTGGCAGAGATAAGTAACTTGCCTACGGTTATACAGCTAAGAAGTGTACAAGCTGCCACAAACCGGGTCTGACCCCTAAATGTGTGCTCGTAACTATTAAAAACCCGATGTACTCAGTGGGGTAATAGTGTACAATAGTTAAGAGGCTGTTTAGGTTTGAGGAACAGCATGAGCTAAGGCACAGGGATGAGTGCATTTGCATAGTCATGGAATTGCAGGAAGGTCATTACGATTGGAGCTTAGTGTAGAAATGAGAGAGTACAGGAGGTGGGGCTGGAAAGAATCTCGAAGGACCTCATTTGTATTCCATGCTAAGGTACTTAGAGTTTAGCCTGAAAAGGGTTGAGGGTGTTGTTAAAGTATCTTTCTTAGGCAAAGGAGTGCACATTTGCATTTAGAACAGTTATTTTGGGAACTGTAGAAAATACATCAGGGCCGGGATGGAGAAATCTTTTGAGGATGGAGGCAGGGAGCTAGTTAGGAGAGTATGGCAATAGTTCATGGAGAGGATGAGTGTCTCATTCGTTCATTCAACAGACATTGGATTTAGGAACTTAATTAGGTTGACCTACCAAGAATTCTCCATGGCTAAGGAGAGAGGGGAATCTAACTTGATTCTTAGGTCCACTGATAGAAGATAGAAAATATTTTAGCAAAGTGATTTAGGCTGAGGGTAGGAAGGGGAGGCTCGTAAGTTTTTGGACACGCTGACTTTGAAGTAACTGTATTACATCTAAGTGGAAGTGCACAGCAGACAGTTGGCTGTCCAGCCTCTGCAGTTTAGAAGAAAGGCAGTGCATGATTAAGTTGTTTAAAAAAGTTTGCAGGTGAAGATAACGTTGAGAGTCAAGGAAATTACTAGGGGGCAGAGGGTGCTGAATCTGAAGCCCTTAGGAACACTAACAGTTAGTATGAGTCAAGGAATAGATTTCAACAAAGAAAGCAAACTAGGATGCGGTAGACAAAGCAGGAGGAAGTTCATAATCAGGAGATATCATGAAGGCCAGGAGAGAAGAGCAAGAAAGGAACTGCCCACTGGCTCAAGAACTGTGGAAGTCAAGATAGAAAATGAACCATGCATATTTGATTTTTCACAAGGGATTTTTCACAAAGGGGTGACTTTGGCAAGAGCTGTAGTAGTAAAGAAATAGGGGTGAAGAGGTGGAGGCCAGGGAACAGATTTAAGAAGTGAATTGGAAGTGAGGAAATACATATAGATTGTTAATTTGGGATGCTAGGGAAGAGAGAAACAAGTATGAGAAACTTTTTTTTTTAAGTTGGTGAATATTCAAGCAATTTTTAAAGACAGAAAAAAAAAAACACCTTGTAAATGGAATGAGGGATGTGGGAAGCTGATAATCAACTAGGGAAAGTCCTTGGGGAGATTGATGGGTACGGAGGCACAAATGGAACCTAGCTCTCAGGTGGTGAGATTCATTTCTGAAAAAGAGGCAAAAAAAAAAAAAAAAAAAGATGTGGCTAATTGGGGTTGCAGGTAAGTTGTAGGGAAGGAGTATGGGAAGCTTCAGGATTCTCCTCTGAAGGATTCAGTTTGTATTAAGAAATAGGGAGAGAGGTCTGTTGGAGAATGTGGGATAAAGGGCAAAAGGGAATGATATGCGACTTGTTATAATGGAGAGAACGTTTACAAGAAACCTGATAAAGATTGAAGGCCCGGAGAAGCAGGGACTATGGCATTCTTCTGTTTGCCCATCCATAAGGACATTGTCCATACAGAAAAGATAACACTTGTAACTTTGTATTATATACAGTACTTATCATCACCCATATGAGAGTTGTAAGCTCATAGAAGATAATTCCTATATTTTTTCATCGCTATATCCCCACATCCTATTGTAATATTTCATATCAGGTAATTCTCAACAAATGTTTGTTGCATTTTTAAAATTCTAACCTGAACTTGTGTGGTGTGAGCACTATGGATTGAGTCTTCTCTGCCACTACAAAGCTGTTTTCTGGGTTGTGATCTGAGATGGTGTGGGCTGATGGTCTATATTCACCAATAATTGTACAGTTCCAAGGAAGGTTTCAAGTCCATTACTTTTGGCATTTGGTATAAAGTCACTTTCTCATTTTATTTGCTAATTTATCTGTAACTCTGGCATTACTCTTGGTTACATTTATCTACTGCTATCTGATTTAGACTGCTATAAGCCTATCTTGTTTAGTCAGAGTTTTCTTATTTATGTTAATTATCTGTTTCTTTATTTGCTCTCTACATTTTAAATCGTTTCTTCACTTTGCTGTTTTATGAGAAGGCAGTAGGCAAAAGAAAAAAAAACACCCAAATCAGACAATTTTACTACTTAATAGTTTTTTAATGCATCTTTATAGAGATTGAGGTTATAGTTAATAGCTGGAGTGATATTTTTGGCCTGCCCTTATTTATTAATTACTAGTGCAAAAGTTATTCAAATTGTGGTTTATCCAGGTCAATTTTACTTTTATTTTTACTAATAGCATTTATTCTACTTAAATTGCTTCAGCTATAAAATGTTTTTATTATAACACATAGTGCAGTACAATTATTGTTTTCTGTATTTCTTTGAAAATTTATTCTCTAAACATACATTATGAAATTGTGGAGTGTTTACCAGCGACTTTTTACTTAATTAAAGCCTTCTTTAAGAGTTTCATGGGATGACTGAGTTCTTCATTCATACCTTTTTTTTTTTTTAAGAATAACTTTAAAAAGTCAAACCATGATTCATACAAGTATAAAATGAACATGTGTCAAAGATTTTATTTCACTCGTTAATTAACAAGCAAACCAGCAAGAAGGCAAAACCCTTTTAAAAGAAAATTGGAAAAACAGACACATTTATAGGCAATCAAGAATGCCTAAATGAATTTGCTAATAAATGCAGAATTGGTCAATGTCCTCAGGGCAGTAAAATGTAGGCTTTTGGAATCTTCTCTTCCACCAGGTAGAAATCAATTGCAGAAACAAGATTTATTTTTATCTCTATGGACACCAATCCATTTGAATTACCATCAGTTTTCTACAACTTATGAAACTCTAAGATAGCCCTGTCAAAGTCAGTGAAAGGCACAGGCTTCTATAGAGTCAGATAATTCCAAAAGGTTTGTTAGACATTACCCACCACTCCATTAAAAAGATACCCAGTAATCTTTGTATCCCTTTCAAAATATTTCACCATATTTTCTGATACTTTCCTTTCTGTATAATTTGAACATCTTCACCCCTTTATTCTTCTCTTGTATACCATGTTTTCTCTCCCTCAGTGTTTCTCCATCAGGGGAAATAATTCACAATTCCAAAGTTTTACAGAATGCCATAGAAGTCCAGGTTTTGCCTTGGGCTTCCTAATATTTAGGTGGCTAGAAATGTAGACAACTGGGAAGAGGTGAGATGTGGATGCCCACAGTTCAAACTGCAGATTCCCAGAAATACACAATTTGGACTAGTCAAGGAAGGTCCATATCATTACATTAAAATGCCAGAGTATCTAGTTTTTATAGCATCACCCTACATTTTTCCAGCATAGCATTGTTTAGAGAGCACTTGCCACTATATTTTCCACATTAATGCTCACCACAGTTCTGTGAAGTAGCCCGGTGTTCGTTTTTGATCCTCCTGTTTACAGAGAGTAAACCAAGGCATAGAAAAGTGAGCTGCTTAAGGCCGCATATTTGAAAGGGGCAGAAATAGGACGTTTACTCAGGCGATCTGAGCATTGTCCAGTACACATTCCACTCTGCATCCTTGCGTTCAATTCATGGGGTATTTATTGAACAAACAGTGTTCTTAACAATAGAAACATTCTATGCCTCTGATTTTTATTCCAGTTTATGTAGAAGGAAATATTAAGCCTGAACTATTAACAAAGTTGATATTTTATATTTGTTAGTAATTTGTGTTTTGGTTTTGTTTATGTTTTGAGGGGAAGGCCAAGCAGCTACTTAGATAAAAGAATTGCTAAGCAGCTGAAGAATATGGAAGACAGCTACAATTCCTATGCATTCTTGTACATTCTAGTTGAACAATGACTGATTACATTTTTACCCTCTTCTGTAAGGCGAACGACTGGTAGTTTATCCTATTGAGAAGTGTTGATAGGATATTTATTAGCAGTAACTTCTCTTGGTTTCAGCTTGTATCTTACTTAGCTTTTTCAGTTTTGTGGTTTCTTGGAGGAAGAATACCTGTAATATATATACATTTGGAGATTGTTCTGTAGTGTCAATGAAATGTGGGGATGCAAAAATGTCATTCAAGACTCCCATATGAAATGTCTATTGCTGCCTATATTTTGCAATGGAAAAGTAGCCACAGATAATGTTTTTTGTGTTTTTTTTTTGTTAGTATTCTAAGATTTTCCATCCTAGTAGAAAAATGTGATTTGATTCATCCGATTTACTTTGTATATTAAAGTACAGAAGAAACTGCCACTTTTTTTGGAAATGCAGTATAAGGATAAAGATAAATTTCATATCAGTTCAGCAAGTTCTATTTAGCAATGTATTGAAGTTGAGACTGAATATAATGTTTGGCTTGATTTTCTGTTCAAAATTTTACCCTGATAAGGACAATATTTTCCTACACATATCAGTAGGCAGTAATGATTACTTCAGAGGTTCCAAAGCCAGATACTACACCTGTGCGTTCCAACACAGTTGCTGAATTTATTCCCAAGATGCATGGTAATGTATACTTTGTATTGTTGAGAATGAATAGAGAAAAGTCATAATGATGCCTTCCAGCTGTGCAAGTTAATATTAAAATATAATTTGTTTCCATTTTTCACCTAATAGGTCTCTTTCATTGCTACCCTGTTTACTTAAGTGAACAGGGGAAATGTTGCTTTTTATCTTAAGGATTTCTAACATACCTAGATCTTCCAGTACAGACTTCCATAATTAATGAAATGTTTTTCTTTTTCCTTTCCAGGTTCAGCTCAGCTACTATTTAATAAAACAAAATCTGTAGAATTCACGTTTTGTAATGATACTGTCGTCATTCCTTGCTTTGTTACTAATATGGAGGCGCAAAACACTACTGAAATATACGTAAAGTGGAAATTTAAAGGAAGAGATATTTACACCTTTGATGGAGCTCTGAACAGGTCCACTCTCCCCTCTGGCTTTAATAGTGCAAAAATTGAAGTCTCACAATTACTAAAAGGAGATGCCTCTTTGAAGCTGGATAAGAGTGATGCTGCCTCACATACGGGAAACTACACTTGCGAAGTAACAGAATTAACCAGAGAAGGTGAAACAATCGTCGAGCTAAAATATCGTGTTGGTAAGACTTCTATAAAAGCTCCTCTTTCATTTGTCCTGTTACAACTTGATCTTCTTTCGAGAGTAGGCCAAATGGTGTTAGGTACTCCTTTGAATCAAAAAGCAGTCCATTAATAATGAATGTTGATATAATGTTTAGCAGGTTGAAGATGGTCATTTCTATCCTATTTGTTAGTCTACCCTTCTCAGTAAAACACATTTGCTATTTAATTTGTATTACTTGTTAATTTGTATATTGTGCGGTTCTCAAACTTTCGTCTGAGGACCATTCTATTTGGGTGATTGGTCCTGAGGCAATGTACTGTTCATTTCTGTCTGCTGCCATCCAAGTAGTTTCTTTCCTATGACTAATTTTCAAGTCTCTTTCCAACTATTTAGCCATTTTTTTTTTTTTTTTTTTTGCCTTACACTTTGACCAGGGGTTGGCAAGTCCCAGCCATGCTCCCTTGGGAGAGAATAGAGGAGAATCAGGAGATTAAGTCACATTATCCTGGATGATTTCTTGAGGTTTTCTGTGCTTAGCTTTACTTTGGTCTTCTTTTCCTTGGCCAAGATATGGGAGAGCTAGGGATTCAAATTAATTTATTCAAATTCAGGCTTGATTATAGCACCATTATTCTGCCCTTTTTGTCATAAACTTGGGTTGGTGAGTTATACAAGGTAGTAAGATTAGCTGAAGTAAACAATCTCCCCTCTTTGCTATTTCCTGCTGTGCTAGCTGAGTTCTTCAACCCCGTATGAGTATGTTCTGACTTTCTGTTTTGAAATCTCTGTTGAGAATCACCTGTCATATTACCGATCATGGGTTAACCACATTTTGAGAACCTTAACTCTAGATAGGTTCAGAACTGTTCAGTTGGATCAACTATTTGCCTAGCTTTTGTGAGATATCTGCTACCAGATTAGGAATGGGGTTTTGGGTTTGATGAAATGTTTGGACATCACTTAGGATTGAGAATCGGGAGGCCTGAGTTATAGCCCCTGTTCAGCAACTTACTATTCACTTGTGTGATCTTGAGAAGGTACTTAATTGAGTCCAAGTTACCTCGTGTCTGGAATGGAGATGACAATAGATACTTGCTTTTATGTATTCTACAGCCTAATGAGCATCAAATGAGATCCCAAGTGGACATGTTTTTTTTTTTTTTTTGTAAACGAAAGTGTGTTGTAAATGTTAGTTGTTTTCCCGGGATGTTTATTTTATGAAGTGAGGTACCAAGTTGTTGAAGCTACCCTGAAGAATTGTGAGAGGGATTTGTGTGCAGGGAGGAATGGGCAGGGGATGGCTCTGTTTGGAAGGTTTTTCAGCTCAGAGATCTCTCACATTGTAGATTTTACTATTGCTATTAATTTAGGCAAAGGAGCTTTTTCTTTTCTTTTTTTTTTTTTCTGTTAAGTATACTTTTCAGGAAGGGTGTAATCAGTGAGTCATATACACTGCAAATAACCAGAGTTAGATCATCTAATATCTCGTTGAAATTTTTCTGAGGGAATGTGCAGTTTCGTGGAAATGAAAGAATAAGACGTGGGGGAACAGGAACGTTGTGGGGTAATGTAGGTCACTGAAAGGTAAACTGGAAGTTACGAGATTTGAAAGGCCAGAAGATGAGATGAAGATGGAAGGGAAAGGAAGGCCAGGATCTGAGATAAAAATAGTTTATAATTTTGCATGTGATGGAAATATTGTTTTATCTTTCTTTGTTTTCCAAATACCCTATAAAAATAAGAACTAGACTTATTCTGGGGGCCATTAAAAGGAGACAGTATTGTTTTATTATGGAGAATGTAGAAAATTCTACCAGAGGTTTGAGGCATTTGGCTTTGCATCCATTTAAATTTTTTGAAATAATTATTGATTCATAGGAAGATATAAAGATGGAGAGGTACCGTGTGCCCTTCACACAGTCCCCATGTGGTTCCTCTATATAACTATAGCAGTGTGGAAACCAGGAAGTTCACAATGGTGCGGTATGTGTGAATGGTTCTCTCATTTTATCACGTGTATATTTGTGTAACTACTACCACAATCAGAACATAAACCTGTCCAACATCACAGACATCTCCCTCATGCTTATTCTTACAAGCCATATTGCCACCTCCCACTGTCCCTGACCTGGCAAGCACCAATTTGTCTTCCATATATATAGTTTTGTCATTTCAACAGTGTTAAATAAATGGAATCATACTGGATGACCTTTTAAGAATGGCTTTTTCGCTCAGCACAATGCCCTTGAGATCTATCCAAGTTGTTGCATGTATCAATAGTTCCTTTTTTTTTTTTGCTGAGTAATAGTTCACAGTATGAGTATATCACAGTTTGTTCAACCATTTACCTGTTGGAGGACATTATGGTTGTTTCCAAGTTTGGGCTGTTACAAATGAAGCTGCTGTGAATAGTTGTGCACAGGTTCTTGTGTAGACACAGTTTTCATTTCTCCGGGATAAATGCTTAGAAGTATGGTTACTGGGCTGTATGGTAAGTGTATGCTTAGTTTTTAAAGAAACTGCCAGACTTTTCCAGAGTGGCTGTTTCATTTTACGTTCCCATCAACAGTAAAAGAGTGATCTAGTTTCTCCACACGCACACCAATATCTGGTGCCAATATGTTGTACCCATTTTTAACTGAAAAAAAACCAAAAACTTACCTGCACAAAGAGGTTAAATGGGGCAGGACTCTTACTACGGAATATAAGTTTTTTCTAGTAAGAATACTTACCTGTCATGGACTTTCAAGATTTAGGCATTAGAAACCATTTTTGCTATGTTGTGATTTTTTCAAATACAGGCATAAACGAGAAACAGAATTTTCTCAATAGAGAATTGAATTCTACTTAATGGAATGCAGATAATGGAGACCATTCTTTGTGCCCTTTGTTTTTTTGAAGAACTAGGTCTGAATACATGGAAACGCTGTAAGATGTTGTTTTATGTACCTCTGAGCCTATGTATAATATATTCCAATGTAAGGAGCATTGGACTTGAATTTAGAAAGCTGTTTTCTAGACTTCACTGTTTAATAATAGCTTAAGAAAACTTGGATAAGAAACTCCAACTGTCTGGTCCTCGGATTTTTCTTAGTACAATGGGGATGCCATCACTATCATGGAAATGTTTGAGATATAAATAATATCTCTCTCGCTTCACAAAATTTTACCAAGTGCCTACCATGTGTCAGGCACTGTGCTAGGCGTCACAGGCTCTGTGAAGAATAAGACATTATCACTGATTTCAAAGAAGTGGTTGCAGTACAAATAAAAAGAGTAAAGTGAGCTAACATTTATTTGCACCTGTGCCACATACTTCATGTAAGTCAGATCCTGTTATCCTCTCAGGAACTCTGGGAGATAGAGGGAAGTCTTACCATTGAACAAATGAAGAACCAAAAGAGATTGAAGGCATTGTTCAAGGTCAGAGGAAGAGCCAGGAATTTAACCTAGATCTCTTTGGCACCAAAACCCAGTATTTTTTTACCACCATAGTATGTGGTTCATGTGAAAACACCTTGTAAATAACTAACTACTAAATGCAAATAATAGTAATCGTAAAATGTGTGATTAGTATTTCTATTCTGTTAGCGGTACAAAAACTTGAAAGCTTAAAGTTTATTTTTCTCTAAGTAAACTATTAGAGTTTTGTTTAGAAAGGTCAGTTCCAGTTCCGCAGAGTTGCCAATTCCATTATTATCAACAGCACATGCAGCCTGTTCATAATGAGGACATGAAGGCATTGCATGATCTTTGAATTCTTTTTCTAGTGCTGCGTAACTACTACAGATATAGCGGCTTAAAACAATACCCATTTTTTAGCTCACAGTTTTGTAGGTGGCAAGCCTGGGCATGGCATGACTGGGTTGTCTGATCAAGGTTTTAAACGACTAAAATCAAGGTGTTGCCCAGGTCATACTTTTCATTTGGAGCTTGAGGTCTTATTCCAGGTTCACATAATTACAGCAGAACTCAATTCCTTATGATGATAAGACTGAGGTCCCTGTTTCTTTGTTAAATATCTGCCAGGGAATTCTGGTAGCCCCTAGAGATTGCCTTCATTTCTTACTCCGTGGCCCCTTGCCTATTTAAAGGCAGCAAAGAAGGATCTTCCTTTTGTTGAATCCCTTTCACATGTTGAGTTTATTTGCCAGGAAGAGCCCAGACCCTTTTAAGAGATCATTGATTAGGTCAGCCATCTCTCCCTCAAAAACAATTTCTCTTTCTTAAAGTCAGCTGATTGGGGATCTTAATTACATCAGCAAACTCCCTTCACTGGGTGACATAATCATGGAAATGAAATCCAACCCATTCACAGTCTCAGTTTCCTACACAAAAGGGAAGGGAATTAGGAAAGATCCATGGCCAGGGCAGAGGTTTTGGGGACCACCTTAGAATTCTGGGTTTGATTAAATAAATAATGGGACCGTAGCCTAGCGAGCTGACATATCAAAACAGCCATCACAATCCTGAAACATCAAGTAAAAGTTTGGTTTGCATTTTAGTATTGTAAATGTTACTGGGGTGTGTGTGTGTGTGTGTGTGTGTGTGTGTGTGTGTGTGTGTGTGTGTGTAAACTGGTGTTCCCTCTGTTTGTGGAGGTTTGAAGGAGACACTTTGTTTTGGAACGGTGTCTTCACTTTTTTAGATTGTCTCATTTTTGTAAAGTGATAAGACAAATGAGGTCCTGGGTTTTAATAACACTTAAGCTTGGAAGCAAAAATTAAATACTCATTCATAGCCTACACCCTGGTGATATCACTTCTTTGCCTTTCCTCTGGCAAGAAGTTCATTTTCATGGAAGCCACTCTGCCTGTCCAGGACTCAGAGGAGCGTGATAGACATAGAATAAGGATGTGAACGTTGTTGGCTTATCTTTATTTATTAAGCCCGAGATGGAAAAATATCTGACATTGCTCTTAGTCCATTTAAAGCTTAATTTATGTTCTTAGTGGCATAGAAATTTAGAGCTGAAAGGGATCTTTAAAAAGTATCATGTCTTACTCTCCCCTTGAGGAACAAGAGTTAACGTCATCTGACAATGCTACCATAACAAATCAATAGCTTCATAGGCATGTAAGTGCCTTTATATAAAACGCTGTTGTTTTTTTTTTCCTCCCAGCATCTCAATTGGTTCTTTTTTTTTTTTCCTGAGATGGAGTTTCATTCTTGTTGCCCAGGTTGGAGTGCAATGACACAGCTCACTACAACCTCCACGTCCTGGGTTCAAGTGATTCTCCTGCCTCAGGCTCCCAAGTAGCTGGGATTACAGGCGCATGCCACCACGCCCAGCTAATTTTTGTATTTTCAGTAGAGATGGGTTTTTGCCATGTTGGCCAGGCTAGTCTGAAACTCCTGACCTCATGATCCACCCGCCTTGGCCTCTCAAATTGCTGGGATTAAAGGTGTAAGCCACCGCACCCGGCCTCATTTGGTTCTTAATATCTAATGCAGTGATCCTCAAACTTCTCCCACTGTAACAAATTAGAGAGAGAGGGAGCACATTCATCAGTGACTGTAGCTAAACTCCAGCGGAAATGTACAGCAGTGTTTTCAAACTGAGAGAATCATGGACGCCCCTCTCCATTGTGTGCTCCCCACCCACATCACACACACCAGGGAGCAATTTAAAATCCTGGCATGGTAGTGAGAAGGGAGGGTGATAAACTGATAAACTCCAGTTAAGAATCACTTAGGTCGGGCATGGCAGCCCATGCCTGTAATCCCAGCACTTTGGGAGGCCAAGGTGGGCAGATCATCTGAGATCAGGAGTTCGAGACCAGCCTGGCCAACATGGTAAAACCCTGTCTTTACCAAAAATACAAAAACTGGCTGGGCATGGTGGTACCTGCCGATAATCCCAGCTATTCAGGAGACTGAGGCAAGAGAATTGCGTGAACCCAGGAGGCAAAGGTTGCAGTGAGCTGAGACTTTGCCACTGTACTCAAGCCTGGGCAACAGAGAAAGACTCCATCTCAAAAAAAAAAAAAAATCACTTAGACAGTTTCCTTTTTTGTTCTATAATCTTATTCTCTTTCTGTCATTGAAATGTCTCATATTTCCTATTTTCACATAGAATCTGGGAGTCATCAAGTAGTCGTCTGTTCTGTCTCATCATCTAATTTACAGATTATTTCTATCATACCCCAAGTAGCTGGCCATTGAAATTTTTTACCTAAATCTTGACATGATGAGACATTATTACTTCCCAGAGGACCTTGGTCTGTTATCAGGCAGTTTCAGTTCTTCATAAAGTCAAACTAAAACTTACTACTATTCTCACTCACTGGTGGGGGGGGGGCGCTGTAGTATTTCTCTCAAGTTTATTTTCTCTGTGATAAAAATCCCTATTCTTTTAGCCATTGCATATGGTTTCAGGATCCCCATTCCAGTCATCTTCCTTTGGGGCAGTTCCCTGTTAGATCTTTAAATGTGATGAGTGAAACTGAGCTCAGCACTGTGTTTGTTGGTCACACCCTTCTGCCTTCCGAATTGCTGTTGCTATAATTTTCTGACAGGTCCTGCTTCCCTGTAATCCATTCTCCGTGTGGCTGCCAGAGAAGATCTGAAATAAGTCAGATTATTTTTCTTCCCTACTGAAAGCTTTCCAACCACTTGTCATTGCGCTTAGAATAAAATCCAAACTCTCCCAACAAACTGTTAAGACTCTACATGGTCTTGCCACAGCAGACCTTCCCATCTGATCTCATCACTGAATTCCAGGTCGGTCACAGTGGCCATCGTTTGGTTTCTCAAACTTGCCATTCCTTTGTCATCTCTTCCTCCCCATCTTCACAGCCTAGACTCCTTCTCATCCTAGCCTTCGTTTTGTTCCTCTCTCTACCGTCCTTTCCTTACTGCCTCAGGGCATTTGTTCCTCAGCCTCTCCCATTCTGCACACTCAGGGTCCCCTGCGTTGTTCACTGCTGGCCCTCAAGAGCCTAGAGGAGTTCCTCCCCATGGTGGGCTTTCAATAAGTGTTTTTGGAATAAGTAAAAAATGAGTGGTCACACCAGGGTCAAATGTATCCCTTAGTATTATTGATATATTCTAGTTATTTTCAATGTATTAATATTCTATTAATATATCCTAAAAATTTTTTTGTGTGTAGGGGCAGAGAACAATGAAAGAACATTTCATTGTCAGTTCATCTGGAATATGAGATCAGATATTGGCTATATTTTGAAGGTAGAGCCAGCAGGATTTGCTGTCCAACTAGAGTTAGATGTGGGAGAAATCAAGGAGTCGGGTGTAACTCCAAAGTTTTCAGTCTCAAGCAACTGGAGAAGTGAGGTTACCACTACTGGAATAAGGAAAACTTAGAGGGGAGGTTTAGTGGGGGATGGTGGTGAGGGAAATACCAGGATTCAGTGTGGAACATGTACAGTTGAGATAACTGAAGAGCTTGAATTCACTGTTCCGCAGTTTTTACAACTATAAGGAGGGTTTAATAATTTCTCACATGATAATTGTAATGATTTGAGGAGTTGAGGTACACGATTAAAAACAAAACCACAGAAGAAGTAAGGAAAAATTCATTGGGTAAACATAGCTATTAGACCATACAGCTTTTACCAAATCCATTGGGGATTAGATACAAAAATCTAAGCATGACCTCCAAAATTTTTTCCTGGTAGGGTTTTAGGCTGCATTGAAGTAACTTTTCTTTGGTATAAGAAGATATTCAGTTATACAGTTGGAAATTAAGGTATTAATTCAGAGTGTCTAAAAACACCTCTCAGTAGAGATCTACAACCAAAGAAGCATTAAAAAATTGTCTTCCGTTCACTGGCAAAACTGTCTTACAATTGTATTGAGTTTCTACTACATATAGAACAAAACGCTAAATTCTGAAAAGCTAATATCTATAGAGTTTACACTGTTGTTATATTCTGGGGATTGATGTAAAGCGTTGTAAGCTTAACACAAGAAATATGTGGCTATCATTATGGAGTGAAAGGCTGTAAGGCTTCTCCTGCTCACCTGAGGGGCAGCACGTGGTAGAATTTGAAAGAAGTGTTGATGTCAGAGGAATGCCCATGCTTGCTTAGTGCCATATTCAGAAATGCTCTTCCAACAGCACAACCCCTTGTATAGGCAAACTCTGAAATACTTTCAGTTCATTTACTTGGTTTTGTTGTTAGAGCAGAAATTTCACAACTAAAATTATGGTCTTAGGGGTTTATAAGGTGCAATTAAACTTAATTTTAAAAAATCCTCACAAATCTTATTTGAAGTCGTAATATCTTAATTTCCTTTATATAGGATGTGTGGATATATTTTTATGGTGAAAGTAACATGGGACCCACTTAATAACAGCTTCGTTAATATCCTAAAACCACTCATGTTACTTTACATGTAAACAGTCCTTTTGAAGCTTAATTATGCATGGATAATTGCAGAGTGAGTTTGAGAAAGGACAGACCAGGCGCATCTCTCTCCATCTTAGCCGTACCTAGGGTGCATCTTCCTCACTTAGGTTCCCTGAGTCTGTCTTTACGGGACTACTTCATTGTTACTTGAAGCTACATTCTTGGCACTTTACACACACAGCTACTCAACACACGAACACATAATAATTTTAGTTAACTGAGTGCTTGGTAAGTGCTAAGCTCTGTTTTAAGCCCTTTGCATATGCTTTATTAACTTTGTTAATAGTTAGAACAGTTCTTCAAGATACAGGTACTGTTTTATACCAGCGTAACAGTTGAGGACGCTGAAGAACTGAGAGGCGTGAGGACGTGATCACGGTTCCACAGTGTTAAGTTAGAGCTGAGTTCAGACCCTGACAGTGTGGCCACAGAGCCTTGTTCTCAGCTACTGTGCTGCCCTACCTCTTCCAGTGAAACATGGGTTAGGAAAAATGTGGGAAATGCTTAAGTTACTATATAGTTTTTATTCATAAATAAAATTTATATAAGTACATTATATGTGTAATTTGTTTTATGTATATGTGTATATATATAAATATATGTAAAAGTAAGGGCATAGTTTTCATTGTCTTTATTTTCCATCTCCATGATAAAGCATATATTATAGTCCATTAGCAGGATTTAAAGTGTTATAGTAAATATTAATTGTGACTTTTGTTTTCTTCCTCCCCAGTTTCATGGTTTTCTCCAAATGAAAATATCCTCATTGTTATTTTCCCAATTTTTGCTATACTGCTGTTTTGGGGACAGTTTGGTATTAAAAGTAAGTATTATTTCTGCTTTTCTACTTTTCGCTTCAGTGATGATATAGTTATTTCTTGGAGGCATTATCAATGAAATATTTAAAGTCGTACTAGGAAAAGTGCTGATATGATAAATATGCTACGTCATTTGAATACTAATAGTCTCCTCGAAGTATATGTTGTCACCCACATTTTGCTGCAGTTCACTTTTAATTCCTAAGAAGGCGGTTTTCATTTGGTGTTTTTTAAAAATCTCTTAAGAATGAATGGTGGGAATATTAGTACCAACACCTTAAACTCATGTCACAGTTTAATATTCATGGAACGTCTTCACACACATGTTATTTGGTAAACAGATGGTGACAGGCTGCATTAGTTTTAAGATAGGATGTTATACTTTGGAGCATTTAGATTCCCCTCTTTTTATTTTCCCAGTTTTGAATTTCTCTGTGTGCATGTGTTCACCCTTGGAAAGGTCCAGTTAGAACCACGTTTTATCATCCTCTCTGTGCAGTTCTGCAGCCTCTACAGAAGCAGCCACCAGAGAGTTGTGTTCTTTGATCTTCCTTTCCAATAATAGTAACATAACCAGACTTCTGAGGGCAGATCTTGATGCTGCACTAGATTTAACATCAACAAAATATAATTGTCATTGGTGGGCAAATAGGTAATATGCATTATGATTAATGTTTATAGTCAACCATATTTTCATGTTTTGGTAAAGAAAATTTACAAAATTAATGCAATTCTGAGGTAACAGTCTAAACTTTTAAGCTTTTTAAATGTAAGACTTACTTCTTTCCTTGTAGCACCCTGAAGACCAGTAAATATTTATATAGGCAAGGAATAAATAATGCTTATTTATTCTGCAACCTTTAAACACACAAAAGCTAGTAAAATATTGCAGAGGATTGGCCTATTGTATATTTTATGAATTTTACTTTTACTCAGCAGTTTAAGCTGTGTATATCTATGGTGATGTATAAACATGGAAGGAAGATGACTGATGGATTATATGTTTTAAGTGCTTTTCACATGTATGGCATTCTGGAAATGCTTAGTGATTTCAGAAGTGTTCTTCAGTTTTGTCTGAGAGGGAAAAAGGGGGAGGAAAGGCATGGCAGTGGTAACTGTCAAGACATTTTACAACTTTTACTTTCAAGATAGGGTCTAGACTTCTTTTGGAAATATTCTTATAATTTCTTAATCTTTTCTATCAAGAAAAGGACTAGTTATAGCATCGAGACCTGGTCTGACATCAATGATATTAGGGAAAGCTTTTAACCATATTGACAGATCCAGGCTTTGAGGGTTAAGTCATATGACTTAGGCAGGGAATAGCCTTTTTTAAAGATCATGAAATTATTTCATATAGTGCATTTTTTTTTAGTTTGGCTTGATGAATATTTGCTGTTCCAGATGTTATCATTGGTGACATTATTTTTAGTGAAATGAACCAGGAATAAATCTATTATTGGCTGTATTTTTACAAAACGAGCTTTACGATATTTTTTCTGACTTAAAAAAGTAATACATATCACTTTAGAACACTTCATACAAAGTAGGAAGTTATTGAGAAAAAAACTTATCTGTAGTCCCCAAACCTAGAAATAAACTATTGGTGTATTCTGGTGAATTTTCTATTTTCCTTTCTGTCATTTTCTATTCATTTTTATTACCTTTTTTTAAAAAAGATAACCATAAACGCACTCATACAGCTTATATACTTGTACATTCTGATTTTCCTTCATGTCTTCAGAAATCTTGTTATAGCTGCCTGTGTTCTACTTTTGTGGATGCACTATAATTTACTTAACTCTCATCCTGATGGATTTTAAGGATGTTTCCAATTTTTTTTGATACTATGAAAATAACTCATCTAAAGATATGAAGCCTGGAAATGGCAGAGATATTTTAAGGCTCTAGATACATACTGCCAAAATGTTTTCCTGAAATATTTGTATCAACTACTATTGCAGATGAAAATACCTGTATTTCACCTAGTTATAATTCTGATATTATAACTCTGAAATTTCTACTAATTTGTTGGGTGAAAAACATCTTATTTTAATTTTAATTTTTGCATTAGTAAGGTGGAATATTTCTTTTTTATATTTTTTATTCTGGTAGTATTTTAAGGAACGTGCTTATAAACCTAAAGAAATATTTTGGTGGGAATTTTTTATTTTGGCTCATCTTGAAACAGGTAGATGTGTATTTATGTGCATGGGAAAGGCATGTCTATACTTGATTCACACAGCTTGCACTCATATTTAAAGGTGTTGTTGATGTAATCCCAGCACTTTGGGAGGCCGAGGCGTGTGGATCACGAGGTCAAGAGATCGAGACCATCCTGGTCAACATGGTGAAACCCCGTCTGTACTAAAAATACAAAACATTAGCTGGGCATGGTGGCGTGTACCTGTAATCCCAGCTACTCAGGAGGCTGAGGCAGGAGAATTGCCTGAACCCAGGAGGTGGAGGTTGCGGTGAGCCGAGATCGCGCCATTGCACTCCAGCCTGGGTAACAAGAGTGAAACTCCGTCTCAAAAAAAAAAAGGTGTTGTTGATAATAGTAGCCAAAGACTTGTGGAGCTCTTGCTCTGCATGACAGGTTCTGTGCAAAGTACTCTGTATCTGAAATGTACAGAGTACTCTGCACAAATGTGCAAAGTACTCTGTATCTGTATCTTTATTTCTCCCATTTTGTAGATAAGAAACAGGCCCAGATAGATGAGGCAATTTGCCCACAATCACCCAGCCGTTTCCTGGTAGTACTGGGATTTGAACTGGTACTGTTTACCACTGCACTGTACTGCCTCCCTGTTTTGAATTTATTTTGAGAATTTTCTTTCCATGAAGGGTTAACCTGTATCTAAGCACATAATACTGAGAAGATAAAACCTATTAATAGAATAGAATGTTGACCTAATTTATTTATTTGTTCTGCAAATAGCTAGTGACAGGGTGCCTACCGATTGCTCAGCACCAAACTTCCTGCCTGAAATGCGGGTGTGATGTACATATTGCCCTGGCTTTGTAACGCCCACATTTAAGTCATTGCAGCCAGGGAGACATGTATGTATGCATGTCCTGTGCCTTATCATGTCTTTGAGATAGTCACAGATCTGAATCTAACTTTTCTGTTAGTGCCTCCTGCTGACAGCCTGAGCATTCCGCCAAATAGAAATAGCACCTCTATTTTCCACCTGCTTAGATGTATATTTTTTTAGGCTCCAGTGTGGTAAAGCCGCTGAAGTATTCATAATAACTCAGACCCATGACTTTTATTTTATAGAGCTCTAGTTCACCTTAACTTTTCCTGATTACCATTTATGGTCTGTACTTGGCTACAGGGGCTTTCTCTCCGTGGTTTTTCCAGTTCTGCATGTGAGTCTTTGTGGTCCAAGACAAAACCTTGACCTTTACTTTCAGTAAAGACAGCAGGTTATGCTCTCACTTGCTCAGTCTGAGGAGAAAGAGTCTCTTTATACCAGAACTGTACCTTGAGTGGTATCTCGGGATGCCATCGGTCCTACTGAGGAAGTAGCCCAAGAAGACTCTTAAGTCCTCCAGTCAGGACTTGGTGAGCCCTGAACCATGTTTCAAAGATAAAGGCCTCTTACAGGGAAATATTCCTAAATACCTTCACCTTTAGCTTAGCTTTAACTTAGGAACTTTTAAGCGGAATCTTTATGCTTAGCAAACAGCTTAGAGATGACTAGAATGAAACACCAAGCCTTAACTGATAGTATTGCATGTCACACACTTTGTGTTCTGAAAACTCTTATCAACTCACAGTTAGCCACTCTACTGGCAATTAAGTTCCTGGCTGATTTTCAGGATTCTACTTTCTCACTCTTTGATAACATTTTAAGTGCTGGCCACCTAGTCCTCTAGTTCCTGCAGGATTAAGGTCTAACTGTATGTAAAGAACTGGCTAAGATTTTGAAATTCTTTGAGATAGGCCTATCTGTTCTTTCTTTGCCTTTGTAACTTTGTCTTACACAGGCACAAAACTGCAAGACGATAAACATGACCATGTCAGCTGAAACTCTGCAAAGCAATCTTCATGATGCATGGGAAAAACTATTATTGTATTGTTCCATCACCTTTAATTTTTTTTGTCAAAAACCTTAAAAACTCTGTTATTATCAATAATAGTGACATTGGGAAGTGAAAAATAATAAAGCTAGTATTTAGTCTGTGGTGAATCAAATCATTAGAGACATCGAGGATGAAAGTGTGTTATCAAGAGTAGTCTGAACATTGTGTGTTCTTGCATGACTTTAGATACAGCACAAGCGTCTCTTCTGTGACATGGTGAATTGTCATTACCCCTTTCTAAGTTTGGATCGGTTTCTTCCGTTTTATCCTTTGCACTGTCAATGTCATGAAAGAATTCCTTTAATGTTTTTCAATGTTTAAAGCTTATTTTATTGCCAGTCACCTCCTCTGGGACATCTTTATTCTTTTTGTTACATCTTCCTCACTTTCCTCATTTATGTCAGTAAGTCCACCTTCACTGAGTTCTTCTAGCTTTGTCTCTAGAGGTTCTTGCACAGCAGTAGTGTCAACATTTCCATAATCAGCTGTTTCTTCTCTTCCATGTATGGTCTATTCAGATTTCACACCCTGCATTTGTCAGTTTTTATTTCTTTACTCTTTCATCTTTCTTATCTAGTTTCCTCTTTGGTTTATCCATTATACCGTGTCATATGGGTTTATCACTGGGAAACAAGGGGGTAACAAAAATCCATACTTTGCTGTCTGTGCATGACCTAAATATCAGATGTACAGTGACTAGTCACTAGCAGTCTTCAAAAGAAGTGACATGTTTGATCTCTGATCATGATGGGGCATCTGCTATTTACATAGTTGTTTGCGAACTGAAGAAATAGCAGTGAAGTTGTACTTTATGCAGTTAGTTAGTATATTGAGGTAATTGAAATTTGGACTGTTTGTGAGGATTTATTTGATTAAACCAAGGTAACTGGAATTCATATCAGAACAGTGCAAAGTGAGGACTGCCGTAATTGGTTTCAAATTTAAAACTGTATTCTAGGCATCTTTAATACTTTCTTTCGACTTTCCCCTCCCTGCTCAAGATTATTCCACAGAGATTTTGGTTACGGCCCAGACATCTTTGAGTAGATGTTCCTGTAGAAAGCATTGTTAGAAAATTCAAGGAAAAAAGTTCTCATTACACTACCTTGAGATCCTACTAAGTTCTTGAGTTTAGACTTGAGGATACCTTAATAATGAAAGTAATTAGGCCATGAAATCATATTTAAAATAAGTAATGGAACAGGAAATTTCTTCCTATATTAGAAAAATTATCTGAAAAAGTGAAGACATATTCTAACTTGGACTAGGAAATTTCTATCCAACAAAGTAAAATATCACTACCATAAGTATTACCACGAAGAATCATTCCATGATCTAGTTGATTGCCTCTAATAATAAGACTTTGTTGTTAAGTTTACTGTGAATTCTATTCAATAATCCTGAACTCCCTGTGCTTTCCCTTGGTCCTGTCCATATAGTGATCACATTCTGTTATTAAATAATGTGACTATGTGTTGGTTTCATTGTAGGAGGAATTTAGCAAATCTGTAGCTCAGCATTTTACTCTTCAGTAGAAATCCCTTGACCCTTTCCAAATCCAGACAATGCAACTTTCTCCGTATAGTCTAAAACTGAGAAACCAGCCACAAGCCAGGGAAAGTTGATAATGAAAAAAGGAAGTTTGGGCTGTTGGACATCCTCTCCTTTAATCTTTTATGTTCAAAGTACTTGATGCGCAAAGCCCAGGCTCTTTTATCTCTGTCCTGTAGACTGATGTCTAGTCAGTATTCATTGTGACAAAATTGTTTCATCAGAGCAAATTGGATCATGTGTGGAGTTTATTATAAAATTATTTAACTTGCCTTTTGGCAAGTAACCAGTTTATAACTGGTATTAATGTTATTTTTTTTTCTAGTACCAGTTTCAGAAGCTTTCATTTGTGTGTGCATGTGTGTGTTAAATAAGTGTATTAAATACTTGAAAAAATTTAAATAGTTTAAAAAATGAAATTGTAATTTTGTGTGTAAAAGTGTCAGATGTGCTTTATTCTGCACTGAAAACAATATTCATTTACAGCCCAACAGATACCAAAAAGATTCTAAAATTACTTTCCTAGAGTTATCAGAAAATAGCACTATAATAATGAAATCAAACACATCTTTCTTTATGATTTATTCTTAGTCTGATACGCATCAGCCTAGTAAGCCTTTCTATCTCTCTGCTTACTTACCCATCCCTCCAATGTCATGTCTTTGGGCAGGTGTTAAATTCCTGGGTTTTGGGTTTTGTCGGATGGACTGCAGTCTCTGTGGGCGTAAGTGAGTGTGTCAAATCCAGTCTTTGGGGTATCATGGAAACTCTACATGATAGATTTGATTTCATCCCCAGGTTGACTTGGTAATTTCATTAGATTTCATTGGTCACAATCTGCATTTTATCGTATATGTGCTGTGTATTGGTCACAACATCAGAAAACCTTTAGTGTTCACTGTCAGCATTTAGAATCATGATTGTCATATAGATGGATAGTGCTCAATCAATTATTGTCAAATTAAGTAATCTTCTACTCGTTCCTTTATTTAGACTAACAAAAGGGCCTGGTACATTATAGATACACAGTAAATATTTGTAGAACAAATGAATGAACCAACCCAACAGATTTCTGAGAAGTAGCCTGCTTTTGGTTACTAATTATTTTATAGAACATATAAAAGAAAATTTTAGAATATCTAATTTGTTCACAAAAATGTTATATTGTCTCCCCTGATAATTGGTATTCCTGTGACATCAGGCTGAGCACTAAAGTTATAAGTTTTTGTTAAGCATGTAAATACTATTATTTCTCATGTACTTTATTTTACATATTGATTTCAGTAGTTGTAGCTGAGGAGAATCCTTAAAAGCATGCAGATTTTTAAAATTACATAGATTGCCTTGCCTAGCAGTCTGAAAATCATACTAGGAAATTTGATAAGAGCCTGCCTGCTATTAAGGACACCTTAAGTTATTTTTATTATTTTTATCTTAATGCTAAGTGGAGAATTATTTAAATTTATTTTCTTTGTTGCATTTAATGTTTTGATAAATTCAATAAATAAGGATAAATTCACTTATTGAAGGACAAGAAGAGATCAATAAAAGGTCCTTGAGGTTATTGGGTTCTATGGCATCTATATCAAATTCCTTGCCCTTTTGTTACACTGAGAAATTTGATGACTGGGCTAGCAACAAGATACCTACCCCACAATTGCCGTGGTATCTGCTGATATGTGGCTAGGTGAGCAAAGAAAATGAATCAAAAGAAACTCTTTCTGAAGATTCACTGAAGAAAGCCTGGAGAAACTCTTTCATTGCCTGTGGTTATTTAAGTAGATCCCACAGAGACAGGTGGAATGTCCATTATCCAAAATGCCTGGGACCAGAAGTGTTTGGATTTCAGATTTTTTTCAGACTTGGGATCTTCAACATGTATATTTGTTGGAAATGGCTGCTTAATTTAAGGAACAGTTTAAGGTGGCCTGGAAAATAAGTAGTGGTTGAACTCATCCACAGGAACTAAAGCTACTTCTAATATATAGTGTACTTATACTCAAGGGGAGACACACCATTTTATGGTGGAACCCTGACTATGGTAGTATTTTGTGTTGTTTTATTTTTGTTGCTAGTATTCACACTATTTTCTCCTATAACAGCTCCTCTAAGCCTAAAGAGGAACAATTTTATATGATATTCAAACTCCTATTTTTGTTAAGAAGGATATAAGTCACTGGGTGCAGTGGCTCACACCTATAATCCCAGCACTTTGGTAGGCCAAGACAGGCAGATCACGAGGTCAGGAGTTTGAGATCAGCCTGGCCAACGTGGTGAAACACACTGGCTCTACTAAAAAAAAAAAAATACAAAAATTAACCAGGCGTGGTGGTGCCGGCCTATAGTCCCAGCTACTCAGGAGGCTGAGGCAGGAGAATCACCTGACCTGGGAGGCGGAGGTTGCAGTGAGTGAGCCAAGATAGTGCCACTGCACCCCAGTCTGGGTGACAGAGCAAGACTCTGTCTCAAAAAAAAAAAAAAAAAAAAAAAAAAAGATGTACATAAGTCAACGTTTTTGTGTGAAATTATACTGTACTCTAAGGCAAATTTTTGTTTGCTCTTAGCAGCTTTTTTTTTTTTTTGAGACGGAGTTTCACTCTCATTGCAAAAGCTGGAGTGCAATGGCACCATCTTGGCTCACTGCAACCTCCGTTTCCTGGGTTCAGGTGATTCTTCTGTCTCAGCCTCCTGAATAGCTTGGATGATAGGTGTGTGCCACCACGCCTGGCTAATTTATTGTATTTTTAGTAGAAACAGGTTTCCACCATGTTAGGCAGGCTGATCTCAAACTCCTGATCTAAGGTGATCCGCCCACCTCGACCTGCCAAAGTGCTGGGATTACAGGCAGGAGCCACCATGCCTGACCCTTAGTAGCTCTTTTATGCATTGAATTAAACCTGAAAGAGTTTCTTATGAATGACTGATTGTGAGGTGCTTTTGAAACAGCTTCTATTTTGTAACCCTTTGTAGAACTTTCAAGCTCTATTTAGATAACTACATATGGGATTAAAATGGAAAATAAGACATGTCTAAAGAAAATTTCTTTTTCTGTGTATGTGCCTTTTGTGACCTATACACTCAGTTTCATTCTAGTCAGCATTTGAGCCTAGAAAATAGGGAATCTATGAGAACTCTGTGCCTTATAAGAAGGCAGGGATATGACTGAGTATTATACACCTAAGTCCCAGGGCTGGGGGGAAGTAACAGATCAAATAAAAACTTGAGGAACTTGCCATAGAATGTTTTCTGATTAATGTGGATTTCTCTTCTCTTCAGCGGAGTAACTGAAATCCACATTAATAAGTTGGTTATTTGTTGCTTAGGTCTCATCTCCCCATAAAGAGACTAAAATTGAGGTTATAATCTAAAGTATGGGTAGGTAGAAATTCCAAAAATCTTTAGGTACCTGTCGTATACCTTAAACATAGATTTTTAATCATGATCATTGAGGGGCTTGTTTCTTGTTTTTACTTTATTTAATGTTTTTCATTGCAGAAGAAAAAAACTGGGTGCTAGATATAACATTTAAAATATTTTCCCTTTCATGACAGTCACTCATTGATTACTGGCATGGAGAATATCTCTGTGTGGATGACACACAGCAGCTTTTCAGTCACGTGCTCTTTCTTTCTGCCACTCAGTTTTCTTTTAGGCTACCTTAAACAACTTTCTTGATGAAAAAATCAATTTCAATATTAACCAAAATTTAAAAGATCCATATATAGTAAAAGAACTAATATTTGCAGGTTGATCCATTCCATTCTTCTTTCAGAGATGGTATGAGATACTTGACAGGAGAGCTAGCAGCAGAAACAATAACGTGTGTGATGAATCCTGTTGCGTCTTTGCGGTTTATTTTTATTAAAATATTTTAGTTCCCAGGGAGGGGAGCACTACACACTGGGGTCTGTTGGAGGGAAATAGGGGAGGGACAGTGGGGGGTGGGGAGTTGGGGGGGAGGGCATGGGGAGAAATGCCAGAAATAGGTGAGCGGGAAGAAAATCACACTGCCACGTGTGTACCTATGCAACAATCTTGCATGTTCTTCACATGTACCCCAAAACCTAAAATGCAATAAAAAAGAATATTTTGGTTGAACAACTTAAGCTTTTTTCTTCGTCAGGATTTCACAAGGGTATAATTTGCCCAGTGTGTATTCTGTCATTTTTTTTTTTTTTCAAAACAAAATAACTAGATTTCCAGATGGTTTACTTACTTTATGTAAGGTGGAACAAAATTCTCTTTTTCTCAGTACTGTTAATTAACCCGTTATTTCCCATTAGTGTTATGTACATCAGTGTTGCCTTGTCAGCCTGGAGTGATTTTACTCCTCAGGGGACGTTGGCAATATCCGAAGACAGCTTGTTTGATGTAACTGGCATCTAGTTACTAGCATCTAGTACGTAGAGGCCAAGGAACATTCTATATTGTGCAGAGCAGTGTCCCCCTCCCCCAAAAGATTTATCTCGTTAGAGATATTAGTAATACATCAATGAGAAAGACTGATGTGTAGAACCTCATTTGTTAGCATAGGAAAATAAGGCGTCACCTACAAATTCACCATCCATATTTATACTGCCATGTAACTATCTATTGGCTTGTGAGAGAGATGTGGGGTGACTTGGTGATACGAAGGAGTCGTTCCTCAGAAGTTGTCACATTATAGTACTTTTGTCAGTTTGTCTGTGTAACTTACAGGCTATTAAAATGGCATCACTTGTGATTGAGTTTATGTAAGTCTTTGTTTTTCTTTTTTAAGCGCTTAAATATAGATCTGGTGGTATGGATGAGAAAACGATCGCTTTACTTGTTGCTGGACTGACGATCACTGTCATTGTCATTGTTGGAGCCATTCTTTTCGTCCCAGGTAAGGTATTCCGTTCCTGGGCAGGAGCACAAGAGGTGGATGAGTGTGTTCCCAGGTGAGGAGGGATGCACTGGTTTCCTAGGGCTGTTGGAACAGACTGCCACAAACTGGCTGCCTTACAATGATAGAAATTTCCTCACCACTCTGGAGGCTGTAGGTCTGAAATCAGGATGTCATCAGGGCCACACTCCCTCTCAGGGCTCTAGGGAAAAATCAATTTCTTGCCTCTTCTAGCTTCTGGAATTTGCTAAAGAATGACAGTGCTTATCATTCCTTAGTTTGTGGTAGCATAACTCCACCCTCTGCGTATCTGGTCACTCTGCCTCCTCCTTCCTGTGTGTCTTTGCCTGTGTTGTTTTTGTTAAATCTCCCTCAGCCCCTCTCTTAGGAGGACATTATCTTTGGAATTAGAGCCCACTCTTATAATCCAGAGTAAGCTCCTCCTTTCAGATTCTTAACTTCATCGTATCTTTTGCCATCTAATGCACTTTAGCTGCCTGATGTAATATTCACAGGTTTTAGGGATTAGGAGATAGAAATAACTTTAGGGTTATCATTCAACTCACTGCAGAGGCAAACGTCGTTGGCCAAGACATGAAAGTGAAATGACTGTGGGAATCAAGTCTGTGGAAATTGGCAGTTGCTATTGGGGGATGGGAATGTGAGTGGGAAATGAGGATATATAGCACATACAGAGGAAGGCTGGGACTCAGCCTGATAACTATAGCACCCCGTTGTTTCTGGAGAAGAATGTAGTACAGGTGTAATGTGTAGGAACATGGGCTTGGCAGCTCTATTTGTATCTGAAGTTCGTGAGGACAGCGGGAGGAAGGAGGTGAATTCAGAAGATAACGTAAAAGAACAATTGATTTGACTTTGGGACATACTGAATACAGCAGATGAAGGGAATGGTAAAAGGTGAATACACAATCCCTCATCTGGAATTCTGTAAGCTAGTTAAGAAGGAGGCAGAGCCAACTCAGGGTTTCAGCATGTTGAAATTTAAATGTTGAAATTTAGATGTCTTATGTTTGGTCGTAAATAATCAAAAAATATTCACTAATTTTGTGCGAGGTTTTTGGGGATATGTGTATTTTTAAAACTTTCACAGTTGTTAGGAGTAGAATTTAGATTAGTACATTTAAAAAATCTACTTTAACTTCCTAAAGATTAGGAAGTATGTAAGAAAATATTTTAAATGTTTTGATTTATTAACAGGTGAATATTCATTAAAGAATGCTACTGGACTTGGTTTAATTGTGACTTCTACAGGGATATTAATATTACTTCACTACTATGTGTTTAGTACAGGTGAGTATTCGTTGTTGCAGTATGATTTTGTCTACCTTTTTTATTGAAAAAAAAAGCAGCAGTTTTGGTGAAAATACTCTTATATAATTTTTTTGCAATTCAATAAAAGTTGGTTTATTAAAATATTTTTCATGATATTTTTAGGGACATTTTCCCATTCATGTTAATTTTAAGGTTATTCTAGGTCAGCTATTTTGTAAAAAGTGATTTCATATGTATTTAATGCCAATCAGCATAATTTTAAATTATGCCATATAATTTCTTAATGATTATTTTTATATTCTCATTTCAGTTTTTTGAAGTTAAAAGTAGATGTTAAACACAGCCTTTCTCTTCTTTTGCTAAGCTTCTGCTTCTACATTAAGAAGACTGGTTCTATGAAATGGAATTATGAATCATAGATAGTAGAAACATGTTTGTTTTTATTTTTATTTTTAATGAGTGAGAGGTTCTTATGTTGCCCAGGCTGGCCTCGGACACATAGCCTCGCCTCTTCCAGCACCAGGACAACTGGCCTGGCCACTGCGGCTCCCCATATTTGTTTTTATTATTAGTAAACCTTAACACTGTAGTTTTAAAAGATAGCATGGATATCCAAACTATAGTTAGTATCATTTTCACTGCATTTTGAAAGTAGATCACTACCATATTTAGTTATTATCATTCAAGAGTCACATTTAACACTTGGTCTTAGAGCCTATCTCTGGCTTATTGTGCATTGGAGAGGTATTAGTTTGTTGTGAAATGACAGATCTAGCGATGTGCAAGTTAGAGAGTAAGATGTTTCCAGTCATATATTTGCATAACAGTTCTCTCAACAAGAGCAATTCTGTGTGCATGTGGAGAAGCCATTCATAATAGCCATTCATACTGTAACATGCGCAAGTGTGGTAAAAGCAGCATTGTTCTAAGATTTAGGATAAAAACTGTGAGTCCAGCTTAGCTGACTGTGAAAATTAAAGGCTGCCGAATGTGTGAATTTGGAGCTGACTACTCGTGTGGAAGGGTTAGATCACTGAACTAATATCTACCATCAAACTGTGAACTCCAGAGTCAGCCTTTGGTCTTAGGAGATCCCTGATTATACCAAATGCAGGTGGAAGTAATGGTTTCTTAAATACGCTCAGCACACTTCTGTTACATCCTTTTCCTTTCTCCAGCGTTTGGATTAACCTCCTTCGTCATCGCCATATTGGTTATTCAGGTGATAGCCTATGTCCTCGCTGTGGTTGGACTGAGTCTCTGTATTGCGGGTAAGAGTCACCTTTCTGAAGACCTAATATGGGTTACTCTTGGACAGAGCCCTTCTTCCTTTTTCTTTTTCTTTCTCTCTTTTAAAAAATATATAGACTTGGCCGGGCGCGGTGGCTCAAGCCTGTAATCCCAGCACTGTGGGAGGCCGAGGCGGGTGGATCACGAGGTCAAGAGATCGAGACCATCCTGGTCAACATGGTGAAACCCCGTCTCTACTAAAAATACAAAAAATTAGCTGGGCATGGTGGCGCGTGCCTGTAATCCCAGCGACTCAGGAGGCTGAGGCAGGAGAATTGCCTGAACCCGGGAGGCGGAGGTTGCGGTGAGCCGATATCGCGCCATTGCACTCCAGCCTGGGTAACAAGAGCGAAACTCTGTCTCAAAAAAAAAAAAAAAAAAAAAATATATATATATATATATATATATATATAGACTTGATTTTTTTGTGTGTGCAGTTTTTGGTTCATGGCAAAATTGAATGGAAAGTACATTCACTTACCTATTTTTGTGTGGACATAAGTTTTCAATTCCATTTGGGCAAATACCAAGGAGTGCACTTGCTGGATTGTATGTTGAAAGTATGTTTAATTTTGTAATACACTGCCAAACTCCCTGTATCAGAATGGCTGTACCATTTTGCATTATCGCCACCAATAAATGAGAGTTTTTGTTTATTCACATACTTGACAGCGTTTAGTATTCTGAGCTATTCTTTTTAAACTTCCAATTTACCCCAGTGTGAATAGTGCTTTGCTCCTTGCTACAAGGATATTGACTGTATATGTGGCTTGGTGGCTGATTGTTCTGGCACCCAAACTGATGGGCCTGTATTTCTGGAGGAACTCGTAAAATAACTGGGCTCCAATTGATTGGAGCCTTAGACTTGAAACACTAGTCCTCACTTCTTGGTATGATAAGGTATGTGTTATACAAAGGAGGGCTTTGTTCTTATGATAATTTGTAGTCATTTTACTGGCTAAGTTAATAATAAACATATATGGATGATTTTTGTTTTTTGATCATTAGAATAATTACTCTCTTAAAACTTGAGATTATTACTGTTGTTTTTTTAAACGAGTTATTTCATATGCATTGCTAATACAGAATTTTATTTGTTTTTACAGCGTGTATACCAATGCATGGCCCTCTTCTGATTTCAGGTTTGAGTATCTTAGCTCTAGCACAATTACTTGGACTAGTTTATATGAAATTTGTGGGTAAGTCAATCTTATTTTCATTAGCCTATGCCAGTAATTTCAAATATATCACTTAGAAAATGCTTTTTAGTTTGTTCTTCCAGTTTAGGACCAAAAATGAGAAAATATAATTGGACTGATTTGAGGGTAATTAAGGAGGGTGGAAGACATATAGGACTAATGAAAAATTTGGGTTACAAACTAGTTTAAAAGAATATGGCTTTATGTATTTTAGAATGTGTATCTTTTTATACTAAGTAAAAGGGGACCCAATCTTTGAGTATCAATTTTAAGTAATAGAAAAGGATTTTCAATTGTTCCAGTATTCCTGTGATATAGCTGTCCTGCAGAGACATGTTTGTCACTTGTTCTTTTTTCTTGGAGACATAGATACCCCTAGATAGGAATTAAAATTAAACATCTATCACCTTTGTTAATTTAAAGAGCAGTGACCTCTAATGTACGACTTTAAAACAGATCTAGTTAAAACCAATATAATGAAAACATTGAGTTTTAAAATTTAGGCTTTTACTCCTTTTAAAATCAATTATTAATAAGTATGGAATTCATTTCATTGTTTCCAGCTTTTATATTTAAACTGCCAATTTTCAAGTAACAGGTTTCTGCATAAATTCTTATTTTTTATTGAGATGTGTGCACACAGAGAGGTATTTTTAATTGTGCCTGAAACTCATGTTACCTTACCTAATTTCAAGATGTTTTCAATAATCTAATTTATATTAGTTTCTCCCTTTAAAAAATCATTATTTTTTAATTTATGAAATAAAGCAAACCCTTAACCATCTACCAAAGTAATCAAACGTTATAAATTGATGGAGTTAAAAAATAGTGTTTCTGCTTTGCTTTAAGTAAACTTTGCTGTCTGTGTTTCTAAAAATTAATACAAAAGTTGAATTGTTATAGTCAAATAGTTTCTCATATGACTTACATAATAGTTTCAAAAAGTTGCCTTTATTTCTGAACTTTGGTTCTTGGTGATTGATAATTGAATTCAGTTCTGTCATATGTTCTGTATCTTTCTTTAATTAATGCTTATTAGATAAGTAATTAAAATATTTCCAAAATCTGCTATCTTTAACATAGGAGTTCATAAGTCCTAGGTGTTGCTCAGTAAGATTTTTCTAATTTCATACCAACTTAACTCCATAAAATACAATGAGATACCTAAAGCAGAATGGAATTCACGTGGTCCCTACAGTGAACATCTTGAATGTTGATGCGTATTCTATTTTTGTAACATCTTCCAATCACCACGTGTCTGGTTCTTGAAGATGACAGTCCTGGTGGTGTTGCTCCCACGAATGTCTGAGACCAGTGTGTGATTTGCCGTATCCACACAACTCTAGTATTAGATGCCTTTGGCTGATGGGCAGCACTCTGTTATTTTTTCCTCACTGTCTGGGTTGTCCTCCCTTTTACTCCCATGCCTTCCTATCCTTTCCATATCTAGCAAAGAATGATCTTCAGTACAGTTGCCAGCAGGTCTGGCGACAATGCCTCAAGTGGACTAAGCATTGTCTCTCTGCCACCCCCCTTAACCTCGCTCTCCTGCCTTCTCCATCACTTACATTCCTAAGAAGGCTGTGAAATCACTGCACTGCACCTGTCACTGTTCTGATATTGACTCAAATCCTGACAAGTACCCCAAATTATTTTTTCTTTGTCATAGGTTACCATATAAGTATGCTATATGCTAAAATTTATGCTATATGTTTAAATTTAGTGCAGTTTTATTGATAGCATCCTAATTTTATTGATAGTATCCTCAGTTAACTTTTTGAATCAACTTGTCTGATGCCAGAGTTCAGAGGGAAACCTACGGTCAGTGAAAGGCAAGAAGAGACAAGGTAGAGGAAAGTTGCTCTTTAGATAATCTGGTGGACTAGGAGGAACATTCATATGATTTGTTTATATAATCTGACTATGTAAATCTGAATCTATGTAACATTAAGGTTGCAAATTTGAGCATTTGTATTAGGAAGTTAAAACTTTAAGTGTCTCCAAAATAATTTTTACTCATTGCACATGTTCTGTTTTAGAAAAGCCAAATGATTGTGTTTTGACTAGAATGCAACAAAATCCTCAGATAGTCAAAAATGCAAGCTTTCTCTTCAAGAAGAAGTTAATGTTGCTATGAGATATTTAACTTTTATATTTTTTATTTCCAACTTTAAATTTGTAGCCTTAATTATTATTTTAAAGAGTAGGACTTTCACTTTCTACAACTTTCTGTGAAAGTGGTGTTCACTTTCTGTTCTTTAACTTTTTAAACTGTTATATTTTTTCTTTTATTGGAAGCATTTTAATTTTATAAGATGAGACAAGGGACTGGGCACAATAACCCAATGTGAAAGCACAGAAAAGATTACAAGAAACTAACCAAACTCACTAAAGTTGGGCTTGTTGTTTGTGCAGAACATTTACGTAATTATAAGGGTCAATACCTACCCATTTTTTAGAGCCATTATCAGTTAGTTCAATATAAAGTCATGTAGTGTTTTGGTACAAATCAAGATTAATTTGTACCCAGATATTTTAGAATGATGCAGACACAGAATATGTACGTAGAATTTATATCTATGTGTAGATATAAATTCATATATAAATTCAGATATTTTCTTGTTCAATTTAAGAAGAGGTAAATTTGGCATCAGTAGAAAAAATGCTTCTGAAAAATGTAAACCCTGGAAATATATTTATGGCATGTAGTCAGATGTTTCAGGGAGAGAAGAACAAATCAAGAAGCATTGCAAGTAAGCTCATATGGAATGCTTAAGGCTTGTGGTAAAAAAAAAAAAAATATATATATATATATATATATATATATATATATATATATATGGTTGTCAATGTCTTAGGCTCATGGTAATAGAAGCTTAATCATAATCACTGTTTTGTCACATGGATTATATCCATATTGGAGAGAATTAACTCAGGTGAGATTAATTTCTACACTGTTTGATTTTATAATGTTTAGAGGGATCACAACTGACTGATGTCTCTTTGAAGTACCATTCTTCATAGGTCTCTTTTTTCAGAATGGACTGGCCAAATGTGACATCTCTTGGATCTGAGATTTAGAACTAGAAACTATTATTTACACATTATTAGGGAAGAAAAGGAGTAACTTGGCAGTTAGTAATATTCTATTTTGTTTTGTTTTGTTTTTAGAGACAGGGTCTCATTATGTTGCCCAGGCTGGCCTTAAGCTCTGGGGCTCAAGGGATGCTCCCACCTCAGCCTCCCAAATAGCTGGGACTGCATGCATGTGCCACCACCCCTGGCAATGTTTATTCTGATAAATAAATTTATGAGCTCAAAAATGTAACTCTAAAACCTTTTCTCTGACCTTTCATATTACCATCAGAAAATTAGATAGCTGTTTAGTTCTCTTTTTCTTTGTAGAACATAGATACAGTGCATGATTTAATTGAAGTCAGTTGTATATACATGTAACTATCTTGATGTTCCCAAATAAAGCTCTGTATTTCTGCTTGGTTTATTGGGGGGGCTGCTAAATGTGGTGCATCCCAAGCCATTTTACTCCATTCCACTTTACAAAAAGGTTGGCTTCTTGTTTGGATGCAAGGACCAAATCACTCCCCCAGGTGTGTCCACAGTAAGGGAGGTTTATTTAAAGCTGCCCACAGCACTAACAGAGACCAGACTCCTATGAGCTCAGATCTGTAACTGGGCCTCACAGGGATGGGACAGTATATAGTCTAGGCATTGGAAGGATCCGTTACATCTCTAAGAACGGAAGCATCATGTGGCCCTCTCAGCAGCAAGAGTAAGATGATGCTCCTGTCAGTTATAGTTACTGATTTCTTCTGTCTTTGATTCTTTGCCTATTAGCTAGTTAGCTCATCCTCTGATGAGCTGTACGCCCCTGTTTTTCATCCTATTCCTGTCTTCTCACAGACCGTTTTTCTCACCCACAGCTTTGAGCTCGTCCTTGCCGCCGTTCTATTCCTTTTTTGCTTTCCCTTCCCACCGCCAACTTTCTGGTCCTTTTTTCTGTTTCTCCTTAGAGTCCAGTGGCAGGGAGAAGCCTGTCAGTCCAGTCCGTTGCCATTTTTCCTGTTTGAGAAAGACTCACTAGCTTTTGGCTAGCTCACAGACTGGCTTTCCTTGGGTCAAGACCCACCCTTTTCCCTGCCAGCTTTGGAAGCTTGACAGAGTGCGGGTGTGCAGTGGTGGTGAATAAATAGTAAGGAACACAGAGCAGTCCTGGAGGCGTGCCCCAATCTGCTGCTGAGAAAATCCAGGGCTGTCATCTAGTCCAGCTCTCAGTGGAATGGACGTCTCTGTTCAGTAGGATCCCCCTCCTGCTCAGTGGTTCATGGAATGCTTCTGTTCTACCTTTTCCATCTGTAGGACTCTGATTCTGTATTTAGGACTTGCTTTAGCTGCTTGCAGCCTCCTCATTTGTTTTTTGGGTTTTTTTTTTTTTTTTTTTTTTTGAGATACAGTCTCCTTCTATCACCCAGGATGGAGTGCAGTGGTGCAACCCCAGCTCACTGCAGCCTCTGCCTCCCAGTTAGAGGGTGGTCCTCCCACCTCAGCCTCCCAAGTAGCTGGGGCTACAGGCATGACCACCACACCAGCTAATTTTTGTATTTTGGGGAAAGACAAGGTTTCATCTTGTTTTCCGGGCTGGTGTCGAAATCCTGAGCTCAAGAAATCCACCTGCCTTGGCCTCCCAAAGTGCTGGGATTATAGGTGTGAGCCACCGCGGCCAGCCTTCTCATTTGTTTTTTATAAGGAAGCTATCTCTTCTTCCCTACCCAACTAGAGTATTCTTTCCCTTTTGTCACTGTTTTTCATGTCCTATATTCCTTGCTCTTCATTAATGCATCCATTTAGAAGCCGTGAAAAAAGGCAACTCAGAAAGCTAAGAAGAAATACATAGAGGAATACTCGGAGCTATCTGAATATTTTCTTTAGTTTATTAGCTATTTGGAGCTTTGAAACTGGAAAGACCCAGGGGGTGGTGTGGAGAGAGAGACTGAGCTTTAAGAAACAGGAGCAGTGAGCTAAGGGAGATGGAGCGGGGGGGACAAGTTCTGGCACGTTCTGCCCAGACTCTAGAGGAAGGAGGATGGAGAGCCCATGGGGGGGCGGGTACGTCAATGACAGCATTTTCCTACCAAGCAGTGTAACAAGTGGCTGATTAGGGGAAAGATGGCATGAACAAACGAGAGAATGTGTTTATTATTTGATGTAGGTGGGTTATTTGCTTCATTTTTCAAATCAGTGTATATAATCAAGAATATTCAGCATGTTTGAATAGATTATCAGAGCTGGGACTCTTTCACTAACATCTCTGGCACCTTCAGTTTAGCCCTGAACATTTTATCTTAAAATTAAACGTTACCCATTGTCTTAGTTTATTTCATTTATTAAATTTATATTCTTATTTGTTATTTATATCAGCTTCCAATCAGAAGACCATACAACCTCCTAGGGTAAGTTAAAGCATATTAAATGAATTGTGAATGATCATTTGAGGGATTATATTGAGAAATTGCTAATTGAGATATTTTGCTATCTGTTTAATGTCACATCAACGAAGAGAATGTTGAAGTCATTGCATGACCATTGCATGAATGGGTCCATTTCTGTTTTGAAACCTGTGTTTGGTCATTTTAGTATCAATGGAATGGAATAAATGATTCCTTAAGATTGTACTGACTTCTCACAGCCAGAACTGGAAAGCATAAATAATAGCTATATTATCTCTGCAATCAGAAGGAAGCTGATTCCAATATATCACCTCACCTGTTAGATTCATTGGATGTGCGTACACAGAATGACAACTTCCAGCTGAAAAATGAGGAGGAGAAATTTATACTAAATTGAGTTCATTAAAAATTATAATCTATAAAATAAATGTAAATATTGCTGAAAACATCTATTTGGAGCAATGATTCAATCCCCTCCCATACAAATGTTTTATAAACGTTTTTTTCCTTAAAACTGTGCTTAAGTTTTCACTGTACCTTAGATACCTTATTAAGCCATCTGAGAAAATTCCAAGAAAGGAGTAATTTTAAGAGGGCATAAATGAAGAGAAAAACATCTTTGTAAACATAGACTTATCACGGCCACAGGCCCAAGAGCTATTTTGGGGAGATAAGCTCTGGAAAGGATTATATTGTACTTAGCTTCCTATAACGGAGTGATGATAGATTTATCTGGAATGCCAGAGAGTCTTCTGTCTGTGGCAGGAGGTGGGGGTCACATACGCTTCTAAGCCTGACAAGCGTCAGTGTGCCTAAAGGGCAGGCGGGGTGGGTATGTGTGTCTTCAACAGGGGTGTATTCTAGAAACATTGGTGCCATAGCCACATTGGTCACAAGACGCCAGCAATTCAGCTGGACCTGTAAATCCCAGCACGTTTTCTTTCCTGGTTACTGAGTTCAACTTGCGAGTCTGAAAGATGATTCTGTTTTGCTCCCACCTCTTCACTCTATTACTTATTCTGTTGTCATTATTTATGCTTGTACTTTAATATTTTTAGAAGTTAGACTTTCTTGAGCTGGGAGGGGTGAAGTTGGAAATTCTGTTTAGAAAAAAAAATTTAAGAGAATAATACAGTTATTATTAAACTATTAACCAGACTTCGAAAGCTTTGCTTTAACATTTATAGCCTTATTTAGTTTTTATTTGTTTGTTTGTTTTTGACTGTAGGATTTACTGCTTACTACATAGTTTAAATATTAGCCTATGTAAGTTTTAGTATAAAAGGATATAACATAAATTATATTTCTATGTAAATATATTTTAAATATTTTTCAGAAAGCTGTAGAGGAACCCCTTAATGGTATGTGGTTGTTTCACTCTTAATCCCTTACCAGATCGTAATTTGAGCTTGCCCACAATCCAGTTAGAATGCCCCATCTATGCCTTAGGAAGAATCTGGGTTTTTTTGTTTCCTCTTGCCTTGACATCTCTACTCTTGATTATTCATCAAGAATTATGAGTACTGCTTTTATAATATTCTCACCTGTGGGGAAAATGAACTGTTCTGTGTCTAAATAGCTGCTTACCTTAACCAAGTGGTATTTGGGCAAGGGGATCATTGCCCTTTTGGCTGAAATGAAGCATGACACCCCCAGTAGAGAAGGATCCCAGTAACTTCCAATTTCTGATTTGCAAATTTTAGAAAGATACAGGCTATTGTCACAGAGTGAGACCAAAACGTCTCACTTCCTTTCTTTGTAAACCTAGATCTGATTTCCCAACTGAGTCTGTTTGCTTTGTGAATGCTGTGAGTATGATCCACAGAAAGGCTACATAGTAAAATGATAGCTTTACAATTAATTTGGCTGTAGAGTTGTAGACTAGTTAGCACATCATTGCATATTTGTTTATTTAGAAATGATTTCTAACTGTGGAACCTTACTAACTGCCTGCTTGGCTTGTTACTAATCCCTAGCATTTAAAGAATCAAAAGGAATGATGAATGATGGTAAGTATAAAATGTACTTAATAATTTTAGATCGGTTAAAACATGGTCACTGGAAAACAAAAAAGCTTCTTGAAAATGTGGCTCTTCTTTAGTAAAAGGGACACTATCAAATGATAAAGGTTCTCATTTCTTGATGTATAAAACTTAAATGTACTTTGCTAAAAATTGCAAAACTACTACTATAAAAGCTATAGGGTGTCACAAATCAGACTCCAGTCATATGGCTCCCAGCAAAGAGAAATTACCACTTTTTGTAAAACGTTTTTCAGATTCAGTGTCTGGTGACTATAACTTTAAAATGCCTTTTATAAGACAGATAAACAATCTCGCACAAATCTTTATCATTTAGACAGAGTTTCTTTTATGCTTGTGTTGGTGATTTTGTTGCACTTAACCCATGGGGACGTAACATCTCTGCTTTTCCAACCAGGAGCTTGGCTCTAACCTTTTGGGAGATGGTGAGAGAGAGAGAGAAAGAGAGGGAGAGAGAGGTGTTTCGTCTTCAGCTTTTGCTTTTTTTTTTTTTTTTTCTTTTTTTTTTAATATAAGGACTCTGGGCTATCAACTTTTAATCTTTACTGAATATTTCAAAGACACATATTTGTTCTTAAAGATACATAGGTTTGAGATATTGAGTGCCACAAGCTTTCATTTTGGTTTTACCTTAACATACTGCGATTCCTCAGTTTTCTTGGCATTTAGTAACTATATGTTTTTATCTTATCAAAAATTTCTTCTTACCTTTGACATTTATAATCATTCCTCAGTCATGTAAATAGTTTGCCTTGTATTTTGCTGTTTTAAAGTCTGTGACCTTACCTGCCCACTTCTGTAGCAAAGTGCAGCATTTAACTCAGGAAGCTATATTCCCCCGAGTGCCATTAATGTTTGCATAAGATTAAAAACACTCTAAATATGCATTGGTGAACAAAGTTTAAAACAATGTATATTCAACATGGTGTCACAGAGTGATCCCACTTTTGTATGTTTGTGTCACAGCCTTTAAAAGCATGTTTGTTATATAAGCCATTAGCCTCCTAAAAACACTATAGTTCGCAGGAATAAATTAAAAGACATTAAAAAAAAAAAAAAAAAAGAACTGGTACTAGGAATTGTGATGTGGTTCCAGGAATTGTGGCATGGCATGGTTTGTTCTACATGTTTACATTCTGATGTCCTGTGTTTTTATTTCGGTGTCCTTTCCTTTTACTTATTGGTGTCCTTGTTCTGTAGTTATATGAAGAAACTGAACTTTTCTCCATTTTCAGGAAAGCAGTCTAAAAATCTTGAGTGCCTCTTCCTTCGTTAATTTCTCTTAAGACATGACTTTTAAACTACTGCATCCAGAAATATTGTAAAACAGCTTTCCGTCGAATATTTGTGATGAAATCGACAATGTGATGAAATCGAGATTCCCTTAATTTTGCTAATATTCAGCTGATCATAATTTGTTTTTAAAATGTCTCTCTGGTGGGTACTTCCCACTGACAAATGCTCATTGCTCACCGTGTGTCTGCCTTGTCAGTGAATGAGGTTCAAGGTGCTTTCCTAGGGATCAGAGTCAGTACCATTTTTCCCTTTCATCTACTGCTGATCAGATGTTTATTTTACTTACATTAAATGAGTGGTGGAGATCCAAAGTGAATATGATAGAATATTATTCTAGGATCAATGTCTTTTGCTTTGAAAAATCAACATCTCTTGGCTTTTCCTCAGCCAACCCAGCAAACAGAGATTATCAGACTGTGTTGATTTTTTACTTTCATTTAGCATTGGCCTTTTTCTTACAGAAATTAAAAAGGCTAATGATTTGCCTGGTTTATATCTCTGACCTTTGCAGATGTATTTTCTTAATTTTTGGATGCTGTATATCTGAAACTATTTTTTTTAATGCATCAACTTTTTAATGGATAGAAAATAGACACAAATAGTGATTGTGTGTTCATTTTTCGATTTTCCAGAATAACTGAAGTGAAGTGGTGGACTCTGATATGGAGAGTAGTAAGACGTGAAAGGAATACACTTGTGTTTAAGCACCATGGCCTTGATGATTCACTGTTGGGAAGAAGAAACAAGAAAAGTAACTGGTTGTCACATATGAGACCCTTACGTGATTGTTAGTTAAGTTTTTATTCAAAGCAGCTGTAATTTAGTTAATAAAATAATTATGATCTATGTTGTGTGCCCAATTGAGATCCAGTTTTTGTTATTATTTTTAATCAATTAGGGGCAAAAGTAGAATGGACAGTTTCCAAGAATGATGCCTTTCAGGTCCTAGGGCCTCTGGCCTCTAGGTAACCAGCTTAAATTGGCTCAGGGTGATAATTACTTAGCACTTCCCTGGTGATTACCCAGAGATAACTGTGGCTTCTGTCAAACCTTTGCCAACTCAGGTTCACAGCAGCTTTGGGCAGTTATGGCATTAGCTGAGATGTGTCTGCCACTTCTGGGTCAAGGGAATAATAAGTTAAGTACAGGCAGGAATTTGGTTGGGAGCATCTTGTATACCATCCCCGTATGATGTGATATTGATGGAGATAGTGGTCCTCATTCTTGGGGGTTGCCATTCACACATTTCCCCTTCAGCAAACAGTGTAACAGGTCCTTCCCAGATTTCGGGTACCTTTATTGATGGATATGTTTTCCTTTTATTCACATAACCCCTTGAAGCCCTGTCTTGTCCTGCTGTTACTTGCTTCTGCTGTACAAGATGTAGCACCTTTTCTCCTCTTTGAACATGGTCTAGTGACACGGTAGCACCAGTTGCAGGAAGGAGCCAGACTTGTTCTCAGAGCACTGTGTTCACACTTTTCAGCAAAAATAGCTATGGTTGTAACATATGTATTCCCTTCCTCTGATTTGAAGGCAAAAATCTACAGTGTTTCTTCACTTCTTTTCTGATCTGGGGCATGAAAAAGCAAGATTGAAATTTGAACTATGAGTCTCCTGCATGGCAACAAAGTGTGTGTCACCATCAGGCCCAAAGGCCAGCCCTTGACCGGGGTTTATTACTGTTGTATCTATGTTGCATGATAAACGCTCATCACCTTCCTCCTGTAGTCCTGCCTCGTACTCCCCTTCCCCTATGATTGAAAAGTAAACAAAACCCACGTTTCCTATCCCGGTTAGAAGAAAATTAACGTTCTGACAGTTGTGATCGCCTGGAGTACTTTTAGACTTTTAGCACTCGTTTTTTACCTGTTTGTGGGTGTGTGTTTGTATGTGCATACGTATGAGATAGGCACATGCATCTTCTGTATGGACAAAGGTGGGGTACCTACAGGAGAGCAAAGGCTAATTTTGTGCTTTTAGTAAAAACATTTAAATACAAAGTTCTTTATTGGGTGGAATTATATTTGATGCAAATATTTGATCACTTAAAACTTTTAAAACTTCTAGGTAATTCGCCACGCTTTTTGACTGCTCACCAATACCCTGTAAAACTACGTATTTCTTCCTGTTTGTGTAATAAGATATTAATATTTGTAGTTGCATTAATAATAGTTATTTCTTAGTCCATCAGATGTTCCTGTGTGCCTCTTTTATGCCAAATTAATTGTCATATTTCATGTTGGGACCAAGTAGTTTGCCCGTGGCAAACCTAAATTTATGACCTGCTGAGGCCTCTCAGAAAACTGAACATACTAGCAAGACAGCTCTTCCTGAAAAAAAAAAATTATGTATACACAAATATATACGTATATCTATATGTACGTATATATATATGTTCTTCCCTGATTGTGTAGCTGTCCAAAATATTAGCGTATATAGAGGGAGCTGTATTCCTTTATACAAATCTGATGGCTCCTGCTGCACTTTTTCCTTCTGAAAATAGTTACATTTTCCTCACATAGTTTGTTACCTTAAAAATCAGTTTCAATGAAAGTGGGGGGAAAAGATGGACTTGAAAAAGAGCCAAACTCCTATTAGGAAAGGTATGAAAATCTTTATAGTAAAATTTTTTGTAAACTAAAGTTGTACCTTTTAATATGTAGTTACCTCTCATTAATTTGGGGTTCACTGTTGGATCTCATCCATCCATTGCGTTCTCTTCAATGCTGCCTGGCGTTTGAGGCATTCACTGCCCTAGACAATGCCACCAGAGGTAGCGGAGGAAATGCCAGATGAAATCAACTCTTGCATCACTAGTTGTCAGTTTCTCTGGATAAGGGACCACAGCAGCAGGAGTCCTCCTGCTTGGGCATCATTGGGCCAGTTCCTTCTCTTTAACTCAGATTCGTAATAGCTCCCAAATTTCATCACACCCCATTTAAATGCAGACAATGTTTTGAGCATTTGAGCATCATGTATCTGTTTTGTCCCACAATATGCTTTTTACTCCCTGATCCCAGTTTCTGCTGTCGACTCTTCCATTCAGTTTTATTTATTGTCTGTTCTCACAGTGACACCATTTGTCCTTTTCTGCAGCAACCTTTCCAGCCACTTTTGCAAAATTCAATTTGTCTTCTCCTTCAAAACATTCTCCGGCCCTGCAGCCCCTTCCCCCAGCTCTCCTTGGCTGTCTCCATCTGTGTAGCTGCTCTTTCATCTCTTCATTTACCTTTCCTATAGTATATAGGAAATAGAACGATGTATCTCTGCTTAGTTCTATTAGTTTTTTGGTCTTGCTCCTCTCCCTTGATTTTAAAATTCCTTCAGTAGCTAGAGCGTTTCTTTGTTCCATTCTCTCTTCCTGCAGTGTTTTGCATACATCAGACGCTAGGTACATAAGTTACAGATGATTGAGAGTTAGGTGCATTTAGATTTATCACTTTTTAATCGGATGAGTGCGAGTTTTCTTTTCTTTGACAAATTTCACATGCTCTAAAAACCTTCAAAGATAATGATTTTTCTCCTGGAAACTCCAGGTCCATTCTGTTTAAATCCCTAAGAATGTCAGAATTAAAATAGCGGGGCTATCCCGAAATTGGAAGTATTTCTTTTTTTCAGGATGCTGTAGTCAAGTTAGTAAGTGACCACCAAATTGTTATGTTCATTAACAAAGCTCAAAAGATCATAAGCTTACTTCTCCATCTCAATAATAAAAATTAAGCTCTAATCAACCTTCTAGGTTTCTCTTGTCTTAAAATGGGTATTCAAAAAGGGGGATCTGTGGCGTATGTATGGAAACACATACTCCTAATTTACCTGTTGTTGGAAACTGGAGAAATGATTGTCGGGCAATTGTTTATCTTTTATTGTATTTTATTTGGTTGAGGGTTTCTTTTATAAACAGTTTTACTTGTGTCATATTTTAAATTACTAACTGCCATCACCCGCTGGGGGTCCTTTGTTAAGTCATTTTCATTGACTGCTAGGGATTCTCCAGGTAACTTTGAAGAGATGAGCAGTGAGTAAGCAGGAAGTTTTTCTGCCTTTAGCTTTGACAGCTCTTAATTATGATCATTGAAGACCAGCTTTCTCATAAATTTCTCCTTTTGAAACAAAGAAAGCCTTTGTACTAAGCTTTCCTGTAATATAACATCTTAAATCTTAAAATTGATGTTACCATGGCTGGTGAGAGAAGAAAACATTTTGTTTTTATTAAATGGAGAATTATTTACAAAAAGCCATTGTTGAGAATTAGATCCCACATTGTATACTTATCTAGTAACCGTTCTAAATAAAGAGAACTCCAGTGTTGCTATGTGCAAGATCCTCTATTGAGAGCTTTTTTGCATAGCAATTAAAGGTGTGCTATTTGTCAGTAGCCATTTTTTTGCAGTGATTTGAAGACCAAAGTTGTTTTACAGCTGTGTTACCGTTAAAGGTTTTTTTTTTTTTTATATGTATTAAATCAATTTATCACTGTTTGAAGCTTTGAATATCTGCAATCTTTGCCAAGGTACTTTTTTATTTAAAGAAACATAACTTTGTAAATATTACCCTGTAATATTATATATACTTAATAAAACATTTTAAGCTATTTTGTTGGGCTATTTCTATTGCTGCTACAGCAGACTACAAGCACATTTCTGAAAAATTTCATTTATTAATGTATTTTTAAGTTGCTCATATTCTAGGTAACAATGTAAAGAATGATTTAAAATATTAATTATGAATTTTTTGAGTATAATACCCAATAAGCTTTTAATTAGAGCAGAGTTTTAATTAAAAGTTTTAAACCAGTCCAATGTGTTTCATAATTATTTTTTAATTAATTTTTTCCATGGTGTGGTGCAAATGTCACATGAGAAAGCAGGAGACCTGGTGCTAGTCTTGGGTACACTACAGCTAGTGGAGGACCTGGGAAGCATCTTCCCTGCATCTCAGTGTCCGTCTATACCTGTAGAATGAGATAAGCCTCTTCAAGACTGAAATGTATGGTTCTCCATTTTAATTATCAGTTAGGACTATTTTGATTACAAGTGACGGAAAACTTAAATCTAAGAAAAATGGGATCTATTGGCCAATGTAACCTGAAAATTAAGACACAACTGGATTCTGGGCCTCCGAAAAGTGTGAAGGACACAATGTCTTGCCAGCTCTCAGCTTTATCGTCCTTCATGTGGCTTTACTCTCCCAGGTTTCCTGTGATGGCACATGGCCAGCTGCGGTCCCAAACCCATTTTCTCCCAGGTTCAGGGAGAGTAGAGGGGTGAAAAAGAGCGCATGTCTCTCTCTTAATAGTCCTGTCCACCCTGGGTTGCACCTCGGTGCTCTGACTGGGTCACATGCCATGCCACATTCAGTCACTGAGGCCAGGCATCTCTGGTGCTCTGATCTGGCCTGGCTGACTCCTGGGTCTAGACTGGATTGGAGGCGGTGGGCTCCAGCTGAGCACATGTACCTGGCTGGAGGTGCCAGGTGGAGGGGAAGTTCACCTGAAGCAAACTGGGGATCATGCGATGTCATTTGATTTGGGACACAGTATTACTAGTCAACACTTCGTTCCTTCAGGTCTGTATTCTATGATTCTGCATTGTATGTGTGACTGTAGACCATTGGAACGGAAAATAATATTTGGCAGCAAAATACCATCTCATTCCTTACCTCATAGGCAATTTAAATTTTATGCACTTATGAGGACTTTTCACTCTCAGCAGGAGTAACTAATGAAGTTCAGAAAGCATTTAATGGCCTGCCTCCTGCACTGGAAGCTGCTCTGTGCAGCACAGAACTGTACTCAACCTGATTGAACTCCCATGGAGGGACAGTCTTCCAAATGCAACTGAATTTCACTTTTGTGCAGCACCTTTCCACCTCAAGGCTTTAACTTTGATAACTTTAGAAAATAATGGATATGGTAACACCATCCAGGTAAGACATGATTTTACCAGTGGCTCAGAGATTTAAGCACAATTGGCAGTGTTTGGTGTTAGAAGTAATCTTTATTTTTTGTAAGCTTCATACTAAGTACTCATTCACCAAATCAGAGGGAAATGAAGTATTTACCCCCACGTTATGGATAACTGGCCCGGTTATTTTATGTATCTATGACTGCATAGGATAGTAGACTTAATGGTTAGAACTCTACTTAGCCAGTATTTATTTAATCATTTGACTAGAAGGTGGCAACTTTTTAGCTCTGATGATAGCCAGTTGTGAAAGACTAGGTATATTTTTCAAATTTGGATGATGAGAAATGCTTGGTAAGAAGTCCAATTTGGAGAGAAGCGATTTGTAAGACTAAAGATGGCAATCTAATGTTGGTTTTGACACCAGACTGTAAAACTGCTGCCATTGCTCACTTAATGGACAGACTGTATACCACCATGCATAGTATTAAACTTTCTGGAAGCCTCTACTTAAAATAATCTTATCTGACCATAGAACTCCCTTAATAAAAAACAAAACTATGATGTTGCTTCCTAATTTTCTTTGGGTTGCCTAAGAAATTATTCAAGATTAAACTAACAAACAGCCTATAAGTGGTTTGACTTTCTAAACAAATGGATTGCTTGAAAATTTTAAATGTATTGTTTATAACACAGGACGGACATTGCCTCACACCTATAATCTCAGAACTTTGGGAGGCCGAGGCGGGTGGATGGCTTGAGGCCAGGAATTTGAGGTCAACTTGACCAACATGGCAGAACCCTGTCTGTACAAAAAATACAAAAATTAGCTGGGCGTGCTGGTGGGCACCTGTAACCTCCTCTGTTTTGGAGGCCGAGGTGGAAGGATCACTTGAGCCCTGAACAGGGGCTGTGGGAAGCCGTGATTACACCACTGCACTCCAGCCTGGGAGACAGAGTGAGACCCTGTCTCAAAAAATAATAATTAAAATAACAAAGCTGGCCGGGCATGGTGGCTCACACCTGTAATCCCAGCACTTTGGGAGACTGAGGTGGGTGGATCAGAAGGTCAGGAGATCAAGACCATCCTGGCCAATATGGTGAAACCCCATCTCAAATACAAAAAGCTAGCTGAGAGTGGTGGCACGTGCCTGTAATCCCAGCTACTTGGGAGGCTGAAGCAGGAGAATTGCTTGAACCGGGAAGGTGGAAGGTGGAGGTTGCAGTGAGCCAAGATCGTGCCCCTGCACCCCAGCCTGGCAAAAGAGTGAGACTGTCTCAAAATAATAATAATGACAAAGCATGGAGTATGTCTTTCATGGAGCTCTCTTTTTTTTTTTTTTTTAACACATTTTTATTGTAAGTATTGTTTGTGGAAGGTGTTGTAGTTAAGCTGCACGTGGCAGAGTGAACTCCTGTGTCTCTGGCAATCATCATCTATGGCACCGATTCTGTGGGGAATATCTCTGGCATGCTAACTGGAACAACTGGAACCTTTGCTCTCCCTGCCATTGCAGCCTCCTCCCCCAGCAGCTGTAGAGCTAACAGCCCCACCACCAGGGATGAGAGCCTGTGGCGCCTGCCTCCAGCCCCTGCCTCCCAGGCAGCTCATTCTAGGAAATGCTCCTTATTCTCCAGGGAGTTTCCTTCCCCAGATCAACCAAACATTTTTAGAATGTGATGTTTATAAGCATCACTTGTGCAATTGTATATATTTGGTAACCTGAATTAACCTTTCTTTAATGCAATACTATCAAGTATTCACTTCTTACAGTTGAGTTAGTATCTTGGATTTTTAAATTTTTAAATTCGATTATCATGGATTCAGTAGAGCCCATATCTCTTCATGTCTTTAGCTATATGCCTAGCTATCAATGAGAATTGTCTGCTAACAACTATTACTGCATGGAACAGAAAAGATTCATGGATCCTATGCAAGAATATGTTTGAAAGCATCAACAAAGATAGTTTTTCTCATTTCTGTTTAAGGAAAGTTGTCAGAAAATTACAGAACCTTTCTGCTTTAAGCTGATGATGATAGAAGACGGGGCATTTATTAATTGCCTAAAAGAATTATGCTTGAAGTTATGCCAAGAAAATTTTTTTTAGTTTTTTCAAACACATCATATTTAGTAAAATTAAATATGCTTGTATTATTTTTATGTCTCTGGAAAAGTATTAAATATATTCTCCCAGAAGAACCTTCAGCAAATAGGCTTGGCTGGACTCATTTACCACAGCTCGTCCTTGGACCTTCTGGGGAGAATCGTTTCTCTTTCTTGCGTAGATAGATCAGACTCGGTACAGAGACCAACAGGGTCTCCGCCTTCTCCTCAGAAGCAACTGGGATTCTCTAGAGCAGTCATAAGGTGACAGAAAGGCCCCAGAACAGATGTTTCGTGGGTGACAGAGCCTCCAGGGAGGCCACTCCATTGCTTTAACAGTGCTAATGAGGCCAGGTTGCCCATGGGTCCTCACCTGAGCCAGTTAACTTGTTTATTTATATGACTCCATCTTGTTCCTCAAAGGCTTTAAAGTGGCCCCTTTGGGCCAGGCGTCGTCACACTGAGAAAAGCGGCTTTCCATGGACACAGCCATGTGCGTGCACTCGCCCGCATGGGTGTCCAAGGAGAGCAGGGCCGTGGTAGGTAAAATGCTCTCTGCAAAATCTTGCCTCTAACTGCCTTGCTCAGAGCAATCCGCCACAGAGGTCAAGAGCGTCATTTACTCATATAAAGAACAGTTCCTTCTCCCCCACCCCTGAGAAGCAAAGCCACCATAATAATTTTCAGGATATATACAAAAATTTTTTTAAATCAAAAACAAAATGAAATTCCTGATTCAACGCCTTCTGAGGGCTGTCCAAATCCAGCTGGCAGTGACACCAGTGCTGGTGGAAACCACATTTTATGAGTCTCCCTTCACTCGTCCTCCAGGGCATTTGTATTCTTAAAATTGGAGATAAAAATAAGGGTTGGTCTCTCAAGGTTAGGAGGGAGAGAGCAGCATTTGTTCTTCAAAAGACTCAATAAGATAATAGATTTTTTTAAAAAGCTGTTGCTAGTGTAACTTACTTATAGTTTAAAAGGGCTTTTTAAAAATGAAGTCTTTGCAAGCAATAGTAAAGAAATCTAGAACCCCTGAGGTGATGGATGGAGTCCTGTCAGGGATTTAAGTCTAATTATTAGCCTGAAAGTAAAAAGGAGAAAGAAGCAGCCAAGTGTCAGCCCAGAAAACAATACTCGCCGTGGTGGTGTTCAGCCGCCCAGTTATTAGTGCCTTCAAGGATAGTTCAGTGCATTTATTCTTGCCCTTGAAAGACAGCCACAGAAGCCTCAGTGTTTTCTGATAATTGCTTCCTTTCCCATGGAGTGGAGGTGCTTCCTATGCTCCTAGGTTTCATCTCTTCCGAGCACCTCATGAAAGACCTTGGCTGTCAGTGCAGGCATTTAGAAGAGAAGCAATGTGACAGAGCCGAGTGCCCAGCCTACACTTCCCCCCCTGTGTGACCTTGTGCACCTAACGTGACTTCTCTGTGCTTCAATGTCTTCATGTGTAAAATGGAGATGAAATGTGAAGATGAGATGAGATAAAGCATGGAAAGTGGGTAGCATGGTGCCTGGCTCAATGGAAGCTCTCAATACGTGTAAGCCGTTTATCTTTTCCCTCTTATTATTCATTGATCAAGATGGAAAACGCTTACCATGACACAGTCTAGAGATGAGCATAACATATGCTAGAATGTGTATTTTCCTCTGCTAGGCTATTGCCAAAGAAGCAAACAGCACACAAAATGACTGAGAATATAAAATGATAATAACAAGCGCCGCTAAATTGCAGACAGGTCCACTCCAGCACAATATTCATGTTAGGCCACCTTTTGGTTCCCTTAGTGAAAGCAGAGGACAGAAGGTGACATTTGGCATTGGGTAATCCTATTTGCCCTTTCCTGGAATGCAAAGGTGGAAGGAAAGGGACCCACTCCTGTAGCACACCGAGAGTCTTTGGGGCCCCGCGCCTCCTGCCAACATCACTCAGCTCATTCATTTATTTATTCACGTCAGTGACAGATTCTCAAGACCTCTGAAAATGTGTTAAGAGCAGGCTCTCCAATCACACCAGAAGGAATGTGATTAAGAACTTAGAGCTGTCTTTAGGCTAATAACCAGCAGAACCTAAATCCAAGTATTTGGGAGTGAAGATGGATGTTGAAAATATTGAGGCCTAGTAAATATTATTTAGCAAATGAAAGTATTTAAGTTGGGGGTTTTGATAGGCTTAGGTTTATACTGTAATCAGCCTGCTCTCTTCTCTAAAATGATTAGCGTCCTTGTTCCATCAGTCCTCCTGAATGGCTGGAGAACGCAGAAAAGGCAGCTGGTGACATGCTGTGAATTGGAAGTGGCTTCTATTTACCTCTTCTCCACCTACTCATATGGCCACGGATGGTGCCCAGTTCTAGCAGGAATAAAACACCACACAGGGCTAACTGGCCTAAGTCCTTGGAGTGGAGGCAGAAACTTGCTTGAAGAGAGCCTGATTAAAAACCCCAAGTCCATTTTAAAGCACGGTTTTCTATTAAGCCTTTAATGCTTTCAGTAGTATATATTTTGCAAAGAGAGGGAACCTGAACAGTCCTAATATGTAAGCACTTTAGCTTGTTGGAAATAGATGCTCGGTGCCGCAAAGAAAAATCAGCACTGAGACGAAGGATCTTCCAGCAATGCCATTTTTTTACTTCCTGGACTGCAGGAAGGGTACCCTCACTAGCCATCGTGCCACAAGGGAATAATGAATAAAGAAAAACAGACAAATTTATCCCTTATGCATTTGGGGTCGTCCTTACTGTTGTGTCTGATCTCCATTGGCTGCAGCCAGACCTCACAATGTAAACTAAAACCCGACTGGCTGACAACTTAAAACTTTTCTAAACAGGTAAAAGCAATGGAGAGCTGGGACATGCCTGTGAGCACATCTAGCACAGATATCTTGGTTAAAGTATAAGGATGTAGAATGTACTACATGCCTGTAAGCACGACATGTCTAACAGCTACATAGGATAGGGCTTAAGAAAGTTATTAGCACACTTATTTTTTAACCAGAAAGGAAAGTAAAAAGAAACCTTTCTACTTCCCACATAGCTCCTGACTCCCAACTTGGCCAGAGATGTGTGGTGAAACAATACGTCACATTCCATTAAAAGATGCTTCCCTGTTTATGTTTGTTTGGTGTTTAGAAATGCAATAACTACACTAGAGTTCTTTCTTAGGCTGTCATCTGCCTCTGAGGGAACAGAAAGTGATGCAGAGAGCCAATCTCAGCACCATAATTATAACAGAAAGCTATGCATGTGTCCTTCATTAGGAACATTGCCTTTCTATGCTACCAAATGAAGAGGATTTTATAGACACCTCCCTCTCGCTTCTTCCTCTAAACCAATCCCTTGCTTCCTTGCACCCAGAAATAAAAGGACACTGTGAGTTATGGCATTATCAATGAATTTTCAGTGGGAAGGATGTTCTGAGCGGTGAAAACTATAAATAAATTGGTTCTACACTGGAATTAGCTGTGGAGCCAGAAAGATAAACACAGGACAACTAATTGCAGCTGAGCATGATTCATAAGAACGTGCTAAGGAGAGAAAAAGTCAACAGCATTAATGAAAATTAAGCAGTATCTCAGCGGTACTAGTAAATAAATAAATATATGTCTATGTTTAATTAAAAGCAAGACCCAATTATGTCTCACTTCTTACCGAGCTACTTAAATTGAGACAGTCTAATATTAAATGAGAAAAATCAACTCAGGACACTGTGTCATCTACATTTAATCAAGACTTCCGTGTCTCACACAAGCTTTGAAGATGAGTCGCGGTAGGGGTGTATTATGTGGGAGTCTCAGGCAAACTTCCCATTGGCTTGCAGTGGACAGTCTATAAATCTGCAGTTGGAGTATGGAAAACTTCTAGAAGAATTGTGACTGTAAGGCCACTTCTAAACTCTTCCTCTGTGATTCTGATATTGGACTAAAATTAAGCAAAGCTTATATCTAGAGCTATAGCTAGAAGTATCAGTGTGGTGCTATTTTTTCTGACAATAAAAGCAATACATCAATGCTCAGCAAAGCATTGACTTAAGGCTTTGCTTCTTTTCAACTAAATTTGTTTAGCACACATTAGAGGTCAGATTTGGAAAGGGTAGATTGGGAGGAGGGTTGTTTCCACCTGCTTTGTCTAAATGCCTTACTGCAGTCAGTTTCCTTAGTTGTTTTGCGTCTACCCCATTAACTAAGAACCCGAGGCGAGATCATCTTCCTTGCTGAGTTTACCAATGGTTCTCCCCTAGGGGAAGGGGATGGTGTAAGAGGCAGAAGCTCCTCTCTCCAGAGGAATCTGAAAAGAAATGCACTTTGATGACCCTAGGGGCACAGGAAGGAGCTGGGGTCCAAGCAGGCAGTGACTGTGCCTGACCCGGGAGCTGCCTGCTTGGCCCTTATTGTATCATTTCATGTCTCACATCCTCTCACTTGTCAGGAATACTGCCAGAATTGGTGAAAAGACAAGTGAGATACCACGTCAAATAAAGCCAAATCCTTAAAAGAAAGATGAATCAGACATTTCTTATCTCACTATTAATGATGCAAATGTCTGTCTTTCTTCATCTCACAAGGGTTTCTTGTTTTTGTTTTTTTTTAAATCTTTCATGAAAGTCTCCTCATTTACTGGCTTTCTTACCCTGAAAATAACATTATCAGAAGCTATTTATTGAGCAATTCTGTGCTGGTCACTGCACAAGGCCTAAGAATATAGTCTGGATCAGACACAGTCCCTCTAAGATGGGGTATGTAAATTTAGTAAATTTCCTCCTTTCTCTGAACGTCGATCCCCTCATTTACTACATAGGACATTTTTAAAAATAGTAACACATACATTCCGGATTTCTTTTTCCTGAGACAGGGTAGTGCTCGTCACCTAGGCTGGAGTGCAATAGCATGATCATGACTCACTGCAGCCTTGATCTCCTGGGCTCAAGCAATCCTCCCGCCTCAGTCTGCCAAGTAGCTGGGACTACAGGCACGCACCAACACACTGGCTAAATTTTTTTAAATTTTTTTGTAGAGACATAGAGGCTGGATCTTACTATGTAATCCAGGCTGGCCTCAACTCCTGGGCTCTAGTAATCCTCCTGCTTTGGCCTCCCAAACTGCTGGTATTACAGGGGTGAGCCCCCACGCCTGGCTCTGGAAATGTTTTGAGGACTCCATAAGATGATGTGTATAAAAGGGCCTAGTGGGATGTAACTAGGAACTCAACAAAGGTTATACTGTTTTTTTCCCCCCAATCATAAGCAGGAAAAGAAAAGAAATTAAATCCCTACATTTCCCCATTTCTAAATTTTTTTTTTTTAAAGGGTGGTGTTAGGGAGAAACCTGAAAGTTTTGATTAAAAAAATAGCTACTTAGGAATACGTAGGAAATCACAGGTCAGAAATCACAGGACAAGCAATTCTTTAAGCCAAGCTTTCCCTGTCAGGATGCCTTCCACAGGGAAGCAGACCCTTCACTGGCAGTCAGAAAGGTGCTCACTTGAATCTCAAGCAACAGGCTGGTGAAAATTGGTGGAGAGCCATGGAAATGCTACTTACTGCCAGGTCGGCCCCTCATGACCTGATGGGCACTGTGGACATGGGAGACCCCAGATCCTGGTGACAAAATAAGCAACAGACTCTTTTCTGGATGGATCGCAGGTGAATTCTGCTCAGAGCCAGAGGAAAATGAGCATTTCCAATTTTTCTCCTCCCCTCCTCAGCTTTTTCTCTGGCCTTACCTAGGTCGCCAGGTTTAGTACTGAAGTTCAAGTCACTGCAGTTCAAGTCATTCAGTCAGTTCAAATCCTAACTAAACTCCAGAGATGGCCGGGAGGGGTCATGTGTACTCGGTGGAGGGAGAGGCCAAAAAGCACAGCAGATGCAGGATCCCACCCTGCTGCGGACGAACTGGGGACCCAGATAAGATGCTGTGGCTTCCTGCCTTTCAGCTCATTTGTCTGTAAAATGAAGGATTTGACCCAGATGCCTCAAAAGCTCACCCAGGGCTACTAGCCTATCATCTCTCCCTGGAAGCTGGTCAGGTTTCCAGGGTCACCTTTCCTCTCTAACCTCCACCCAGGCAAAGGCCAGGAAGTGAAATGCAAAAGGAGTCAGCACTCCAGCTCCTGCCTCGGTGACATAAAGACCCCAGGAAGGAAACTTGCTGAGAAAAGGAGATCACACCTCTGTCTAGCCTGTCCTAGCCCCTTGGCATGCCCTGAGGGCACAAGGCCTAAATCAAGGTCAAAGACACGACCCTCCTGGTTGTGAAGATCCCAAAGACTCCCAGCCGCATGAGGAGGGTTACTCAGAATGCCAGATTCGGAGCCATTCAGCAAGGACCCTTCAAAATTCAGTGTGCCATGTAGAAGGGAAGGTACAGAGAGGCCCCTGGCAGGTGGGTTTTATTTGGTGTGCACAAAGTTTTAAAAAATACACGTGCACCATTAAAAGGAAAAAAGAAGAAAAAGAAAAACAATAAAAGCAGGAGACTCTACATTTTTTAAAATCTGGATTTCCAGCTTCCATTAAATAAAGAAGTAGAGGATCTGGCTACACTGGGCCCGCATCACTCCCCTCCCCTAAAGGTGAGCTGGAGCCACACAGCTTCGGTCCTCTTTGGGTAGAGATCATGCTCCCCAATTCTCCAGGGCTGCCTCCACAGTTGCTGCTTGAGCCTGTATTTTAGTGTTTTGCTTGTAGTGGAGAAATATTTCTCTGTGCTCATGAATCTACAAAAAGTGAGAAAACAAAACATATACCCGGAGGACTGTGTGTTTTACCAGTAAGAGCAGAAAGCGCCTTTGTGGAAGCAAGGAATAGTGCTAATATTTACTATGCAAATCTCCGGCATGCACCACTCATTCTCATTACCTGCCTGGCTCTGAAAGGCATTTTATTTTGTAGCCTCTGCCTGGAAGACTTGGAGGATGGAAATCTGTAAGTAGTCTGCAACTACTGGTCCACCTCTTTCCCCTAATATAGGTCATGGCAGAATTACTGTGGCACCCTACTTTGGCAAGAGTTCTGCTGCCTTTAGTCCTTGCATGCTTAATCACCTGCAGCAAACTTAAAGAATCTTATCCATCAGTCTTCAAAGGAGTAACTATGCAGCCATAAAAAAGGATGAGTTCATGTCCTTTACAGGGACATGGATGAAGCTGGAAACCATCATTCTCAGCAAACTAATGTAAGAACAGAATAACCAAACACCACGTGTTCTCACTCATACGTGGGAGTTGAACAATGAGAACACATGGACACAGAGATGAGACATCACACACTGGGGCATGTTGGGGGTGGGGAGGTAGGGGAGGGATTGCATTAGGAGAAATACCTAATGTAGATGATGGGTTGATGGGTGTGGCAAACCACCACGACAAGTGTATACCTATGTAATAAACCTGCACATTCTGCACATGTACCCCAGACCTTAAAGTATTTTTTTAAAAAGTAGATAGGAATTCGTACATTTTTTTCCTGTCTGAAATTAAGGGAAAATTTTTTTTTAAAAGAAAAAATTAAAAAGGTAGTCAGGAAAAAAATAGATGAGGTAGGAATTTGAGAGACTAATCATTAGCTCTTTTGCTTGGAATGCTAGTAACATGAATTTCTACGACGGTCTACTCCATCTTTCATATACATGAGGAAATTCAAGCTGAGACAGGTAAATGACTTGCCCAAAGGGTGGAACTGGAGTATTAGCTGGTCTAGAAAGAAGTCTGGGAAGGAAACATTTCCTTGCTCCTTCACCTGGGGAAAGCAAGGTGCCCTTCCCCACACCCTCTTCTGTCCCCCAGAATGCATACAATATGCACACACTCGCTCACTGGTTGCAGGCTGGCTAGCTTCTCCCAGCCTCTGTAGCAGATGTAGGCAGGGAGAGAAGTCCACTGGTGCCTCCTGCCAGAGAAGATGGCCACTGCCAAGTGAGGCTGATCATAAAGAGTGGGTTCCTGGAGTTCTGAGCGGAACACTGGACACTATTCATGGACAAGGACACATCAGAAGCTCTCCCTGTCTTCTGCCTCTGGCTCTGCAGTGCTGCCTAGTTACCATCAGGGAGGGCATGAGGAAGGAGCTGAATACTCATCCCAGCTCGGAAGTGGAACTGAGACTGCTTTGCCAGGGCGCTAATATCATGGTGCATGGGGAGCATGTAAACATCCTAGAGTCCGGGCGTGGTGGCTCAAGCCTGTAATCCCAGCACTTTTGGAGGCCGATGTGGGTGGATCACCCGAGGTCGGGAGTTCCAGACCAGCCTGGCCAACATGGTAAAACTGCATCTCTACTAAAAATACAAAAATTAGCTGGGCATGGTGGTGCATGTCTGTAATCCCAGCTACTTGGGAGGCTGAGGCAGGAGAAGTGCTTGAACACAGAAGGCAGAGGTTGCAGTGAGCCAAGATTGTCACAACACTGCACTCCAGCCTGGGAGACAGAACAAGACTCTGTCTCAAAAACCAAAATCCCAGAAAAAGAGCAAACACATAGCATTGGCACGGGTGGTGCGAAAGCACAGCCCAGGATGCCTCTTCAGTCACAATCACTCACTTAAGCTAATCGATGAATGGTCTAGGTACCTAGACCAACACACAGTTTCCCAAACATCCCTGGCTAAGGCCACGTGATCCACAGAGATACTTGTTTGCTGAGCATGAATCAGATGTGGAGAAAGTCCCGAGAAAGTCCCTGGGCTTCTATGTGTGAAGTTCCAAGTCAGGACAGAAGCAGCCAATTCACCTGAGATAGACTAAGTGGTTGTGTCTTTCTCCCTCAGTTCATATGCTGAAACCCTGATCCTCATGGCACTTACAGGTGGGGCTTTGGGAATAACTGGGTTAGATTAGGTCATGAGGGTGAGGGTGGGGCCCTCATGATGGGATGAATACCCTCACACACACACAAAATGAAGAAACATGAGATCTCTCCACCATGTCAGGATACAGCAAGAAGACAGCCCTCTGCCAACCAGAAAGACAGCCCTCACTAGACACAGGATCTGCCAGCACCTTCATCTTGGACTTCCCAGCCTCCACCACTGTAAGAAATAAACATTCGTGGTTTAAGCCACTCAGTCGATAGTATTTTGATATAGCAGCTTGAGCTGAGACATCACCTGTATCGATTCTTTGGCAATGAATTCAGCAAATGGTTGCTTTGTAGAATGATCAGTTCACTGCAGGAACCAGTCATCAGACGGAGCTAAAAAGTCACATGCCCAGGGAGCTTCACCCGGGTTCCAGGAGGAAGTTTAGAAAAAGAATAACAACTTAAGCTTCTACACGTCCTAACACTGCACCAAACGCTTCAGGTACGGTGTTATTCATTTGAATCCCAGAACACGCAGCGGCATGTTTCCTCAGATGTATTTTATCCAGGGGGAACATAAGGCTCAGAATATAAGGGTGTCCAAGGTCAGCAGGTTTGCAACCAGCACAGGCAGGCTTCAACTCACTTCCTCTGACCCAAAACCCTGACTCCGTTCTCCACGGCTGTGCCAAGGAAGGCTGTGCCGAAGCTATCTTTTCGATCTCAGACTGTTGAATTTCCCTTGACTCCTGGGAAACAGTTTAAAGCAGCTGCAAACATGGTTTCCACAACTGCATTCCTGAAGCGCATATCTGGAGTTACTTCTTGTAACAGTGTCTTCTTCCAGATGACTGAGCTGTATCTGCTGGTGATAAGATCAGATTAACCTATTTCAACTTGATAGCCGGATTCTGACACACTGAAAAATATGAAAAAAGAAAAAAGTATATGAAGGATCAAAACCACAGTTACACTGAGCACAATATTTTCCCTGAGGATAGCCTCAGATTTTACAACCCGATATTTACTATAGATCCAAAAGAAAGTAAGAATCACCATTCTTCCTTGATCTCAAGATACATAGTTTGGATAGTCTGAAATTAGGATGTGTCTTAAAATCAATGTTTAATTTTAATATGATGGTCTTTTTTTTCCCCTCTCCCACTCAAACAAGCATTGACTTCGTGTCAGGAGACTTCAAAGCTGCAATTAATATAACCATGTGTCTTAAAATAAATGGCGTCTTATTTTATTTTACAGAGACAGGGTCTCTCTCTGTCACCCAGGCAGGAATGCAGTGGCATCTTCTTAGCTCACTGCAGCTTTGAATTCCTGGGTTCACGGGATGCTCCCACCTCAGCCTCCTGAGTAACCGGAACTATGTAACAGGCACACAATGCCATGCCTGGCTAATTTTTTCACTTTTACTTTTTGTAGAGATGATGTCTCACTCTGTTGCCCACGCTGGCCCCCAGTGATGCTCTCACTGCAGCCTCCCAAAGAGCTAGTATTACAGGCACATGCTACCTTGCCCGGACAAAGGGCATCTTACAAAGAGGAAATAAGAAGTAATGATAAGAAACCTGGCCAGAAAGCTAATTTGTTTATGTGTCTCCAATTCCTAGTGTGCAACACGATTTCAATGTATGCTTGTTGGAATGACAAAGACATCTATAAAATAGACGCTGATTTTTTTAATGAGGGAAAGTTCCAAACAGATACCAAAGCATGAAAAGTGTTACAATGAACTCCCTTCACTCAGCTTCAGTATTTTCCACTTACGGCCTGTCTTATTTCCTCTGCCCCTACCCACTCCCTCTCTGCCCCAGATAATTTTGAAGGAGATCCCAGATTTTAGAGCATTTCATCAGTAAACGTTTCAGTAGGGATAAAAGACAAAGACTGCCCACCCTCTTTTTTTGAGATGGAGTCTCTCTGTGTCATCCAGGCTGGAGTGCAGTGGCGTGATCTTAGCTCACTGCAACCTCTGCCTCCCAGGTTCAAGCGATTCTCCTGCCTCAGCCTCATGAGTAGCTGGGATTACAAGCACGCACCACCGCACCCAGCTGATTTTGTATTTTTAGTAGAGACGGGGTTTCTGCATGTTGGTCAGTCTGGTCTGGAACTCTTGACCTCAGGTGATCCGCTCGTCTCTGCCTCCCAAAGTGCTGGGATTACAGGTGTGAGCCACCTGGCCCGGCCGACTCCCCTTTATAAAATCAGCTCTGACAACACCATGACACCTACCTAAGAATCATCACAGCTCCCTAAAAACCAATACTAATTCTGTAATATTATTAGACATTCATTTAGTATATACATTTTCTTGATTATCCTATAAATAGCCTCTTTCTCCCTTGCTCTCTTTTCCTTACTGACCGTTTATTTGACTCAGTGTTCCTGAGGCATAAAAGCCCCATCCTCTTTTTCCCTGTTTACTGTGTTGTTGAGGTTGTTAAAGGAACTAAATCTTCCTGTCCGCTAGTTTCCCACATGTTGACTTTCCTAATGGCATTCCCATAATAACATTGTTTAGTATTTTTCCTTTCTCTTATGTTTCCTGGGCATTGGTACCTGGAGCAGGAGGTTGTGCAGACTGAGTCTGCCTTTTTTTTTGTACTTTAATCAGGAGGTGCATAATGTCTGCTGTCTCTCTCTTTGGTTGTTATCAGCTTATTGATGATGATTGCTTAGGTCATAGCAAGCACCTTTGAGTTGACTGCCCCATACTAAAGCTACCCCAAAAATATGCATTAAAAATAATGAATCTGAGATGTTGGGTCTGTTACCTGCTCGGTTTCAGGTCCTTATGATGACAAGGGAGAGCAATCCCCTCGTGTTGGCCCAAGCGACGGTGGGCTCTGGCATGGTGTGTTCTGCCGTGATGTGAGGGTGGTGTGCCCAGGCAACCTTACCTTAAGAAAAACAGCATTATACAAACTTTTGTTTCAGCCAAAAAAAAAGAGGGGCATGAGGACTGCAGAAATCTCTACCACAAAGGCATTGTTCATGGCTGTAAGTATACAGCTAGAACACTGAAACTGCAAACATACAAATGTGGCCTGTGATTCCATCCAGCTCTTGCTCAACAATCATGCCTTACAGCAGGCGCAGTGGCTCACACCTGTAATCCCAGCATTTTGGGAAGCCAAGGCGGGCGGATCATCTGAGGTCGGGAGTTCGAGACCAGCCTGGTCAACATGACAAAACCCTGTCTCTACTAAAATTCAAAAATTAGTTGGACGAGGTGGTGAGTGTCTGTAATCCCTGCTACTTGGGAGGCTGAGGTAGGAGAATCACTTGAACCTGGGAGAGGGAGGTTGCTGTGAGCTGAGATCGTGCCACTGGACTCCAGCCTGGGTGACAGTATGAGACTCCATTTAAAAAAAAAAAATGTCTTAGGCTATCACAATACTTCTTAGACATTTCCCCTACTTCTAGTACAACACAGAGGCTATGGTACTTACACAACAGGACTTTCCCTCTGCCCACACACTCTACTTCTGTATTGGGCATAAGAAGGTCTATACATGTCCCCTAATCAATCATGTTATGTCCCATTTAGCATATGGAAGCTCATGCTGTGTATGCAGACAGGAAAAAAGGGAAAGAGTTATCTCACAGGCAGTCAGGGAAGAACGATGAGCGTGAGGAGACCTCCTGGAGACGTCAACTCATCAGAGGCAACGGTGGGGGCAGAGCAGCCACTGTGAGCGTGCTTCCATATGTCCCTGTCTTTTTTTGGCTCTAGCCATTTCCTTTCCCAGTACCGACTAGCTTCATCACACTCTGCATCTCTCTATAAGTGATTCGGACATTAGAATGGCTCAATACATACAGCAGAAGCCTTCAAACTTTTTTCCTTTTATTTTTAGTTGATGTATAAGAATTGTACATATTATGGATACGGAGTACTATTTCAATACATGCATATAATGTGTAATAACCAAATCAGGGTAATGACGTATCTATTACCTCAAATATTTATCTTTTCTTTGTGTTGGGACCATTTAAAATCCTCTCTTCTAGGATTTAAAAAATACACAATAAAGTATTGTTAACTATATTCACTCTACGGTGCCATAGAACACTTATAACTCATTCCCTTATCTACCTGTAATTTTGTCTGTTAACCAACCTCTCCCCACTGTGCTTCCCAGCCTCTAGTAATGACTAGTCTACTCTCAACTGCTAAGAGACCAACCTTTCTTTCCCTCCCAAGTATGAGTGAGAACACACAGTATTTATTTTCTGTTCCCGGCTTATTTCACTTAACATAATGTCCTCCAAGATCATCCATGTTGTCACAAATGACACAATTTCATTCATTTTTATGGCTGAATAGTACTCCATTGTGTATATATGCCACATTATTTTTTATTCATTCTTCTGTTAACAGACATTTAGGTTGATCCCATATCTTGGCTATTGTGAATTAACATGAGAGTGCTTTTCCTTCCCTTTGAGGAAGTAGTAGCATTGCTGGTATTTATATTGGTAGTTATATTTTTAGGTTTTTCAGAAACCCCCATATTGTTTTCTATAATGGCTGTACTTATTTACATCCTTACAAAGAATGTAATGTAAGAATTCACTTTTCTCCACATCGTTACCAATAAATATTGGGTTTTTTATTGTTGTTGCTGTTTTTGTTTCATCTTTCCGATTGCAGCCATTCTAATGGGGCTTGGAAGATATTTCATGAGATTTTCATTTGCATTTCCCTAATAGAGATGTTGAACATGTTTTCATATTCTTGTTGATCATTTGTGTGTCTTCTTTTGAGAAATGTTTATTGAGATTCTTTGCTCATTTTTAGATTGAATTATTTGTTTTTCTGCTGTTAAGTTCCTGCTTTCAAACATTTTTACCATCATTTAAAAATTTTTTATCATAACCAAGTATGCACAAACATGTAGGTACATAGGTCAGCATGTATGATGTGAAATAGATATATAAAAATAGACACATATTACCTTTGAAACCAGTTTTACATACTATCATCCTTGCTATGTGTTATATATCCTGATACCTTCTTTTCTATTCTATTCCTTTATTAAAAATTACTGGTTGTGACCTACTAAATTTATTTCAAAACCCATTGGTGGGTCATAACTTTCATCTTGAAAACCACATCCTATTGTGGAGGTAGAACTGGAAGAGGATCAGACTGAGGTCCTTGGGAACTAGACTGATTCTAAATACAAGAATTATAGCTTAAGAAGCTGGAGCATCATTACACTGTGAATTAGATCAGAAAATTGGAGCACGTCTATATTTGTCACATAATAAAACACTATGTGATATAGGTAGTCAGACGACCCTTTGGTTGTAATGTGTGATCCGGTTAATCTTGGAAGTGAATCAATATCCCACAGCGATCCATTGGAGGAGAGAAGCACACTGGCCTGATGAAAGCCATCCAGGAGCCCTGCCTTTTCTATTGTGGCATTGATGGATTGGCACTTCCAAACACTGATCATCCATCACATCATCCCCATTCTATTTTTCTAGCTCAACAGAGCACACTGTGCTCTCTGGAGCCAAAGAGAGAAGAATATATCCCCTCCAACACTCCTGCCTGATGAATTTTTCCACCTCTACACTAAGCTCTGCTCACAGGGCATGTCTTCTGGCTTTTTGAGCATCCTGACTATGACAGGAAAACAGGTAGGAGACCAATAATGCTGCTCGTATCACCAACCCATATTGCCTGACATTTTTCACCTCTTTTCTTATAAAGAGCTCCTAGCTCCAAGAAGAGAAAAAGAAGATAAGAGGAAAGGAAAACCCATACAATATCAATAAAGTTTACCCTCCAGATTAAGTCGCATCTCAGATGGTGTTTTCACAACATAATTTTTTTTATACGTTCTGCTTAGATTTAGATATTTGGGCAGAAGTCAAAATTTCCCTCCAGTTTTCATTCCACACTAAGTGCTAGGTTTCTATCTCACACACACACACTCACATGGATATTAACATATGTGGAAAGTGACTTCTATGATAGGGTTAATTTCCCATTTACTATGAACAGGGAGCCTTTTTTCTAAAATATGATCAACTTGGCGGTGCTAGTGTATAAGTTTAATAATATTTTTGGTAACTAGAAAAGAGGAAATAATCCATGAGTCATGAAAAACCTGAAAAGACTATTCTGATGTTTGTTTATCTTGAACAAAATTTGCAGGGAAATAAAATCACTCTAGCAGCTATAACAGCACACTCACATTCTTTTGTATGAATTAATTATACTTAACTGCTCTGTAATGTCCTGATTAATTATTTCCTGTTCCAGTCAGTTCATTGTGCATTTTGATACAAAACCTGCATTATGATGAGGATCTTGGATCTATTTCTCATCTTACATACGGCCCCCGTAGAGCTGATCTGAATGACTAGCTTCAAAGGAAGCCTACATCTTCATCAGCACCCCAGGAGGGCTGTGTCGGACACAGGCAGTGACAATGGAACTGAATTTTTGGCCCAGGGCATGGAATCACCACTTATGCATGAGGGGCAATGAGCTGGGGAGTTTAAGGCTGCACAGATTGTGAGAAATATAAATCTCCATCCTGCGCAAACTCTGGGGACTTGTCTCCCACCAACAGACTCTCGTGTGTGTGGAGTGACGGGGCTCTCAAGAGCAAGGTGAACATTGCTAGGTAAGTCCTGGAGACAGGAGAAGCCAACTGTATCGGTCCCCGATTGTTGAGAGGGGGTAAAACAATACAAATTCATTATCTGGCAGTTCTGTGTGTCAGAAGTCCTAGAATCAAGATGTTGGAAGGGCTGTGTCTCTTCTGGAGGCTCTAGAGGAAAATCTGTATTCTTGCCTTTTCCACCTTCTAGAGGCTGCCATGTTCCTTGGCTCATGGCCCCATCTTCCATCTTCAGAGCCAGCAGAATAGCATCTTCGAACCTCTGACTTTGACGTCCACCCTCACGTCTCATTCTTTCATTCTTCTAACTCTTTCTTTCCCTTATGAGGACACTCGACGTTACATTGGGTCCAGATAATCCACAGTCAGCTCCCCATCTCAAGACTTGATTAATCTCCTGGCATCTGCAAGGTCCTTTTGCCACGTAAGGTTCGTATTGGGATATGGAGGTCTTTTGGGGGATGTTATTCTGCCACCACATTGAATATCCAGACTGAGGAGGATCCAGTGGAGGTCAGGCTAGCGCCTAAGCCCCCTACCCCTACAGCAGCAGGGTAGTGCTTGGTCAGGCCTTCAGGGGCACCAGCAGAGCGGGGCAGGAAGTCTGTAGGTGTGAGTTCTAATCTTAGCAAAACGACTTACACAGTGGCCAAAGCTACCATGCGTTTTACCTGGTTACAGGCTGATTTGCATTCAGCATTCTCTAAAACCATAAAGCTATTACTGACAATTCATGATACCAGATTAGCTTGTAAATGTGGGTAGCTTGTAAGTGAGGACAGCAGGAAGGTGCCACCAAGAACCTGAATGATGAGTTGCCCCTTGAGTTAAATTCTTAAAATCAACACAGACATTGATTTTTCTGAAGTTTTGTGGTCAATGGGTTAACCCCAGGCTACAGTTAGCATTCACACACTGAAGAGTGTTACCAATCCCAGGTTCTTGGGTTCTCAGTGCACTAAGAATTGACATGAAGCCAAAAGAGTTTTCTCAGACAAGACTTCATTGGAGTGTGTCTTTGGACATAAGGGTGGCAGCACAGGAGAGAGAGAATTCTCTGACTGGCTCTCCAAAAGGAAATAATAGTGCTTTTTTATCAGGCAAAGCACAGAAATTGACATCAGGGTAGAGCACGCAGGCTGGGCTGGGCAAAGCGCTGAGGGGCAGGGTACGCAGCTCCTCATATTTGGTTTCAATGGTTATCTTGAGTAATGGGCCACCTCATGGTCTGGCCAGCAGCAACAAGGCTGTAAATAAGTTGTTCAGCATTCCTTCCTGAGGTAGAACATGACGCAATCTGGGTTTGTATATCTGGATTTCCTAAGGCCAGTTCCTAGACATCTTTAAGGAAAAAGCAGGGTTAAACCTAGTGGCATCAATGAGGTAGTGGTGTAGGGTTTGTGATCAGTGGGAATGCAGGCAAGAATTAATTCTCCAGCAGGAATGACCTGAAGCTGTTAGACTAGGGAGGTAGGCAGACATGAGCAGGGCAGGAACGGCCTGCTGCAAGCAATGTCAGCTGATCATCAGGTGATGCTCAGGCAGTTGGTGCCAGGGAAGGACAGTTTTCCAACAGAAAATTCCTGATGCTCATGATCAGCAGCTTCCTGCTAAGATCTCACAAGCTGGGCACATGGGCTCAAGCATGTGCGCTAAAAGGCAAAATGGCAGAATTTAACTGGTATATTGCATTCCTCTAGGAATGCTCAACTGCTAAGGGAAAAACACCTCAAGTGGGCATGTGTACAACTTCAGTAAACACACTATACATGGGGCCCCTCCCAAATGCTGGCAGGCCACCGCACAGGCAGACAGCCCGCCCCAAGGGAAAAACCAAGGGAGGAGAAATGGAAACCCTGGAACCATGTCAATGTAGCTACTGGGGAGGCTGAGGCAGGAGAATCGCTTGAACCCGGAAGGCGGAGATTGCAATGAGCTGAGATGGCGCCACTGCACTCCAGCCTGGTGACAAAGCAAGACTCCGTCTCAAAAAAAAAAAGAGGGGGGGTGTGTCAAACAGGGCACTTGGATCTCTCATGTTACCCACTGGGCCCTCTGCCAACTGTACTTTACTTCCTTTGGTTCCTGCTCTTAAACTTTTTAATAAACTTTTACTTCTACACAAAAACTTGCCTCAGTCTTTCCCTCTGCCTTAAATCTACTTCTGCCCATTAACAAAATTCTTTCCTCTGAGGAGGCAAGGGTCAAGTTTGCTGCAGCGCGGTCAGATTTGCCAAGTCAAGCTTTGTTCCTACTCTGTCTCAAGAATGTGAGAATCAGGAGAGTGAATGAGCTTTGGCACAGAAAGGTGCAAAGAGGTTCCTGTGAACAGAGACCCCATGCTGCCGCTTTCCCCTGACAAGCCCCCTGAGCCTGTCCCCAGCAGGAAGCGGATGCATTAGACACAGAACCTGAGGTCTGGAAATCTTTAGGTCCTGTAATAACCGCTCTTTCCTCTGATTTCAGGCTCACCACAAAATCCTAGGATAATTGGGCTTCCCAGGGAGCCCCTCACACAGGGAGAGGATGGGCTGTCAATCTCTAGTCTACTTGACAGATAGACTCTGTTTCTCATAGAAAATTAACAAGCCAGCATGCTGGCTTGCATATATTCATGTCTTGGGAGTTTAGTTAGTATGAGTCAGCACCTCAAAGCTGTCAATCTCTGGTCTGCATGACAGATATACTCTAAATTCTCACGAAAATTAACAAACAGCTATGCAGATTTATATTTTTTAATGCCTTATCAGTTTAGTTAGCACGAGTTGGTAACAACTCTGATCAGCTTAAAGGTCCCTGTAAGATCTGAGCTGCAATGAATTCCCCAAGATTCTCCTCTAGCCAAAAAAGTCCAACACTGCCCCATGCCCCACCTGATTTCCGAGGCCTCATTCTGGACCATTTTCGGGCACATCTCCCGGGGCCCATTGACAGAGTTCGATGTAAGAGGTGCCCCCTGGAGTTGTGCCACCCTGCAGCCCCGCCCTAAATAACTCCATAGGGCTCCACTTAAATTCTGCTGCTCCTTAGCAGGAACCAGCAGAGCGAGGATCTCCCCCCCCCCAAAGATATTTGGCTTCCTTGTTTCATGCTCTAAGAAGCCTACACTTTCCTTTCTTGCACTTCTCACCCTTGTTTGCCGTCTCCCTCTCCCACCTTGAAGGGGACAAGTTTGGTTTTAGCGACTCTTAGATGTCCAGTGGTTAGCACAGTGCCTGGGACAAAGTAGGTACTCAATAAATATCTGCTGAACAAATAGATAAATAGATGCTGCCCTGACCTCCCCTTGTGCCTCCTTTTCAACTGCAAGAGAGTGGAGAATGGATACTAACACAACAAAAGATGCAGGAGCCGCTATTGTAAATTAAGGAAAAGGTCACATTCAAGATAAGACAGAGAATGCCTCTGCGGAGTTAACAGGAGGCTGTCTTCCCAGGAGCAGTGGAGAGACAGCCCGTCAGGACAGACTGTGACAGGACACTGCTGTGGCGGTGACAGGGCGGCAATGAGCCATCTTTAACAAACAGCTGGACATTTCTATTTGAATGCTCTGACATTACCACCACTCAACATGTTCCACCTCGACTCCCACGTGTCCCGATTTCTAGGTGTCTCTCAGCCTCCTAACTTGGGAGTTATTTGAGATTTCTCTCTCTTTAAAGAGACCAATTAATAAATCAACAACTCATGCAGGTTTCTAGCCTTATTGCTGCCTTACTCCAAATCCATCCCATCATACACCTGGGCAACTGTAACAGTATCTTGAGTGAGCGTCTAGTTCCTGGTCTCACCTTTTCTTCTGCCTTAAATACTTTTTTGAAAAAACAAATACCTCTTTACTAACCTCAACTCCTACTTCTCTTCCCATGTGGAAGCTATTTCAACAGCTCTATGACCCCACATGTGCAGCAGGCTGGCCCCTAAGCCCTGTGCACCTGCGGTTTTTCCCATCCTCACCGCCTACTGTTTCATACCCCAAACCCAGCTCCTCTGTTCGCAAACCAGTTCTGCCCCTTCCTCTAGAGCAGGCAAATTCTGTTCCTTTTCCTCTAGATGCCCCTCCCCCTCCTGCCCCCATATTTTTGTTCGGGCTGGATGGACTGCCTTGTCTTTCTTCCCTGTTGAAGGCTGATCTAACTCCATGGCTAAGCCTAAGACCCAAGGCTTAGGACCCATGAAGTTTTACCTTGATTGTTTCAATTCACACAGAGATACTTGCAGTGTTGGAAACCAGGAAATTGGGCCTGACAGAACCTAACCGTGCTCCCTTTCGGAGGCTACCACTTCTCTTTACCATTCATTTTGACAAGTAATCAACATCTTTCTTATGAGGAAGGTTGGCCCCAGGAAGATGAGGAAATCTATTAGGCTTTTTCTGTAGCAACCTCAACATCTTGTTCAGTGAGAGCCTTAAAAGACTATCCATAAATTAACACTGAAGGATAGTCTGAAAGTAAGCTGTACCAGTATAGGAAATTAAAGCAAAAGACAAAGAGCTTGGCCATGGGTATTTCCAGTCATTGCCGGGTGACAAGGTGGCCTAATTCTTAGTGACCCATCCCAATCTTCAAGCCAATATTCAGGTCACCTGGTCTAACACAGCTCTGTTATGAAGAGGATCCCGCAGACATCTTGGAGTTAGAGATTGTAGTGGATTGGATAATATCCCCCAAAAAAATCCACCTCCTGACCTCCAGGACCTGCGGTGGTGACCTTATTTGGAAAAAGGATCCTTTCAGATATAATTAAGGATCTGGAGTTGAGATCATCCCCAGGGTGGGCCCTAAATCCAGTGACAGGTGTCTTTATAAGAAGCAGAAGAGGAAGAGACACAGAGAAGGCGAGAAGGTCCTGTGGAGACAGACCGGGTTTTGGAACGCCACAAACCAGGGAATGCCTGGAGCCACCGAAGCTGGGAGAGGCAAGAGAGGATGCTCCCTTAGAGTCTTTAAGGGAAGAGTAGTCCTGCTGAACCCTGATTTCCAACTTCTGGCCTCCAGAACTGTACAGAATGCATTGTAGTTGTTTTAGTTTGTTATGGAAGCCCTTGGAAGCTAATGCAGACAGCAAGTGCCTCCTTGATGCCGGGCCTGAAAGGTACATCTACCTCTGCCACCCTTTTCTCAGAACTACCCGTGGGCCCTTCAGGCATGAACGGGGCATTGTCACTTGACTGAGGAGTGTTTCCCATGCTAATTTCTCATGTTAATTAACAAACAGCAAGGCAGGTTCATATTTATTAATGCCTTACGAGTTTAGTTAACATGAACCTTTAGAAGCATTTAGAAGTCAACATGAGCTGGGAGACGCACTTGTCTAATCGGGGCTCAGGTTGGGGGAGGGAGGACAGTCTTGGAGACAAGGTGAGGGAGCCTGTTCAAGGAGACCAAGAACTGAGTCTTGAAGAATGAGAAGACATCAGCTGGGGAGGAGGCTGGATGAGGTATCAGGCAGGGAGAACAGCGCAGCAATCCACTCTTCACAGAGAATCAGGTGTGAGGCAAGAGTGAGGAAGGCTGGAAGTTGAGGTAAGGGCCAAGGATTGGAGGGCTTCGCAGGCTATATTAGGAAGTACGATCTTTTCTCTTAGAGATTATCATCAACTGATGTGGCATAAGGGCTTGTCTGGAAATTTGTGTGTTGGCATTTAGTGGCCTTGCAGCCAGGGACGCTTACTGTCTTTCAGTGTGATGGACAGTCCAGCCCAAGCAAGATGGCCTTATCCATCCCCAAATTTCAAAAGAGCTCCATTCCCTTGAGAAAGGTTTAAAGAGAGAAGAGCGACAAGATTGGAATTGCAAACAGATTATTAGGGTGTGATGGGAGTGTGAGTTGGAAAGACAGGAGTGGAGGCTTGAGAAAAATTAAGGAGCCACAGTTCAAGTACTTTCAAGGGTAATGGAGATATTATAGTCTCAGCCAGGGCAGGGGGAGGAGGGATGGCAGGAAGAGAAAGAGTGATGGAAGGAAGGGGCTGAGAGGTAAATGTGAGAGACGTTTAGGTAAAAACAGCAGGATTTTGTATTTGAATAAGGAGTCAAGAGTGCACCTCGGATTTCTAGTTGGGAGGTTTCATTAACAGATATTCAGAATAAAAAGAGAGTAACCAGATCATAATTTATTTGAGACATGCTGTTGAATTGCCTGTGGAGATAGCTAAGCAGAAACGCCCCTTAGGTAACTGGAACCTCATAACATTTGAAGGATGCTGGAAACATTGTCATCTCAAAGGAGGGTATTTTCAAACAGACTGGCAGAAGGTGGAGGTCCCCATAAGTGGACAATTTGGAGCCTCTAAACTTACTAGTCTCACATTAAATGGATCGGGTGCTTATAATTTAATTCCATTTCACAAGAATTTGGTTCCTTTAAATAAAGGACAAAAGAAACTCCTGACCTTCAAATGAAGGGCTTTGCTTGCACTCAGGTTAGTTAACAAAGGAAGACAACTGCTTGCGTGTTCAGGGGCCATGCCACTTTCATAATGAAGACCTACGTTGTTTCTTATTTAACAAATAATTGGAAAAAACAAAGCATTACACCAGTGTAGACAAGTAAGACTAAAACAAATGTCGACTCTTGCCCTTTGAAAGAGGATCCTAGACTAAGGAAGATGGTATTTCATTTTCTTTATTATGCTGCATGGAACACTTGATATTTCTATCAGCTTATGTTTGACTGTAGAAATCACTTCACTACATTGCTTCAGTTTAGTGTCGAGGAAATTCCCAGTACTATTCTTTTTTTTCATTGTATTTTATTTTGTTTTATATTTTATTGCATTTTAGGTTCTGGGAGTACATGTGAAGAACATGCAGGATTGTTGCATAGGTACACACATGGCAATGTGGTTTGCTGCCTTCCTCCCCATCGCCTATATCTGGCATTTCTCCCCATGTTATCCCTCCCCAACGCCCCACCACCTGCTGTCCCTCCCTTAGTCCCCCCGCCAAGACCTCAGTGTGTGATGCTCCCCTCCCTGTGTCTATGTGTTCTCATTGTTCAACACCCGCCTATCAGTGAGAACATGCGGTGTTTGATTTTCTGTTAAAAAAAAACCTCTCCTTCCAGTCTATGAGGGTTACCGAAAGGTTTAGGAGCTTATTCTCACTTCATAATTTCATAGCTATATGTAAAATCCCTGAAGGCAGGGACCAGATCTGTCCAGTTCACCATCAGAACCCCACAGTTGACACACTGCCACACACAGAGTGGGCACCTAGGCATCTGGTAATGTTTGATTTTTAACCACCAACAACAAAAGCTTAGACAACTAACTACAGCAGTAATTCCTGAATTGCCTATTGATGAAGTCCTCTGAGGGAAAAATAGGTAGCGATGAGAAAGAATAACTGGTGATATTGATCTATTCTAGGGAGAGGAACACTTAGTTGAGAGTCATTTGAGTTGAGGCCTGATACCTAAGAGGAGAAGCTTTTATGGCAGGAAGAAGGAGGAAGAGAGGCAACGGATGATTAAATGCCATGATGGGTGTTACAGATGAGTGATGGAAGTAGATTAGGCTACAGAGAGAGGTGAGCTGTCAGCCTCTGTTTCCTGAGCTGTAAAGCGGGGCTGGGTCCTGAGGTCTCAGTGCTTTCAGCACCCCATCCGGCTCCATGAGTCTCTATATTTGGGTTGAAACAATCAAGGAAAGTTTCTTGAAAGTCTTGGGACTTAAATTCGGCTGTGAAGACAGATCGTGCTTAAACAGGGGGCTAAGAGAAGGGAGGACACACTACGCAGTAGAAATGCCCTGAGCAAAATCCCAGGAGCAGGAAGGAGCATCAGCCTTCTGGATGGGAAAAGGTAAGATCTGCCCATTCAAGAGCAGCGGGAGAAAGGAATAAAGAGAGAGAGAACGGCTTATGGTAGAAAACACTAGGTCTAATCACTTCCTGAGTCAGTAACTGATTATCTCATTTAACCTCACAGAACTGTGAGATCAGGACTGTACTCTTAATATCCTAATTTTATGTTACATAAATGAGAACACTGAGACACAGAGGAGTGAAAGAATGTGCCCAACACACAGCACAATCCGGCACGAGCTGTCCGACTTCCCAGCCAGCATGGGAGAGGGGACGACCTCAAGGGCAGGGATAACCAGTGAGATGCATCTCTTATTTCTCATTTCAGTCCTGCCTGATGCCTTCTAGCAGGATTTAGGTTATGTCCTTTCTACCCAATAAGGGTATAAGCCCTGTGAGTCCAGGAAGAAAGACTGTAGTGTTTCTTTTCTTTTCTCCCTTTCTTTCTTCTTTCTTTCTTTCTTTCTTTCTTTCTTTCTTTCTTTCTTTCTTTCTTTCTTTCTTTCTTTCCTTCTTTCTTTCCTTCTTCCTTCCTTCCTTCCTTCCTTCCTTCCTCCCTCTCTTTCTTTCTTTCTTTTCTTTTCTTTCTCTCTGTCACCCAGCCTGGTGGAGTGCAGTGGTGCAGTCAGAGTTCACTGCAGCCTCTAAGTCCCAGACTGAAGCGATCCTCCTACCTCAGCCTCCTGAGTAGCTAGAGCTACAGGTGGGAGCCACCATGGCCAGCTAATTGTTTTTTTTCTATATTTTGTAGAGCCGGGGTCTCACTCTGTTGTCTAGTGAGCAATACTGTTGATTCCTGGCCTCCAGTGGTCCTCCCTCCTCAGCCTCCCACGGTGCTAGGATTGTTAGCAAGGGCAGGCTTGGCTGCTCACCACTTGCAGCTTTATAAGCAAATGACAAGGATGAGATTCAATAAAAAGAAAGTTACTTTATTCCAGAGCTTAGCAGTGGGGAGGTGACCAGACTCACTTCACCTCTAAAGGAACCACTTCAGATTTCTGAGCAGAAAGCAGGGTCTTAAGAAGGAAAATTTTGGTATGCAGGGCATGCACGAGGGCCATGGAGGTGTGGCATCACGTGACTTGCTCTGAGGCCTTATCCTGAGCAATAGGCCATCTGGTGGCCTGGCTGGCACCATTGTGGGCATGACCAGGTTGTAAATTAATCATTGTCTTAAAGTAGTCTCCTCATGGGGGAGAATTTTGAATGTACCTCGTTTGTCTTAAGATTCAGTCCCTGGAACATCTAAGCAAACATATAATTAGATAAGCTAGCATTGCTTGCAGGGGAGTACCCGGTGGAAAGAAAGAAGGGTAGAGATTACTTTTGCATTACTAAAAGGTTAATACAAAGAGCTGCAGAAGGAAAAGAAATCAAGAAACTTTCAAAATAAGGTACTCAGTTATAGGATCGTAGGCCTGAGACACCACACCCAGCCCCAACGTTTCTTCTCATTCTTTATAGCTCTAGAGCCTGGAAGAGGACTCACTCCTATATTTTTCACTGGAGAAGAGGCCCCTGCAATTGTGCCTGCCCTACCCAGGACCTCCATCTTCCCATGCGCCTTGCCAGTCTGGCCAGGAGTGGACATCTTAATTAAAGTCAGTCTGTGACCTTGAGATCAAGCATTGCCAGAGCTCTAGCTCTTGCCAATAAAAATGATCTCCACTAGATTAAATTATCTATTTCAATGTATCAGACCCTCTTTTATATGGAGTCTGAAAATGAGATATTTGGAGACAATCATCAGTCAGTAGCAAGGACAGAGGCCAGGTGACATACAGAAAGAAGGCAGTAAGCAGAAACTATAAAGCAGAAAAAAGCAGAGTAAAGTCAACAAACAGTGAAACAAGAAGTTGAAACAGGGAGTGGCTGAGTTCCCACAGAAAAATTCTGGCCGGGCACAGTGGCTCATGCCTATAATCCCAGCACTTTGGGAGGCCTAGATGGGCAGATCACTTGAGGTCAGGAGCTCAAGACCAGCCTGGCCAACATGGTGAAACCCCATCTCTACTAAAAACACAAAAATTAGTTGGATGTGGTGGTGCATGCCTATAATCCCAACGACTCAGGAGGCTGAGGCAGAAGAGTCGCCTGAACCTGGGAGGCAGAGGTTGCAGAGAGCCAAGATTATGCCGTTGCCCTCCAGCCTGGGTGACAGAGTGAGACCCAGTCTTGAAAGAAAGAGGAAGGAAAGGAAGGAAGGAAGGAAGGAAGGAAGGAAGGAAGGAAGGAAGGAAGGAGGGAGACAGGGAAAGAAGAAGGGAAATTCTAGGACAAAGAAAATATGCCCCCTAGAAGGACTGGTTTCATGGGCATGTGACCTGTGCTGAGAAATGCCCCCAACTTGCTGTTGTTGGCCTGACATTCTTAGGGGGCCTGCATTTTCATTTTGTACTGAGCCCTGCAAATTATGATGATGGTGGCAACCACGATGACAAAAATGATTACTATTAAAAAAAGGACTCAGTCACTTAGGCAGACGTGAGATTGAGAGATACTAACATCATTCTTTTCATTTCTCTTGCCCTCAGGTGTCCAGACCCACCAATCATGCCCCATGCAGGGTTCTGTGAACCGTCTCCAGATCACTTCCACTTAAAACCTCCGATGGCTCCCAGTTCCTTGTGTGATCTTGAACTTGACCCTCTGCAATTCACCTGTCCTCATCTCAGAAGTAGGTCAAGAACAGGCTTGGAGTCCTTCCATTGGAGCAGCTTCTCTGAAAAACAGCAAATGTAATCTGGGATCAAATTGTTAGCAGCAAAATATCTCATCTCAGAGATTACTGCATGTTTTTGGAAAGCTTAAGACTCTTGGGATGGGTGAGGGGATGAGACCCCAAGGGGTATGCTGGAGGAACCACCCCAAGGGGTGGCTGGAGGGAGGTGTGAGGTAGGCTGAGAGGGGCAACTTGGGGGCAGTAGATCCTGTTTCCCATGGACCTTCTATTTTGCCAAGTTGGCCATGATATTTGAGGTCACAGCTAAATTAGAACAGTGGCACAAATGAGGGGGGCCTGTCTTCTGCCTTTTCCCAGGCAGAGCTCAGCCTCTCATTCAAACAAATGTTGGATAAATATTTAAAGAACAAAGATTTAAAGGATGCGAAACCATCAGACTGCACTACAAGACAACATGTTCCTGTCTAGCCTTGCTCACTCCTTCCTTCTCTATCTGTCTGTCTTTCCTTTCACATCCATATTCCTTTGCCCTCCCATTCCATCTGCCCTGCTCCTCTCACCGCAGTGGTCAAGAACACAGGCTGAGTCAGATGCCACATTGGCCTCTCAGCTTTACCATTTAATAATTGAGTCCCTGGGAAGGGTTTTTTTTTTGTTTGTTTGTTTGTTACATTGTTCTGAAGTTTTGTGGGCTTTTTCTGTGCTTTTGAAATTAATCTCTGGTCTGGTTTCTCATCCGGAAGTTGGATAACAGTAGAGCAATACCAACTACAGAGCTGATAGGATTAAACGAGATCATTTATTACCTGGCACCATAATTACATAAAACATTTTTATTATTAACACTGTGTCTGACACTTGGAATTATTTTAATCCCCTCAACCCAATAAGCACTTAATAGATATTCCTTGCGTTGAATTGAATGCTAAATCCCAATGCTAATCTCCTATCACCTCATCCTCACCTTTCTCTAACCTCACTCTCCCCCTTGCTAGAACTTCTTATCCGAAGTCAAGATAAGAATGAAAAGAGCAATCCAAATTCTCTATTCCCAGATCCCAACAAATATTTTGAATTGCAAACGGAAGTGGATTGTTTCCTGATGGAATACTCTGCAATGTTCTTTTGAAAGACTATTTTAAAGTATTCATCTACCCTACTCAGTAAAAGAGGGCCGATTTGCAAAGCAGGTGCATGATATTATGAGGCTGTCTCTTGAACAGTAGAAGAGTGTCAGTTTGTGGGAATTTATTATATGGAGTTCCTGGGGCCTCAGGGTCATGATGTTGGCATTTAAACCTTAGCAAGAATAGCACTGAAAGCAAAGCTGACGTATATAAGAATGAGTGGGCTCCAGTGCTGCCTTTTTCTTCTTTCAGAACGATCATAGCATATTAATGGAGCGACTTCTGATTCTTCCTTGCTGGCTGCCACATCACTGTGAACACACCATCCTTCAGTTCTCTGGATGGTCTATTTGGTTGTGATGGAGTGAATTTCAACAGGGCCCTTCCTCCGTTCCTCTGCTCTTCCTTCCTTCCCTCCTTTAGTTTTCCCTCCCTTTCTTCCTTCATTTCTGTTTTCCTTTATTAATTCACCTAAGAATATTTAAGGCTGTCTACCATGAGCCAGGCAGTAAACCATATTAAGTTGGTACTTACTCTTGTGAGTCTTACAGTCTGGCTAGGAACATAGACATTGAATGTTAGTAAATTAGAAGTTGCCATGGGAGTAAGAAGAGATAAGACTCAAACAATTTCTGAAGGATGAGAGAAGGTCCCCTGGAAGAAATAATTTTCCCCGGAGATCTGAACAATGAGCAGTTCAGCTGGGAGGAACAGGCTAGGAAGAGGGAGTTTGGGGGCCAGCAAGGGCAGTGGGAGAGGGGTGTGGGAGCTCTTTTGCACTCAAGCAGCAGAAGGTGTTCCTGATCCCAGCCTGAAGCTGCTCTGGGGGATGCCCGTGGCCCTGGGCACTTCTGGAAAGTCTCTTCTACTGCATTCATGCTGGGGTGGCTTTGTTTAGAGATGAAATCAGCTGCCACCTCCTGCTGTGATCTGAGGCAATTTTGTGCCACACTCTGGGCTTGGTCATCAGTGATCCCTTCCAGATTGCACACACAGAAGTCTAGTCTCTGAGAAACAGAGCAACTTGCCCCACTCTGAGAGGCAAAACTGGAATTAGAACCCAGGATTGTCTGTCTATAAAACGTGTGCTTTTTCTACAAGACTAAGATAACTCTTAGAGGTCTTCTTAAGTGAATCTTCCTTCATGAAAATACCATCTTTACACAGATGCCTGCAACCTGTCCACCAGAGAAAGGTTAGGTCTTAGAAAACAATGTGGTTCAGAAATACCATTTGACTTAGCAATCCCATTATGGGTATATACCCAAAGGATTATAAATCATTCTACTCTGAAGACACACGCACACATATATTTATTGCAGCACTATTTATGTTAGTAAAGACTTGGAACCACCCCAAATGCCCATCAGTGGTAGTTTGGATAAAGAAAATGTGGCACATATACACCTTGGAGTACTATGCAGTCATCAAAAAGAGTTCATGTTCTTTGCAGGGACATGGATGAAGCTAGAAGCCATCATTCTCAGCAAACTAACACAGGAACAGAAAAGCAAACACTGCATGTTCTCACTCATAAGTGGAAATTGAACAATGAGAACACATGGACACAAGGAGGGGAACACCATGCGCCAGGGCCTATTGGGGGGTGGGGAACAATGGGAGGGAGAGCATTAGGACAAATACCTAATGCATGCAGGGCTTAAAACCTAGATGATGGGTTGATAGGTGCAGCAAACCACCAAGGCCCATGTATACCTAGGTAACAAACCTGCACATTCTGCACATGTATCCCAGAACTTAAAGGAAACTAAAAAGAAAAAGGAAAAAAGAAAAAACAGTATGTGGTTCTTTTCCCATGGCCCTGTTGTAATTATCAAAACAAACACTGTGCAAGCTTTGAAATGTTGAAAATGCTTACAATAAAGAAAAGGGGGCCGGCAGCTTCTTAAAGCTGTCCTTACTATTTAAATTATGAATACTTCTATATCTTGAATCTTCTTTACCTTAAACTAGTGCATTTAAAAAGTTCTTTTATTGTAAAAAGCAAATATTCCTTGGAGGGGTAACCTATTGAGTCAGTAACACTTAAGGGTGTATACGTTTACTGGGACATTTTCATCCCAACAAGAGAAATAAACGCAGTACACAGATTATATACGCCCACAAAAGTTGGAGATGGAGAGGCAGAGATTACAGTGCTAAATATAAATGTCGTGTTCTTCAGGATTTCACCTTGTACCAACTAATTTAAGTTATTATAAAATATTCTGAATTCCCTAAGCCTAGTTCACGTTTCCACTGAACATTTGCTCAAACTTTTTTCTCCATGCAGAATATCTACTTACCCCTTGAAATAGATTTTACCTCCTCCAGGAAAACGTCTCAGATCCCCTTAGTCAGAAATAGTCTGTGCCCCCCTCTCTCTTTTCATGTTATATGGTGATATGTCTATTATTAAGGCTTATTACATTAGCTCTTGTCCTACCTCAGGTTAATTAGGCATTCACCCATTCATTTCTCCTTCTAAATTGTGAAATCTCAGGAATCATACCTCATTAGTTTGTGTATCTTCCACAGGGCCCAGCCTACTGCTCTGTACATCATAGGGGCTGACTCAATGTTTAAAGACTTGAAATGTAAATATGTTCTTCTTCCCTGGTTTGACTAAATCTTTAGTAGAAATTTCTTCATAAATTGTCAAGATGAAGAGTTCTTCAACTTGAGCCATTTGTACGATTGCCTTGGCCTTGATGAGTTTTCTTTGATGAAAAAAAAATGTAACCCAAATGTACTCTTCTATGATAAGAGTCATAATTTCAAGAGACTGAGCTGTTCACAGCCAAACATTTTGAATTCTGTACTATGTTCTGAGCCAATTAGAAGCAATTGGATTTATGAATTTTTTATTTTCCTGATTGATTTTCTATTTAGTTGCTCTGCAATAAGTACTTAAAAATCTTTCGTTAACATTCACCCTTTCTGTTGATTCGTAGCCTAGAGAACCAACCTTTCAGCAATTACACAAGCCCTTCACACAATTTTTTTGGCATTCCACTTCTTTTAAAGTAGTTTATTGAAATCCTCTCCAGATAAAAACCTTGAAGTCATTAAGCAGATCACTATTCAGACCACATTAATTCATCTATTTTTCTCCTGAAAAGAGATGGCTGGTGGACAGATTGGAATAGCAATAAGGTACGGTATTTATCTATAATACTGCTTCCATGATGAATAACTAATTTATTAAAAATCCCATTACTTGAAACATTTCAATCACAGTAGAAAGAGGTCTCTGATCTGGGTCCTGGCTAATTTAGAAATGGCTTCTCTCCCTGGGGACATTCAGAGCTGCTGAAGCCAACTGGTGATAGAGCCTGAGTTTGAATACTCCAAAGCTAGGAGGATGAACTGTAGCTTCTTAATTCCTGGCTTAAAATAGCCTGCAAGGTCTGGATCCTTGCCTATCACCCTTGTTTCCAGAGATTTTGGCCCCTGTCCTGAATATCTTCTTACTGTCCTAAATGGTACCACAGTGGTCCTGGATGACTTCTGTGTCTACTGGGGACTGGATTTCATCAGCACTTAGAGCTGTTGAGCTATGAAGGGCTCAGACTTCTGGAATCTCCTCTTTGACCACAAAACCCCTCTTTGAACACAGACCCCAGGAATCCCCTCTTCAACTACAACCTCTCCTGGCCTGACCCCTGGCTCTGACAAGCCCACTGCTTCCTTACTCATAGAGGAAGACAATCATAGAGTCCTAGTGGTGGATGGGCCCTTTAAGAGCATCCTGCTCCGGGCATTTAGCCTTGGAATGCTTTCCACAAATGAATCATACATGGAAGTCCCATAAGACAGAATAGAGCTGCTCTAACTGAAGCACGTACGTAGACTTCGAACCACTGATTTCAGCCTATGTTCTGGATTTACAGATCTCCTGGGATTTTGAACACATTGAGTTCATAGCCCTAGGCTTTAATTCCTCATAGTGAATGTGGGGTCTCTGTCCCTGCAAAATCCCCCTTCACTGCCACCTCTTCCCGAATCTTCTTGGAAGGTTCCAGAGAGTTTCTCATCTGTGAACATGAATGAAATCGGTCAGCTCCCCACACAGCACCATCTCCCTGCCCTTCTTGCCCTCTCGACTCCATACAGGGTGGAGTCTGTGCTCCTAAATCCAACAGGCATTGCTACTGCTTTTGCTGGGCATGTCTGCTGCCGCCCTCTGCAGTGAGTATCCCTGCTAAGGCTGTGGAGACGGGGAGACTCTGTCTAAGGTTGGCCTCCCTCTTTTATGCATGCCATTCTGTTAAACGGGTACCAAAGCAAGAATCATCATGGAAATAAACTTTTTGTATTTGTTTACAAGCTTCTCGCCCCCTGAAACCGTATAATTGAGTCAGTGGAAAGCTGGGATGAGAACCAATCTGGGTCAATGAGGACTGTGGTTCTGGTCCTAGATGAGGTTTGTGAGCTGGATTGTTACTCCTTTCCAAAATGAGTTCCATCTGAAGGCTCTTCAGTGTCTCAGGCAAATTGTTTCTTCTGGCAGTTCACTAGATGCACTGAATGGCAGCAGTCCATAAGCTCAGATCACCTTTCACCCTTAGCCAGGGACTCCTCTCTGCTCACCTCTGCCCCCAAACACAGAGGAGGAACACAAAGTTTGTAAGGAACTTTTTAAGTCTGAGGTCTCTTGATTTCTCTCTCTTCAAGGGAAAATACATTTCTAAAAAAGTGATTATTGTATTTATCACGGCAATGGGAACTGAAACCTGAGCAATTAGTTTAAAATTTTGATCAAGTAAACCAATCATACTGCATGATTTGGAAACAGCATAAGGATATAACTAGTCACTAGGATAAAAAGTCACACAACACACCACCCCCCCACACACACGCACACACACACACACACACCCCTAAACCACCGAGGCAAAAGAGGGACCTTTCTCCATTCCCACTTTCTCCCCTTGGGATTGATTTAAAGCTTTGCTACTCAAAGTGTGGTCCACAAAACAGCAACATCAGCATCACTTGGGAGCTGGTTAGAAATGTAGACCTTCACACAGACATCACTCCAGAACCCCTGGATCCAAATTTGCATTTTTAAAACTTAAGGGCAGGGCACAGTGGCTCATGCCTGTAATCCCAGCACATTGGGCGGCCGAGGAGGGTGGATCACTTGAGGTCACCAGTTCAAGACCAACCTGACCAACATGGTGAAACCCCATCTCTACTAAAAATACAAAAAAAAACATTAGCCAGGCATGGTGGCATGCACCTGTAGTCCCAGCTACTTGGGAGGCTGAGGCTGGAGAATCGCTTGAGCCTGGGAGGTGGAGGCTGGTGAGCCAAGATTGCGCCACTGCACTCCAGCCTGGGTGACAGAATAAGACTCTATCTCAAAACAACAAATAACAAAAACAAACAAGCAAAAAAAGTAGGAGGTTCATAGCTACCTTCCAGTTGTAAAGCACTCCTCCAGATTTTATCAACCACTTGCAGATAGAGACAATATGTTTCTGAGCCTTCGGTGTTCACATGTGGATGAGGTAAAGAAAGAAAGAAGTCTTGGGGAACTTGGAGGAAGATCAAGACAAAAAGTGCTAAAGAAGGATGCTGGGAATGTTTGGAGGAAAAAAAAAACCTTCATACTTCTCAGTTTTGCCAAAAATTGGCTCTGGGCACCAGCTTTTATAGTTGAAGCCAAGAAAAACATCATCCAACTGTATAATTTCAAATAGGAACTGTGGTTTTTCTCCAGTTCCACTCCCAGGCTGAGATCAGGGCCACTGGCCCAGCAGACCAGGACCTCGATTTCCCCTTTTCTGACAGATGACAGTCCCGGAAGCTCTGTTTAAGAATTCGTAACTGGCTTGAGAAAGAAGATACAGTCACCATTGCCTTTTCCCTTGAATGGAATCAGTAAATGCTCTGACAATGGTGAAGACATGTTGCTGCAGGAAGAAAATCCTAATATTAGTAAGTCACAATGATATATCTGGGGATTTTTTCTGTTTAATCCTCCTTATGCTAGGGCATTTAGATACCTGCAGAACAGAAGTAGGTAAGTACCTGGCTTTGCAAAGTAATGCTATTTTATTTGCAGAAGATGGTGAAGCTTAGCAACTACAATGTCTAAAAACAGACACCACTTCCCTGGACTCAGCTCTCACATTCCTGGGCATGCTGTCCTACTGATGAATTTCTCACCAGGAAAGTACCAGATAATGGCATAGCAGGAATGGGGCCGAAGCCTGCACCGGCACGCCTTTGCTGCGCCTTGTCCAGCTTACACTTTGCCCAGTGATGAAATCAGTCAGGGATGGAAGCGCAGCTGCACGTGCACCCTGTGCTCTCGCCTGCTCTGGGTAAATACCACTGCCCGGATCATTTTCTTTTCCACTATAAGAATCTATCTTGGTGACCCAGGAAATCCAGGGCTTGCAGCCAGATACTGTGCTTTGGGTGTGGGCCTCTGCTTGGCCAAACAACCGCATATAACAACACAGAATTAGAAGTGGAGTCAGGGCACTGTGTCTCACTTGCCACTCTCGCAGCTCTGGAGACAGGCTGCTATTAATCACTCTGACCACATCTATCAGGCTTCTCTCATTTGGCCACGGCTCATAGTCACAGAGGCACAACCAGGGTCTCCTGATAAATCAAATCCAACAGTTCTATGATAAAGATGGCACAGGTGAATGAGGGACAGAAGCATACAGCCGTAGCCATAGGTCCATCCTATTAAAAAAGTGGAGGAAGAAAATTTCTGTGGACTGCTAGCCAAGAGCCAGAGACTATTAATTACTCTCTCTGTCTCTTTCTCTCACTCTCTTGTCATCTCTATCTTATTGCTTTTATTTCTCTCTATACATAAAATCTTTTTTTTTTTTTTTTGAGACAAGATCTGGCTCTGTTGCCCAGGCTGGAGTGCAGTGGCACAATCTCGGCTGACTGCAGCTTCCACTTCCTGGACTCAAGCCATCCTCCCACCTCAGCCTTTGGAATAGCTGGGACTACAGCTGTGCATCACCATACCTCGCTAATTTTCATATTCTTTGTAGAAACTGGGTTTTGCCATTTAGCCCAGGCTGGTCTCAAACTGCTGAGCTCAAGCCATCCACCCTGCCTCAGCCTCCCAAAGTGCTGGGATTACAGGCATGAGCCCCACTCCAGGCCTTCTATATGTATCTTATTAAACCTCCACCACGACCCCATGAAGAAACCAGCATTATTTCTGTTTCAAGATGAGGAGACCAAAGCTCAGTGAGGTTAAGAAATGTGCCCAAGATCACACAGTTAGTAAGTGATAAAGCCAGTTAGGGTAATAGCAGAAAGAATTAGAATAGAGAGGAAGATTACATGATAGGGAACTGAGTCAGGGGGCAAAGGGAAAATGAAAAGAGACAGAGAGAGAGAGAGAGAGAGAGAGAGAGAGAGGAAGGGAGGGAGGAAGGAAGGAAAGAAGGAGAGAGGGAGGGAGGGAAGGAAGGAAGGAAGGAAGGAGAGAAAGAGAAAAGAAAGAAAGAGGAGAAAGAGAGAAAGAAAAGAGAGAAAAGAAGGTAAGAGAGAAAGAAAGAGAGGAAAGAGAGAAGAGAGAAGAAAGAAAGAAGGAAAGAAAGAAAGAAAGAAAAAGAAAGAAAGAGCAGAATAAAAGGGAAGAAGAAGACAAGTCTAGAACAGAAAGCAAGTTTCCTGTGTAACCGGAATTCCTGCACTGGGGCCTCAGCAATGCCACACACAGGCTGTTGACTTGGTACAAGTCATATGACCATGGTTTTTTAATCTGTAAAATAAGGTTAGTAATGAAATAAACAAAGTTCCCTTATACCCCTTGTGGGGCGTCTGATGGGGGTGCAGCTCGCTTCTTCAGTGTCCTGCTACTCAAAACCCATAGGATGTGGGGCTGTGACCCCACGGCAGTGTCTAGGGGTCAGAGCTCCTGAGGCCCCAGTGTGCATGTGTTACAGGGTGCTCGTTTAGTTTAGCCTTCTGTAGGTTATGCTTATGTTTATCAGCTCAATTAGACCCCCTCTGGAGGGAGTGTGGTCCTGCTGACACCTAGATTCTGGACTTTTGGCTTCCAGAACTGGAGAGAATAGACTGATTTTGTTTAAAGCCACCAACTTTACGGTAATTTGTTACAGAAGCCACTGGAAGCGAATACAGGTGGTCATGGGAAGAAGTTACCCAGTGGCAGAAGCAACTCTGAATCTTGTGAATTAATTCTTAAGTCCAGGACTGGGTCCATTTATCAGACCAGGGAGGCAGTGGTATTGCCTGGTGCTTGATCTGTGCAGAGGACAGTGACGAGTCTCAGAAGAGGGGGAGACCATACAGTGATGCTCTGAACGGAGGTGCTTGTGGAACTCAGGAGCCAGTGGAAAGGGGCAACACTCCGAGGCATAAGGAAGTAGAAACTTAAAACTGTAGATGGAGGGAGGCCGAGGCGGGTGGATCACGAGGTCAAGAGATCGAGACCACCCTGGTCAACATGGTGAAACCCCGTCTCTACTAAAAAATACAAAAATTAGCTGGGCATGGTGGCGCGTGCCTGTAATCCCAGCTACTCAGGAGGTTGAGGCCGGAGAATTGCCTGAACCCGGAAAGCGGAGGTTGCGGTGAGCCGAGATCACGCCATTGCACTCCAGCCTGGTTAACAAGAGCGAAACTCTGTCTAAAAAAAAAAAAAAAAAACAACTGTAGATGGATATCCGGGGTCTCATCACACCCCTTGTGAGTTAGAAATTGAAGATCAGAGTTAAATGGCAGAGGACTTGGTCAGACCCGGGTTCAAACTCTAGCTCCACCACTTAGTTACTATGTGACCTCTTCTCTCTGACTCCAGTTTCCTTGTCTGTAAAACGGAAATTGTAAAACCTACGTTACAAGCACGTTGGCATAATGTTCACAGCACTTCACAGACCACTTGGCTTCCTGGAAGGGCTTGATAATTGGCTATTGCTATTATTGCCCAAGATTACAGGGCTGGTAAGACAAGCCTGTCGACCTTGGCAACTATGATCCTTCTAGAGCCTGGGGCTGACTCATCATGCAGGGTTCAGGCCATCTCTGAGAAGGTGCTTATTTCAACTGCCACACAACACTGGTTTGTACAGGAATTACCTGCCAGGTATAAACCCCTGCTTTTCTGTCTTCTCCAGTCACAAGGGCTAGAAACCTGCAAACTACATTCCTCAGACTTCTCCGTTAGAGGGTTTGAGTTTAGATTCTGCCTATGGCAAGCACTTGCATGAGAACAGGAGGCAGGTAGAGGGATTCTCATTCTGCTGCAGCCTAGGCAGTGACAGTCTAATGCCAGGTCCTGCAGAGAGGGTGATGGCAGCAGTGTGATTCTCCAGGCCCTGGCCGATGACGGCTGGCTTCTGAAGCAGCTGAGCAGACAGCAGGGTTACAGAGTCCCATGAGCTCAGGGGCAAGTGACTTCACATAGGAATCAAACAGGTAGATTGCAGGCCTGATCTTTGAGGGGGGCAACACTCCTCCCACTCCCATTTGTGTTCCCCATTTCCTTACAACAACTTGGGAGATTCACTCCCTATATTAAATCCCTCTTTGCTTGAAATACCTAGAGAGGCTTTTATTTTCCTAAGTGAATCTGTAACCAATACATCAGTCCTCTGCAAAGCACAGAGGTCATGGCATAGAGACTTTAGGGGCTCCAGAAGGTCATCTTCACCAGAAGGTACAATCTTACATTCTCAAAGAGAAGCCTTGAAATGAAAATGTGCCAGTGATCGCTATCATATTTGCTCAGATACTTCCAGAGGATCATTTGATTGTTTCAGAGCCTGTCCTTAGAGAAGGTTTTCTGTGTCAGGGAGGAAGAGGGGAAAGTATGCTAAAAGCACTAGGGCAGGAAGAGGAAGCTGTGATGAGAAAGAGTTCAGAGAGAAAAGCCCTCGGAGAGAGGAAAAAGTATCAGTGGGGAAAAGTGCAGGCTTGCCCAGGCAGTTCTAACTAGAATTTGACTTTTCTTTATATTTTAAGTGTGTGTAAAACATACATAACATAGAATTTGTTATTGTCACCATTTAAAGTATATAGTTCAGTAGCGTTATGCAAATTCATATTGTTGTACAAACATCACCACCATCCATCCCCAAAACTTGCACATATTCCCAAACTGATATTCTTCAACATTTAGACAATAACTCCTCATTTTCCCCTCCTGCAGCCCCTGAAAACCACCATTATGCTGTCCGTCTCTATGAATTTAATTAGTCTAGGAACATGATATTAGTGGAATTATACAGTATTTGTCTTTTTGTGTCTGGCTTATTTCACTTAGCATAATGTCCTCCAGGTTCATCCATGTTGTAGCGTGTGTTAGAATTTCATTCCTTTTTAGGGCTGCATAATACTCCATTGTATGTTTATATCATATTTTATCTCTCTATTCTTTCATCAATGTACAGTGGGATTACTTCCACTTTTTGGGCTCTTATGAATATTGCTACTACTGAAACGGAGCAGGGACCTCTCTTAGGACCCTGCCAGCCACTGCCTCCTCAACCCCAAGGGCAGAAATAAAGGAAAATCTTGAGTTTCTTCAAGAGAAATTCCAGGGACCTAGCTAGCCTTGTGAAGGGAATGAGCAACTGACATGCATGAAGGTTAATAATAAAAAACAATAGCCACCCCAAATAGAGCCACAAGCTCTTTGGTTTCTTACAGAAACTAACTATAATATCTTGACATACGTCCCCAAGTTGGTTTTCAGAAAGCCAGATCCCCACCAGATGGAAAATGCTGAGCACTGTCACATAGACCTCAGGTAAGAGGGCACTGAGGACTGAAGTCTGAGTGCTGTGGTTTTGTTCTAAATTTCTTCCTGGCGAGAAGGGGCCCAGAGAGTCACGCCCACAAGCCAAACCTCAACATTCCTTTCTGCTGACCCAGAGTTTTAGACAAGGCTTTATTTGCTTAACCAAATGTAGATCAAATAGTCTCTGAATCTACCTATGACCTGTAAGCTCTCGCTTCAAGATAGCCTGCCTTCCTGGGCCAAACCAACATATAACCCTCATGCATTGATTTATAATTCTGCTTGTGACTTTTGCTTTTCTGAAATGTAGCCCTGTCTTTAAAAACCCTTGCTTGTAAGCCATCAGGGAGGTCAGTTCTTAAACATCAGCTTCCCAATTCTCCCTGCATGCCCTGCCAATGAATGCCCTCCTTGCTCTCGCTGCAAACCCCTATGTGGATGTTTGGCTCTGCTGCACCAGGCAGGCAGATCCAGGTTCTGTTTGGTGGCACTATGATCATTC